>NW_024429266.1:10663683-10866580 GCF_017639785.1 Mesocricetus auratus
GATCACCACCTCCCCCAGGACTTCACTCTCTTTCCTGAGCTATGCTGATGTCTCAAACAGAATGGTCCAGCTATCTCTGTATCTCTGTGTCTCAAGTCACAGCATGTCTTTGAACTTCAACTTGTTTAACAAAATTCATCCATAGGATATTGACTTTCATCCCCTCTAAAAAAAATGATCTAGTAACAAAACACTGGGTTATCCTTCCATTACTCTAGCCAATCTCTTTCAACTTGGCTAGGTGTCCAGGGCAGGGGTCGTGTTCATCTTGTCCATCACTGCTTGTCTGCTGCCTGTACCCTGGTTAGCACTCACAAGACAGCCACAAACACTTATTGAACCAATAAAGAATGAGCACATTCTTCTGCGGAAGGGGCTCTGAGAAAGCTGCAAACTTTAGAAACAAAAGCCCATGAAGTCATTGTGTCTTCTCCCGTGCTCATTGCAAAAAGTTGCCAACAGAGATGGGTGGTGGGAGAGGAAGCTGTGAGGGTCATTCATATCCAGAGGGGGCTTCTCCCTTTGTTGGCACAGCTGACACTCGACTGTCTGCGCACTCTGTAAATGTCATGACATTGTCCTTTCCTCACTTAAAGAAAATAAAAGGCTTTTATTATGAGACACCAAGGAAAGGGGCCATTACCCCCACACATGCCTAATGTTGTCCTCGTCCTTGCCTGGCATTTTCAGAACCCTAATTCAATCAGATGTCTCTTTGATTCTCAAGTATCTAAATGTAGCTGGCAAATTCAGGACCACATGAGAATCATTTGCAGATTTGTATCAGTTAAGGTCTGCTAGGGTGAGACCAGGAACATTCCATCCCCCGCCAGCACAAGGCAAGAGTGTTATTTTTCACAAGAAATAGTGAACTGATGGGAAACACTCTTAGATTATCCATCTAACACCCATTCGTTTTCTAAGGTGGGTGCACAGTCCGTGTGTTTGCATTATGATTAGATGTGTTTCCTATCTCAAACACTACCTCTTGGGTACCACTTATGATTAGGAGATGTGTTTCCTATCCCAAACACTAACTCTTGGGTACCACTTATGATTAGGAGATGTGTTTCCTATCCCAAACACTAACTCTTGGGTACCACTTATGATTAGGAGATGTGTTTCCTACCCCAAACACTACCTCTTGGGTACCACCTATGATTAGGAGATGTGTTTCCTATCCCAAACACTAACTCTTGAGTACCACTTATGATTAAGAGATGTGTTTCCTATCCCAATTACAGCCTTTTGGGTACCATTCTTGCCTTTTAGAAAGAGTTGAACACAGGTAACCCTTTTCGTGGGTCTATCAGAAGCATCTGGAGTCTGTTCTTTCACTCTTAGAGGAATTAGTTCTCTCCTTTCATCACGTTGGTCCTGGGGTTTGGCTTGGCAGCAAGCACCTCTTTCTACCCAATCATTCATTTTAAAAGTAAAAATAGCAGCACCCCTTCAACCTGGAGAGGAAGGCATGTAACAGGAAACACTAAATGCCTAGATAGCGACTAGCATAAGAAACTAGGACTGACTCCCTGCTGCTACCACCACCACCACCACCACCACCAATGAACTACAAAATCCAAACTGCATGTGCTCTCTCACTCATGTGTCAGTCCTACATGCAAGAAAGTAGTTTTCCTACAGACCCCATTCACCTACATGTGAGGTATGAACAGTGGGTATGGTTTAAGGCGTTTTCTATAACAGTAAAAGGAAGGACAATGATTATTAGTAAATAATCACTAAAGGGATTCGTTAAACCAGTTCTGGAACTTTCCAGCTGTGGAATCTATGGAAAGGACAGAGCACTATGCTGTGTTCATAACTGATTTCAAACACAGTAACCCCTTCTTGTCATACATTGCCTTTGTTGAGTATCTTGTCACAGCAATAAAAAACTTAATGAGCTGTGTCGGTCAGTGAGGCCCAACTGCTAAAGACCAATGAGAAGAGAATAATGCCCTGTGGGTCATGTGAGATAAGGATCACAAAATACCCTGGCCTTGCCAGTGTGACCAGGAAATAGCAGGACAGTAACAGCACTGAATTATCTCAAGAAAATCGGCACTAACAAAAAGATTCGTATTCACTATGCTCATCCCTTCACGGAGGGAACATTGTCACTTTGGGGGGGGAGGGTTTGAGACAGGGTTTCTCTGTGTAGCTTTGTAGACCAGGCTGGCCTTGAACTCACAGAGACCTGCCTACCTCTGCCTCTCAAGTGTTGGGATCAAAGGCGTGAGCCACCACTGCCCTGTCTGTCGATTTTTATTTTATCTTTATTTTCTGCATTTTCACACAGGCTAAGCAGAGTCCTACTATAGCTATAGCCCCAGCCCATTTAAAAAAAAATATATCCCTAAATGACCACATAATGCTTGAGAAATTAGAAAAGCCAACATCATCATGAACTTGAAAACATTGCATTCCCCATGCTTTCCATGACCCTTCCCTCATCAACACAGGCCTGACCCATTGAGCACAACAGGTCTAATGCCTGGTGGGGCAGTTCTCAAATACAGTCTCTTGCTATTTTCCTTCTAGAACTGTCTTTCAAAGTCCTCCTGCTTCTAACTCTTGTCCCAACAGCCTAGACAATATTTCTCAATTCATTTTACTTAATTTAGCCACATTTAAAATATCAGTGCAGCATCTAAATTTCATCAGGACCTTTCAAAACCATTTCTGATTTTTAAATCTTTTTCTTACGTGCGTGTGTCTGTGTGGTGTACGCGCATGTGTCTGTGGGTACACAAACCTGAGCACAAACACACAGAGGCCAAAGGAAGATGTCAGGTGTCTTCTCTGTCACACTCTGCCTTGTTCTCTCTCTTGTCCCACTGGACCAAGCTAGGATGGCAGCCAGCAACCCCCAGTGAGCATGTGAGCATCCCTCCTGTCTCTGTTCCCTGTGGTGCTGAGGTCATGTGTGTAAACACAGCCACACCCACCCAGATGTTTAAGTGATGGGAATTTGAACTTCATGCCTACGCAGCAAGTGCTCTTACCCACTGAGTCATCTCTTCAGCCCTCTTTGAACTTTTAATTAGCGCGCATCCATTATGTGTAATAATGGGTCTCTTTATGGCGTTTTCACACAAGCATTTAATGCATTTAGACTCAGTTACCCTCCATTACTCTCTATTGTCCACTCACTCTCCCACTGGTTCCCTCTTCTTCTCAACTAGTTCTCTTCCAACTTTCACATCTTTTTTATTGTGAACCAGTGAATTTCCTTAGGGTTCCTTACTGGAGCGTGGGTGAGTGGGTGATTTGTAGGACCACGGGCACCTTACTAGTGTCTATACCACTGAAGAAAATGTCTCTCCCTCCCTTCAACCCCTGCATCCATTAATTGCCTATAGAACACCGGGAGTGCAGGGCCTTTGAGCCCTTCCACGTTATATATTTTCGCTATCATTTACTTCCGTTGTTATATCTGTCACCTGGACAGGTTTGGTTTTGAAAGTCTATTCAGCAAGCTGTTCAGCCTCCCTGTGGGCAGGAAAACGGCACCTTCCATGTTCCCACCACGTGTACCCTGAGAAGTTGTCCCTCGGCAGGGACAAGGCCCTCCGATGAAGCAACGCCTCCGGGGGATAAACTGGAGATGGGTACAGAGAGCTGGAATTAACTAGTGGCAGTTACAGTGGACACTGAGCACTTTCCAAGCGTTACACAGCCTGAGCAGCCATCATTCCGCTCTCTGCTGTGACGTATTGTTAGTGTTTGGTACCTTGGGATCCTTCACTTGAGAGGAGGCTCGTGTACTTTATGTGACTGACTTATTTCTCCAACTGTGAGGGAGATGGCACGGGGCTGCAGACCCAAAGCTGCGCTCCCCCCACCAGGGTTTTCAGCAATAAGAGGAATCGTTATCTCCACACCTGACTCCCACGTCTATCTCTCAATGGGCTCCAAACTCCTAAGGGCAGACATGATTTGTCAGCTCCATGAAACCTGAGCATAATGTTTAATGAAGGAATAAATTAATTACTGAGAATCGAGTCCCAAGACTCAAGAAATTCCCAATCAAATAAGAGCAGTGAAAACTGGACTGAGCGGACGGGGGGGGGGGGGGGGTTGGCTTGGCTCACCGAGAGACTAGACAGAGCCCTGGTGGCAGTGACATGGGAGAAGACGGTGACAAACAAGTCAGGTGGCTGTGAGACTATAAAACGATGATTCGAGAACTTAGAGGTAGGGTCATGCTGTTGCTTGAAAGCAGGGTGGGGGATAGCCTGAGGAGTTCAAAGCCTACAGTATGTAGTAAGTGGGGGAATCTTAGTAAAGATGAAAATGATTATCGAGGTTCCCGGGATTGAGGAAGTGTCAGGAGAGCTTGTGGGGTAGCAGCCAGCTGTGTCTCCTCCTTGGAACTGCAGAGGTTAGAATAATAGCAATGAAGAGGGGTAACAGAGCCCTGGGTGCCCTCTGCCAGACTGGGAACCCAAGAGATGACAGTGAGATAGAAAGGCTCCCAATCCAGGTCCACCGCCAGCTTCCCATCTACATGTTGGTTCTGCTGTTTGACTGCCTCTTGGGGGTCGCTGTGAAGACTGCAGGGCCTCATGTGGAACAAGTCTGGGGGAGCCACAAGCTGCTTTGCAGCTCTGACTTGAAGAGTGGAGCCCCTTCCCTGAGGGTTATCCCTGCCATTGGCTAGAGTGACTTCTCCTGTTTTCCCTGTTCATTTCTGGCTTTGTCCACAGAGAGGGCCAAAACTGGAGTTGGAAAATGAGTTTGCTCCAGGTCTCTGATGTCCAGGTAAAGGCCTTTGTCTCTCTCATGATTGACCCACATGAAGTCTCCCGCTCTAGTGAGAATGGGGAGTGGCCCAATTCTGAAGTAAGCTCTGGGAAGAAAAAGAACGTGTTTTCATAAGGTGAAATGAACAGACATCTGCAAAATATGCTGTGGTGTGTAACACCTGTGTAACTTACATACCAGCATACACGCACACACCCATTCACATTCAAGCAAGCTTAATTTTGTCAACAGAATAAGGTGGCTATTATTCTACACACTGGTGTTATTAATGAGTGTGTGAGATGTTCAGGGCTGATTCTCGTAACTTTCTCCTAAATATCCCACAAAGACGTATGCACATCTCTAACATGGGAGCAGCAAGCAACTTTCTTGGTACAAATACAATAGATGCTATTCCACTAAGCTGGTGCTGAGGCTCTCTCCCAGCACAAACTGAGGTTCAGTCAGAAGCTCTGGAAGGGATGGAGAGATCACTGGTCATGCCTGAGACCTGGCACAGTGCACTCCACTTACGGAACGTGGGAAACTTGACGTCTTGGGGACAACTTTCAGAGTCACTTGCTTCTTCAGAGCACCTTATTTCTACAAAGCTTTTGCAGAAAGAAACAGCCTCTGAGTTGTCAATCAGGAAACATCATCGAGGAGCTCTCCCCCTCTGATCCCAGTATGTTAATGTCCACAGAAGGTCAAGGTTGGTGAGAAAAAACCACACATTTGAGGTGATCAGGACTTTCTACGTGGAGCACATTCAGGCTACACTTCTCCCGTTATTGACTCTGACCAAGAAAAACAACCCCAGAGCAACAATGCTCAAAAGCATAGCACAAGTTATTGATATACTCAAAGACACTTAAAATTTATTTTCTTTGACAAATAAGGAAGTAAATTTTCATAAACCCATATGTGTCATTAACTGAACCTCCACTAACTAGTCACTGCTACAGACGGGATCTATGTGACATCAGTGGCATTCACAGTGAGGACTGGCAACAGTGTTGCCTACAGAAGCACCTATGCTCACCAAGCCTACAATCCCATGGCCATTAAGTAATCAGAGTTCAATTTTAAGGACAGCTTTTATTTCTTCTTAATCTCTAAAAACACTAGATCTTCCTTTCTTGTAGAGCAGAATTTCTCAACCCCAGCACCACTGACAGTTTGAGTCCTGCCATTCTTCTCTGGGGGAGGGTCTTGAGCACTGGGGGATATTTAGCTGTGTTCCTGGCCTTTATTCTCTCTCAGGCAAGTCCACCCTATTGGCCACGTGCTGCATGCATCCCAGGATAGCTATCGATGTGGCCCAAAGCTTGGACCTTCTCAGTGCCAGAAGCATCCTCACTCCTGTTCTTTTCAGTCACAGCTGGATGTCAAAGACAAAACTTGCCTGGTGGAAGATTGTGCCTATAGAATGTCTTTTAAGTGTATGTTAGGGATAGATAACTTTAAGAGTAAAGACAAAATTCACAGGACAGGCACACAGCACAACTGTTAAAGTTTGGAGTTCAATACCAGGACATGTTTTCCAATAATCAATATTGTGAGGCCCTTGACTGTGCTTATAGATCTCTGATGATCTGGCCAAGGTACCATCTAAAGGCAGGAAGATAGAAGAAAGGTCATCTCCATACTCTCCGGGTTGTAAAACACATGACTAATAAGTGGAATGGTGTGAGTAGCACTCCTGCTTACGTAACATGATTGACATACCTAAACCTTGAGAAGCTCCAAAGAAAAAGGAAAGACTATGAGAGAGAATATGAAAACAGGGAGGAGGCAGGGAGGATCAGAGAGACAGAGAGAGACAAAGGGATGGAAGTAAGAAGGGAGAGAGAGAGACAGAGAGAGAGAGAGAGAGAGAGAGAGAGAGAGAGAGAAGACAGAAGACTAGAGAGGGGGGAAGAAAAGGAAGGAGGTAGGGACAAAGGGAGAGAGAGAAGTGTCAGTCCTATGGCATAGCTCATTTAGGAGCCAGGAGAAATGGGGTAGACAAAGAGAACAGAGGAGTGGCTTGTGGGTACACAGGAGGTGGACCATTAGCCAGAACATGCTGGACAAGCTCCTGTTGCTGCCCCCACAGACTAGGATGGGTCTCTTCTGCACATGGCAGAGCTCAGGCTAAATGCCCAGAGTTCCTTGTTTGGTGGGTTTGGCATTATCTAAAGGACAAAGTGCCAACTCTCTCCTTTCTCTGCATCAGGGCATTTCAAAGGATCTATTTCTGCCTGTCCACTCTATAGCTGCAACATAGCTCAGGGAGACTCAGTTAGCACCCAGAAAGTTTCAAGAACATTTTAATGTGCCTCTTCAAGATGGTCAGGTCTTTTGTGGGTTTGATTTGTTTTAAACAATAAAAAATCTGGTTTCTCTTGGAAAAGAGAATTGAGGTGATAATGAGACCAATAGATTCCAAGCCTGGCAGAGACCTCACTTATCTGAATGTCTCACATGCAGGAAATTGGGTGGAACCATTATGACGTTCAAGGACATGATCAGTCACGTGTCCCCATCTGCCCCATTGGGTAACATAGATGGAGCGAGGATGATGAGTTCTGCATTCATCTTTCTGATAATTTCATCTCTCCAGTGGCAGAGTCAGCAACAACTAGAACCGTGACTAGCTTTTATTCTAACCAGAATAAAAGGTGGGTGAAGGAAGTAGAAGCAGCAGCAGGTAGTGGATGAAAACAGAGTTTCTCAAAATGAGATAAAGATGGACAAACAACTGTTTCCCCATCTGACCCCAAGACAGCAGCAGTCCGTCATGTTCAAGGCTCTGCTTGTTTTGATTTTTAGTTTGTCAAGCTACATGTGGTATGAAGAAAACATTCAAAAGAGATTACTGCAGCTGAGAAAATGGCTCTGCAGCTAAAAGAGCTTGCTAAATTAGAATGAGGACTTGAGTTAGGATCCCATGTGACTTTGTGCCCCTGTATCCCAGGGTTGTGAGGCAAAGACAAGCTCACTGGGTCTTGCTGGTTGGCAGTCTAGCTCCAGGTTCAGTAAGACACCGGTCTCATGGGGCTAAGATGGAGAGTGATGGATCAGGACACTTGAGGTTCTCCTCTGGCTTCCATGCATGCACAGAGTTACAAAGTCACACACATGCACAGACTTCACACACCATACGTGCACACCCATGCACACACACAAACTATTTACTTACTAACAAAATCACATGCTTTCTGCACTTTAGGAAAGAAATGTAACAGAAATAATGGATATGTTTCTTCATTTAAAATATCTTCTTGAGTGTTATATATTTGTTAAGATGGGGTCTCGTGTAGCCCAGGTTGTCCTCAAACTCTCTATATAGACAAAGATAGCCCTGAGCTCCTGATCCTCATGCCTCTACTTTCCAAGAGCCAGGGTGATAGGTGTACATCACCAGGCCCAGCTGAAATGTCATTTTTAAAGTGAATTTTCTAAAATGGATAATAACTATAAATGTCTTTATGATTAAATGGCCTATATAGTAGCAAATGAAGAAGAGACAACAACCTGTTAAGAGGCATGTGACTGTAAGAAATGGAGTCCAGCTGACAAGGACTTCAACCTCAAGACAAGCATCCTTTATCACAAGAGTTCAGCAGATGAATGGTGTCAAGGTTGGTTCACAAACTTCAGCCTCCATCCACGCAAGAGGAAAGCCACCAGGGTATTGGACCTGCTCCCACCCACTGGGAACTTTGGACACATACCCACCAGGAGAAAAAGAGACTCCTTCTGCACCCACAGGAAGAAATGATGGGAAGGACACAATATAAAAACAAGCTCTAGAACACAAAGAAGCAAACTCACACAGGAGGAGTAAACACCAGGAAAGAATCAAATTGAGGGCTGAAATCAGTAAAGTAGAAACTATGAAAACAATACAAAGAATCAATATAACAAAGAGTTGGTTCTCTAAGAAAATCAACAAGATAGACAAACCTTTGTTCAAACTTAGCAAACAGCAGAGTGTGAACATGCAAATTAACAAAATCAGAAATGAAAAGGGTGACATAACAACGGACACTGAGGAAATCTAGAGAGTCATCAGGTCGTACTTTGAAAACCTGTACTCCACAAAATTTGAAAATCTAAAAGAAATGGACAATTTCCTGGCTAGCTATCACTTGCCAAAATTAAATCAAGAACAGATAAGCAATTTAAATAGACATATAACCCCTAAGGAAATAGAAGCAGTTATCAAAAGTCTCCAAAAAAAGCCCAGGGCCAGATGGCCTCAGTCCAGAATTCTACCAGAAATTCAAAGAACAGCTTATACCAATTCTTCTCAAAGTATTCTACCCAATAGAAGTAGAAGGGTCTTTGCCAATCTCTTTCTACAAGGCTTCAATATCCTTGATCCCCAAGCAACACAAAGACACAACTAAGAAAGAGAACTTCAGACCAATATCCCTCATGAACATTGATGCAAAAATACTCAATAAAATACTGGCAAATCAGATCCAAGAAAACATCAAAACAATCATTCACCACAATCAAGTAGATTTCATCCCAGGGATGCAGGGATAGTTCAACATAGGAAAATCCATCAATATAATCCACTGTATAAACAAGCTGAGAAACAAAAATCCCATGATCATCTCACTAGATGCTAAAAAAGCCTTTGACAAAATCCAACACCCCTTCATGATAAAGGTCCTAGAGAGATCCGGGATAACAGGAACTTACCTTAACATAATAAAAGCTATATACAGCAAACCAACAGCCAACATCAAACTAAATGCACAGAAACTCAACACAATTCCTCTAAAATCAGGAACAAGACAAGGCTGTCCACTCTCTCCATACCTTTTCAACATTGTACTTGAAGTTCTAGCTAAAGCAATAAGACAACAAAAGGAGATCAAGGGGATACAAATTGGAAAGGAAGAGGTCAAACTTTCACTATTTGCAGATGACATGATAGTTTACATAAGTGACCCAAAAAAACTCTACCAGGAAACTCCTACAGCTGATAAATTCCTTCAGCAATGTGGCAGAAAACAAGATCAACTGAAGAAAATCAGTAGCCCTACTATATACAGATGATAAAAGGGCTGAGAAAGAAATTGGAGTAACACCGCCCTTTACAATAGCCACAAACAACATAAAATACCTCAGGGTAACACTAACCGAACAAATGAAAGAACTGTATTCCAAGAATTTTGAGTCTTTAAAGAAAGAAATCAAAGAAGACACCAGAAAATGGAAAGACCTTCCATGCTCTTGGATAGGTAGGATCAACGTAGTAAAAATGGCAATTTTACCGAAAGCAATATACAGATTTAACACAATCCCCATTAAAATCCTAGCACAATTTCTCACAGACGTTGAAAGAACAATTCTCAACTTTATATGGAAAAACAAAAGACCCAGGACTGCCAAGACAACCTTGTTCAACAAGGCAACATCTGGAGGCATCACCATCCCTGACTTCAAGCTGTATTACTGAACTATAGACCAATGGAATCAAATTGAACATCCCGACATTAACCCATACACGTATGAACACCTGATCTTTGACAAAGAAGCTAAAATTATACAATGGAAAAAAGAAAGCATCTTCAACAAATGGTGCTGGCATAACTGGAGGCTGACATGTAGAAAACTGTAGATAGGTCCATGTCTATCACCATGCACAAAACTTAAATCCAAATGGATCAAAGACCTCAACATAAATCCAGCCACACTGAACCTCTTAGAAGAGAAAGTGGCAGCTACCCTTGAACAAATTTGTACAGGAGACCGCATCCTGAACCTAACTCCAGTAGCACAGACACCAAGATCAACAATTAATAAATGGAACCTCCTGAAACTGAGAAGCTTCTGTAAGGCAAAGGACACAGTCAGAAAGACAAAAAAGGCAATATTCACTAACCCTTCATCTGACAGAGAGCTGATCTCCAAAATTTACAAAGAACTTAAGAAGCAAGTCTCCAAAACACCAAAGGATCCAATTAAAGAGTGGGGTACAGAACTAAATAGAGAATTCTCAGTAGAGGAATCTAAAATGGCTAAGAAACACTTAAGAAAGTGCTCAACATCCCTAGCCATCCAGGAAATGCAAATCAAAACAACTCTGAGATACCATCTTACTCCTGTCAGAATGGCTAAAATCAAAAACTCCAACAACAGTTTATGCTGGAGAGGATGTGGAGAAAGGGGAACACTCCTACACTGCTGGTGGGAGTGCTGACTTGTACAGCCACTTTGAAAATCAGTATGGAGATTCTCAGGAAAATGGGAATCAGTCTACCACAAACCCAGTAATTCCCGCCAGGCATTGTTGGCGCTCGCCTTTAATCCCAGCACTCAGGAGGCAGAGGCAGGCGGATCTCTGTGAGTTCAAGGCCAGCCTGGTCTACAGAGTGAGTGCCAGGATAGGCTTCAAAGCTACACAGAGAAACCCTGTCTCAAAAAACCAAAAAAAAAAAAGACCCAGCAATTCCACTCTTAGGCATATACCCAACAGATGCACATTCATACAAGGACGTCCGTTCCACTATGTTCATGGCAGCATTATTTGTAATAGCTAGAACCTGGAAGCAACCTAGATGTCCCTCAACTGAAGAGTGGATAGAGAAAATGTGGTACATTTATACAATGGAATACTTATTCAGCAGAAAAAAAAAACAATAGTATCTTGAAATTTGTAGGCAAATGGATGGCACTAGAAGAAACCATCCTGAGTGAGGTAACCCAGTCACAAAAAGAGAAACATGGCATGTACTCACTCATATATGGATTTTAGACATGAATCAGGGGAGTTCCAGCATACAATCCCACTGCCAGAGAGTCTGGGAAACAGAACCTTCATCCAGCCACTGATAGAAGCAGAGGCAGATACCCACAGGTAAACACTGAACTGAACTCCTGAAATCCAGTGTCAGAAAGGGAGGACTGATGAGCAAAGGAGTTAAGAGTGGGCTGGTTTAACCCACAGCAACAATTGACCTGAACAAAGGGGAGCTCTTGGACTCCAGATTTATGGCTGTGTGGAAAGCATAGGACTGACCCAGACCCCCTGAATGTGGGTGTCAGTGATGAGATCTAAGTAATCTATGGGGCCTTGGGTAGTATTTATCCTTGGCGTACAAATAGACTTTGAGTGCCCATCCCACAATGAGGGATTCTCTCTCAGCCTGGACACATGGAGGAGGGCCTAGGCCTTGCCCTGGATGAAATGACAGACTCTGGAGAGCCACCATGGAGTGCTTTACCCTCCCTGGGGATCAGAGTGGAGATTGGGTGGGGGGCTGGGGGGCCTGGTGGGGAGAGTGGGGGAAGGAGGGAGAGGGAGCTGGGATTAACATGTGAAACAAGCTTGTTTCTAACTTAAATAAAAAGGGGGAAATAAAGTGAATAAACCATGGTAAAAAAAATAAAGAAAATTAAAGAAAAAAGTACAGGAAGTAGGGAGGGAGACTGGGGAGCCGGAGAGAGGGGAGGTGGATGTAACCAAAAAGCATTGAATATATGTATGGAACACTCAAAGAATAAATAAAATATACCAAAAAAGGCAAAAAAAAAGAAAAAGGTAGAACTACATGCATAGCACCTCACATATATCAAACACATTATTATCAATACGTAAAGAAATTACTAGACATCTAATCTCTGGGAATTATGCAACAAATGTCCATTTTGATTATTTAAGTTTTAATTTTTAAATATTTCAAACACAAAGGCCAGAAAGCTGGCTCAGAAGGTAAAGGCATTTGCTACCAAGTCTGACAGCCTAAATTCAATCCCAGGAAAAGTCACATGGTAGACAGAGAGAACCAACACCTGCAAGCCACATGCATGCTTATACACACACACACACACACACACACACACACACAAACACACACAAGATTTATCATCTAAAGCCATTGGGTATTTGGAGAGGACGGACAATAACTATATAAACAAATTAATAGAACTACAATAAAAAAATACCAAAACTTCTATAGGTACAATCAAGTAGGAAACAGAAAAAAGAAAGAGCAGAAATCCTCAGAGGTAAGTACAGGTGGTGATGCTGGACAGGATGGTGGGCGTGGGCATCACTGAAGAGGTAGCCTTTGAGTGCAGGCTTGAAGATGGTGCACCAACATGCCAGGAGACTTCCTGGAGGAAGAGAGCTACAAGCAGGGGAACCAACGGTACAAAGGCCCCCAATAAAATGCAGGCTCAGATACTTAAGGGATGAGAGAAGGGATAACAAGAAGAAGAATAAACAAAGAAAAAATAAGAACATGAAGCCAAAAAGGTCTCCTGTGGGGGTAAGGACTAGCAAGTGCAGGCAGTGTAGACCACTAACTATGAAAACAAAGGAGAAGCCAACGCAATGTTTTCAGCAGGAGTCAGTACTACAAGATTGAAAACAACCTCACAACATGCTACATTCCCACTAGCCCCCTTTTGTTTTTTACTTTGAAACAAGGCCAGGCTGGCCTTGAACTCACTCTGACTCACTCTGCATCCCAGATAGGCCATATCATCCCTGACAGATGAGATTGAAGTCCTGAGTCAGCCTGATTTGTATCTCTAAAGGAGCTAGGTTACCAAGTTATAAAGTAGAACTAGAGGGAAAAGAGGAGACCAATCAGAAGACAACTGACTCTCCCTCCCCAGAAGCCACCAATTATCAGAGAGGGGCGGGACTTAGAGGCCACTCCTTCTTCATGCTTCAGTGTTGATTGGCTTGATCTTGTGTGGGTTTATGCAGACAGCCAGTTACTGTGAGTTCATGAGTGTGGCGGCCCTGTCATGCCCAGAAGTCATTATTCTTTATAATCTGTCCACTTCCTCCATGATGGTCTCTAAGCCTTGCGGGGAGGGGCGTGATGTGCAGGTCCCATTTGTGGCTGTGCGTTCCACGGACACTTATTCTCTATACCTGTACGCAATTCTTTGTAATGGTAGAAATAACAGCATGCTTGGATCCAACAGAGGAGGGAAAGATAATGAAGAAGGGATTGTGGAAACACAGCTCTGGACTTGCACACGGAGATAGGAGTCAGCGAGCTTTAAGTTAGACCACACAACATTGGGAGGAGGCAGAAGCAAGAGTGACTCTGACAGGCTCACTGAATGTGGAGGGGAAATTCTGCCAACGCTCTCTTCTGATCGCTTCTACTTCTTGGTTAAGCAGGATTCAAGGTCACAGGGTGAGAATGGGAATGAGGGAAGGCTGTGAAGTTTGAAATGGTGAAACAGCTATCAAGGAATGTAAGAGAGTGGATGAATTAGGGAAATGGACCAAGATAATGACCCTGGGCAACATTAAGTTCTCATTTCAAGTTCATAGTCATGAATATAAAGTCAAACGAGGCAGCAAGAGTGTGATTTTCCCGATTGCATTCATCGGTATGGGGGTGTGCACGGAATAGGTGGAGATGTAGCTAACATGGTGCTGTCAATAAAACCATGATGTGGGAGAAGGGCGGAGGAGCAGAGGGGGCCTTCAGATGAGTAATTATAAAGAAAGCTTGTTGTAGGGAGTCACGGCGAGGTGTTGGAAGGGTGAGGGGGTCATGAAAATCAAGTAGGACCACGTCATTGTGGGGTCCTTCTGAGACTGAAGGACTGCTGGAATTCAAGATTCTAAGGGGGAGATGAAAAATTGGGTGACATCGGCAAGACTTGTGATACACAAAATAGGCCGTGGGATGCAAGATGCAAGTGTTTAAAGGGATCATAGAGGATGTGAAGAGGAGCTGTAAGGTGCAGACAGGAAGAGGAGCTGTAAGGCGGAGACAGGAAGAGGAGCTGTAAGGCGGAGACAGGAAGAGGAGCTGTAAGGCGGAGACAGGAAGAGGAGCTGTATTCTAGGACCAGGGTTTAGAAATTACAGACAGGAGGTCTCAGGACTAGTGTTCTATGAAAGGAGAAATGGAATAGTGATGTCTACCAACGTCAGCAGACCTCTAGAACTGTCCAAGCAGAGGTGGCCCAACCCTGGCCTCTGTGAGTGACTTACGAGAAAGGTTCCCACAGTAAATGGGCTGTACGTGAAAGCTGTGCAGAACTGACCCTGCCTGAAGCTTCTCCCTTTGCCTCTTGCAAACTTCTAAAAGGGGGCACACATGATCATGTAATGGGATTTGCTCGTGGAGTTGCCCTCCCTGCTCCAGGTCCCTTCCATCTTCTGAGTGACAGGACCACAGAAGTTCTGTAATCTTCCATAAGGCATGCTTAAAAATAGCCTTTCCCAGGACCCTCCCAAATGATGGAGGGTGAGGATGGAATATCAAATCCAAATGCATGGGGTTGGTTCCCACTGCTTCCTTACTAACCCCACAGTGTCTTCCTCGATGACTCTCTGTGACTGTGATCTTCCCTGTTTGGTCACCCACCTGGCTTCTCTCTTCCTCTCACAAAACACTCTTAAGACAACTCAAAATCAACCAATCTGTTTGACTTCCCAGCCTGGCCCTTCCTGTACTAACAGAGTTATCACTTTTCTCCTCCAAGTCATCTTAACAGTACACATTGTTGGCAAAGGAGACATGCTTTTCCAACCCAAAGAGCTCTCTCCTCAATAATTCTTTCCCCATGTGAAAAGGGGTTATCACAAGAAAGAATTGCATACTTTGTCTAGAATGATTGGTGTCCCAGAGACAGGGATTATCTCTGACGAACCAAAGACTGCCATCCAATGGCCCATGTTTTACTAGGAAGAATGACCAACGATTGTGTTGTTATTCTTTTCCCTGTGGTCCTTGGCAGCTTTTCCTTCTGTCTCTGTAAATCACGGAACCCATGGGGATTGCTTCTCTGAACCTCATCCACTCAGCTTGTTAGTAAGCATATTAAGAATCATTTCTATTGGTCCAAGCTTGATAGGGTAGGCACACTGAGTCCTCTGTGACCTCAGACCTATGCCATGGTCCCCAATAGTTTAGCAGACGCAATACTTGTTGGGGTTATGGACTATTTTCCCAGAGCAATAAATCAGTGCCTCATTTCCCACTTGGCTAGCATTTCGTGAGTTCTGACCCCTAAAATCCAGGGCAAGAGAGGTAAGTAGCAATTCTCCATACACATACACAGAGAGAGAGAGAGAGAGAGAGAGAGAGAGAGAGAGAGAGAGAGAGAGAGAGAGAGAGAGAGAGAGAGAGAGAGAGAGAGAGAGAGAGAGAGAGAGAGAGAGAGAAACTGGACAGTTTACTTTCAAGTACTGATCTTTCAATGCAGAGATGTTTCACTTCCACACAAGATTTTATAGTCTTTACAAATTCTTCCAGCACCCACCGCAGTGTCACAGAGTAATTAATATTCAACAGAGAGCTTCACATCAATGTTATACTCACATAATGACAGGCCTACGTGTGGTAGTTTGAGTGTAATTGGACCCCATAAGCCCAAAGGGTGTGGCTTGTTGGAGCAGGTATGGCCTTGTTGGAGGAAGTGCATCACTGTGAGGCTGGACATTGAGGTCTCCTATGCTCAAGCTGTGACCAGTGACACAGTTCACTTCCTGTTGCCTGAGGGTCAAAATGTAGAACTCTCAGCTCCTTCTCCAGCACCACGCCTGCCTGCATGCTGCCATGCCCAACCATGATAACTGAACAAAACTCTGAACTGTAAGCCACCCCAATTAAATGTTTTTCTTTTATAAGAGTTTCCATAGTCATAGTGTCTCTTTACAGCCACAGAAACCCTAATTAAGACACCATGCATCACTAGCAGTGCCCTTCCTTGTGTCACCAGGTCCCTGAGTAAGACTTGCCATCAAATTATGAGCATCTCAGTGGATGGATGAAATTTTTTAAAAGGACATCTGAATTCCCAGTGTCTTTCATTTGTTCTTCCTATTGGAGGGGGGAGGAACCTCTCTCACCCCCACACTTCAGAAACAATATAGATTGTATCTCTGGTCCATTTAATTGAATGTAGAAAGCAAGGTCACTGCCGTCATTTGGCCCCTGTGCCTTTCTAGACATCACATCAGCTGAAAGGGAAGATGGCTCTGCTGTCATCTACTGCTTAGAAACAAAACAAACGACATTAACAGGTCTTTACTCTTCTCATTAAGGCAGGCATTTGGACTGAGGACCGTGACATTGGAAAATAAGCTTCTACAGTTTTCTTTTTCCTAGCAAGACTGGGAATGCTCTGTTGTTCTAGGTAGCTACAGTGTGCACATGTATGTGCCAGTGCAGATTCATGTGCACATGTGTGAGCATGCATGTGGAGACCAGAGGCAACATCAGATGTGCTCCTAAATCACTCTGCTACTTTGCTTTCTGAGACAGGATCTCTCTCTCATTGAACACACAGCTGGAATGGCTGAGCAGTGAGCTTAGGGAATCCACCTGTCTCAGCACTAGGACTACAAATGCATGCTTCCGTGCTCTGCACTCCAAGTGAATCCTTGGGGATCTGAACTCAGGTCTCCATTATTACACACCGAGCTCTCTACTGCTTGAGTCCTTTTCCCAGACTGTATATAACTAATTTTTGAGGGAAGAAGAGGAAACACTGATTATATTTTACCTTCTCTCTTTGCTTTGTGGTGAACCCATCTTTACTTTCAAGCACCGTCGTGGTGCTGAAGGACCCTGACACAGAAGGGCCAACTGAGGCAGCTTTAAACTGTGAAGCCAATAGACAGAGGCATGATAAGCACACTTGTAACCTCAGCAAGATAATCATGAACTAGAGGCCAATTTAACCTACATAGCAAGACCCTGGAGAGACAGAGATTCTGAACCAAGTGTATTGGTCATATCTAATTAACGGCCTCTAACCTTGACTTTTGATAACTAACTATGCTTATTACCAGAGAAGACAACTCATTCAACAGACGCTGTTTCCATATACATGTCAGCAGCCTCACAAACTAAAGTACCCAGTAAAATTCTCCAACCCTTAACACTGGAGAAAGACATACTAACAGTATTAGATAATATTGCTCATAATTTCTTTAATTTTCTTTATTTCTGGTACTGGTAATCAAACCCAAGGTCTCACCATTGCTTGGCAAATGCCCCACCACTAAGCTAAGCCCCAAACCCACTTTGAACACCACTTTTCCAACTCAATCTTCTTCCTTTAGGTGCTGTCTAGAAAGCACGAGTGAAATGAAAACCAGCCTCTTGCTTTGCTTTTAGATTCATTCACAGTCACCAGCAGTCATAAACGTATGACTTATAATTGCCAGTTATAGTACCTACCAGAACTCCACAAATCAAATGTAACTTAAGATATGCACAAGGTGATCGTCTGGCTTCCTCACACGCATGTACCTTCACACACATGAGCACATGTACACACAATACACACCTAGGCAACACCCACAAAGACAAGGCGAAGATACCAATGCTTTTGAAGGACTAGGACTGGCTTAGCATCACTTCTGGGGCATTGAATTGGTCAGTGCAATCTCAGACCAGCCCAGATTCAAGACTCCACTCCTTGATAGGAGAGAGGAAGGTAATAGGTGATTGTCTTATGGTTTCTATTGCTGTGAACACTTATAAGGAAAGCATTTAATTGGGGCTCAGTCCATTATCATTATGAAGGGAGCATGGAGGCATGCAGGCACACATGGTGTTGGAGTGACAGAGAGTCCTGCGTCTTGCAGGCAACTGATAGTCAAGTGACTGTCACACTGAGGGAAGCTTGAGCAAAAGAGACCTCAAGGCCCGCCCCCACAGTGACACACTTCCTCCAGCAAGGCCGCATCTCCTAATGGTGCCGCCCCCTTTGGGGGCCATTTTCTTTCAAACCACCACATTCCACTCCCTGGTCCCCAAAGACTTATAGCCATATCACTATGTAAAAAAAAATGCCTCCAGTCCAACTTCAAAAGTCTACACAGTCTATAACAGTCTCAAACTTATTTCGAAGTACAAAGTCTCTTCCAAGATAGCAATATCTCAACTGTAATCCCCCTGTAAAATTCAAAATCAAAAAGCATACCACATACTTTCAACATACAATGGCACATTACCATTCCAAAACACAGGGAAGAGAGCATAGTAAGGAATAATGGACAAAAGCAAGGCCAAAAACCAGCTGGTGAAACTCCAAACTCTGCAGTAAAGTGTCTAATGTCAAAAAAAAATTTTCAGATCTCCAATTCCATTCAGCTTTGTTGACTACAAACATTTCTTTTTCTTTGGCTGGTTATACTCCCTGTTAGCAGCTCTCCTCCACAGGCATCCCATGACTCTGGCATCTCTAACATCTTGGCTTCTCCAAGGCAATCCAGGCTTCAACTTCACAGCTTCAAGTAATGACTTCTCTACTAGGCTTCCATTGAGTGAAACCCCTGACACATGCCTAGCCATAACCGCTTTCTTCTATTCTTAACCCTAAAGCCAGAATCACATGGCTGAAGCTGCCAAGTTCTGCTGCTTGCTGGGGCTGGAACATGGCCCCTTGTTTAATGACATCTTCACCAGCTTTCTGATTCTTTTACTGTCTAATCTTGGTTGTCCTTAAACTCTTTGTAAACCAGGCTAGCCTCAAACTCAAAGACCCACCAGCCTTTGCCTTCCCAGTGCTGGGATTAAAGGTACACACCACACCCAGCTCTAAGTTTTTCTTTAGTTCCTTTTCACAAGCTGGGAACTTAGCTGTTTGGGATCTTGTCCTGAGGTTAATACTCCCTTTATTCCATTTCTTAATCCATTTATCGCCTTGAACATAGGATTTAGCTCCATTCTACTTTCTGGCACTCTTTTTCTCCTCAAAATTTTCATTTTGTAATTTACCCTGCTCAGCTTGCTCCTCTTCATTATAAATCGTTATTAGAGTTACCACTAATATCCATACAACAGAGTCTGTACTAGGCTGTTTTGCGATTTCTTCTGCCAGTGGAATTAATCCAAAACTCTGCACTTTAGCCTCAGGCAGACTCCTTGGGCAAGGACAAATGGCAGGCACTTCTTTCACAAAAATATCATAACAGTGACCTCTAAGCAACATACCAAAATTCTTCTCCTCTGAAACCTATTGAGTGAGTCCTCCATACTTCAAATAACTCTTAGCATCTCTGTCTTCCACACTCCTGCTCGTATGGTCTATTAAGCAGTGCTTAAAGCATCCTGCTGCTTTCATAACCCAGAGTACCAAAGCCCAAATTCCTCCAAACAAAAATATGGTCAGGCCTAGCACAGCAATACCCCAGTCCCTGGTGTCAACTTCTGTCTTAGTTGGGATTTTCATTGCTGTGAAGAGATTCCATGACTATGGCAACTCTTACAAAGGAAACATTTAATTGGGGTGGCTCACTTAGAGTTTCAGAGGTTCAGTCCATTATCATCATGATGGGGAGCGTGGTGCTGAAGCTGAGGGTGCTACCTCTTCTAGGCAACAGGAAGTCAACTGTCACACAGAGGAAAGCTTAAGCAAAAGAGACCCCAAAGCCCAACTCCACAGTGACACACTTCTTCCAACAAGGCCACACTTCCTAATAGTGCCACTCCCTTTGGGGACCTTTTTTTTTTCAAACCACCACAGTGGCCATCTGTAACCTGCCATACAGAAGACTAGCAATTTGTCCAAGATTAGGAAGAAAATAAGTCCTTGTGGTGGCTTCAGTGGGGATATCTCCCCCATAAGCTCTAGTACTTCACTTGGTCCCCAGGTGGTGACACTGTTCGAGTAGGTTTGGGACTTAGGACTTGTAGCTTGCTGCAGGAAGCAAGTACCTGGGGACAGGCTTTGGGAGTTTAAAAGTGCTCATGGCACTTCTCTCTGCTTAGTGCTCGTGGTTGAAATGTGAGCTCTCAGCACCCTGCTCCTGCCACCAAGCCTGTTGCTTGGTGCCATATTCCCCCATCATGATGGACTCTCATCCCTTGGGAACCATAGCCAAAATTAATTCTCTCTTCCTTATGCTGCCTTGGTCATGGCATTTTAGCGCAGTAGCAGAAAGTAATTAATGCCGTGCTTGAGCTGGGTCTGGGGTCTGTGCAGTCAGACTCCAGGCTTGTTACCACCCAGTCTTCTCACACCTCACTTCCCATGCACGCACTTCTGCACAGCAGAAGAGAAGTGAGTCTCGCCCAGCTTCCTCCCCACAGCAGCAGTATAACCAAGGCACAGGCTGTCTGAATCCAAAGCAAATTCTTTGAGCGCAAGGACCCAGACTTCATGCCCTAGGACTCAGAGTTCCCCTGACCCTGACATAGAGAGTTTGAGCTTTGTAAAATAACTCCAATAAGTCAGACTCTTATGCAAATTATTAAGTACATTACAAAAATGACAAGTGAAAATTCAAAGAGCAGGCACAGCGTTTTGCTGTGACACCAAGCTTTAGGTCAGGCCAAGCACAGAAATCACCTGGGGGTTTTACTTAAACAGCGGTGGCGGTAGCAGGGAGCATTTCTGGTGTATGGAATCCTATGCCTGTGTAGAGACATGCAACAGGATTTTATTACCTAGAGACTGGCAAGAAGTAAGCAGGCAATGGTCCTAAGGACCCTGTCTGTAGAGGACAGGGAAAACATGGGGTGGAACCTCAGGGAACGGAAGGCACAGTGAAGAGAAAAGATACTGAGAAGACAGTGTCCCCTGTCCCAGAAGGAGTGGTCAGAGGCTGCAGGGAGATCCATGGGGAAGGAGTATTCATATTCTGACTGTCTTCTGCCCACTTCAGGGCACCTGGTCTTGCTCATTCTTCCCTGAAATGATGATAGCTCCCTGGTACCACTCAGCTTCCTTGACACCTGTCCCTGGAGACAGTCACACCTTTTCAAGCACTTTGCCTCCCCTAGCCTGCACCATCCTCCCTTATCTCCCCAGAGCCAGCATCTTAGTTACAGAGCTTTCCATTAATCATTGAGAGGCCACCCCTGATCTGCAGCGACATTGTTGCCATCTCTATGAAGCCTCTGTCCATCCACGGTCATTTCTAGAAATGCACAAAGGGCCACACACGTTTTCATTTGCTCAAGGCGGTCGTTTTTATGAGCAGAGGTGAAAACAAAAATCCCATTATGTACAAGTTAATTCCTCTGCAGTGCATCAGACCAGCTGCAGCCCGTGGCACAGAGAGCTGACCAAATTAAAATTCCAGTGAGGCATTCGCTATTAGAATTTCCATCATAGCTAGTCCTTCCGTGTACCCTAAACCACCGTATCCGGATGAATCCCACAATGCAACAGAGCCTACCTATGTATCACTCATCCAGCAGCTAAAACAGACTACTATTAGGTAACCCCAACCAGTGTCTTCCAGCCTCCATTTGTGATGTGACTCACCATCCTCTTGCTGTCAATCTGCTCTCTTGGGGATACATTTTAACTCCACTGCTTCCCACCGGCCTGGTCAGACATGGGAACCATTGTAACCACAAAGCCCTGCAGTGG
This sequence comes from Mesocricetus auratus, assembly GCF_017639785.1. Classification (NCBI taxonomy): domain Eukaryota; kingdom Metazoa; phylum Chordata; class Mammalia; order Rodentia; family Cricetidae; genus Mesocricetus; species Mesocricetus auratus. The sequence goes on from NW_024429266.1 coordinate 10,685,755, forward strand.
AGAGAGGCAGGTATGGTTTCATTTTACTGATGAGGCTTTCTCCAAGGGATTAAAGAGGAAAGTCTGTGTTTTTCTTCTCTTCAAAGGAAAGGGAAAAGGGACGTGTCACTGTGAACCTGGTGAAAGAGAATGACAGAGAGAACTTGAGAACAGAAAAGGCTGCAAATGAGGAGGGCATGGCCACCTCATCCACTCATCAGGGGGGAAGATGCTCCCAGCCATGAGGGAAATGAGGAGCTGCTCAGACAGAGGCTTCCTTTTGGCTTAGAGAGAGTTCAGAAGAGAGAGTTGAAGCATCTTTTCCCCACTCCCCCCAGTCATTTTACTTTGTGACTTCATCTGGACAAAATAAATTTGATCCAGCAATAGCAATGTCCATTGCTCTTACTGCAGTTTCAGGAGGTGTCAGGGTCACTGTTTTAAAGTACCACTGGAGTCGAGAATGCTAACATTTGTCAAGAATGACTTGCACCTACAAAGCAACAACAACAACAAAGTCTGTGAAGGAAGGAATATCATTTACCAGCTCTGAATGATTCCAATGGGCTAGACGATTCCTTCTGTCTGCAAATCTGAGCAAGATTGTCATTCAGCAAGACTCAGTGACCTGTAAGCCCACTGGGACAAAGACCATGCGAAGAGAGGGACAGCTGAGAGCAGAGGCCATGGTTGAAGCTGAGATATGGCTGCATATGGGCCAGGGAGAATCTGGTGCCAGATGAAAAGGCAGCAGTGTTACGTGGTGGCTGAGAAACTACAGAGGAGGCACAGCTGACAAAGTCAGAGAGATAGTCTAGAGCAGTGGTCCTCAGCCTTCCAAATGCTGCGACCCTTTAACACCGTTGCTCTTGTGGTGACCCCCAACCATAAAAGTATTTCATTGCTACTTCATAACTGTAATTTTGCTACCGTTATGGATTGCAATGTAAGTATCTGATATGTTGGATATCTGATATGTGACTCCTGTAGGGGTTGCAACCCACAAGTTGAGAACCACTGATTTTGACACTGGTTAAATCATTTGGAACCCTTCACAGGCTGCCTAGTGTCATTCCTCATAGTGCTCAAAAGTAGTTGAAAATGAATAATGAAAGTAACATGAACTCCAAAACCCAACAGAGAAAGGAGAGCATGCAGGTGGAGAGATGGCCTAGGGGTTAAGACCAGCATTCAGACCTCAGCATCCATTTGGATTGCTCACAATCACTTGTAAGTACAAGTCCAGGGGATCCAGCACCCTATTCTGGATTCCTCAGGCATATATTCACTTGCATACTTGAAAACACACACACACACACACACACACACACACACACTTTTTTTAAGGAGGAGTATTTCCCAGAACTCGTAGATGATTAGATGTATTGGTGCTATCTGCAGTGTTAGGTTTTAAGGTGTATTTTCCATGCCTAAATCATACTTCTCACTCTCCCATGATGGAGTTTCCAATAGAGATTACACAAAGCAAAATACATTTATTCTCATAACTGAGAGTCTAAGAGTCTTAAAAAAAAGACTTTGGAAGGCAAAACCAAATAATACCACATAGTTCAGGACAGAAGACCTAAGTGGAGTCTTTTACCTCATGCCTATGTTTCAGCAAACACCCTAGGAGTGAGGAATACAGCAGATTTCACAAGAAACCTGCAGTCTACTGAACAATGTCAACAGAACGCTCTGTCACCAGAGACCCAAACTAAATGCTGTGCATTGGCAACCCTTCCTTCCCAAGGGAATGGAGCATCTGTGCAGGTAAAGAGGTGAAGAATGCCCAAGTGTTAGTCAGGACTTGTCTCAGACAAGGAGGTGTCTGGGTTCATTGCCCTCCATTAATTTTAGGACTATAGAAATGTAAGAAAAGGAAACACTAAGGTGAAGTAAGCAAGAAAGTTTATCAATAAGCTTATTTCTTTGTTGAGTTCCTTCTAAAGGGACCCGGGGAGCCCACATGCCGAGCTAAGAGGCCAATGCAGCCTCAGATCCCTTCCCAGCTCCACAGGTGACCACCTAGTCTCAAGGCAAGGCAGTCGGAAAGTACTGGAAGCAAAGGGCACCTAGCAGAGCTACCCCAAGGTCAATGGAGACTTTCAGGAAATGTTTGTTGTTGGTGTTTGGTTTGGTTTTTCAAGACAGGGTTTCTCTGTGTAGCTTTGTAGACCGGTCTGGCCTCAAACTCACAAAGATCAGTCTGCCTCTGCCTCCAGAGTGCTGGGATTAAAGACGTGCCACAAGACCACAGGATAGACTGTCAGGAAGTGTTTTAACAGCACAGGATAGACTGTGTCTAGATCACTTAGTAACCAGGCACTAGTCAGTGGAGCCTTATTAAATAGACCATCCTAACTGGATGATAGCAAGAATCTCTTCAACGCTCCATAGCCCATGTGTAGATACAGCAAGGGAAGCCTCCAGCTATGGCTTGGTGCTTTGCAACCCTGACTCAGGAGCTTTTGATGCCCATGAAATATGCTGATAGCCCAGAATAGGTTCAAGGGTTTGGCTCACTGACCAGCTGCCTGAGAGTGGAAGTGTCCTTGGACCACACACTGTGCCCTCTGTTCTGGCCATAGCAGAGATACAGGATGCTTGAGCCACAAAAAGACTGGTACCCATCAGTAAGTGATACAAAGAGGAGGAAAAGAGAAAAATGTCCCTGTCTGGTAGCTTCCGTGCTCACTTCTTTGAGCTCTCAAATGTGCCTGGAGTCCAATTCGAAGGTCAAGGAGGAGTAAAGCGGGCAAGATGCCCCCACCCCTGCCTTCAATCACAGCTACTCAATTTCAGATTCATTTGGGCAGATCTATGCCAGATTTTATTTGGCAAACGGCAGAGGTCTCTAAACAGTGGTGTTTTAGGAAGGATAAAGAATACAAATTCCTCATAGAACATGAAGCAGGCTCAAGAGCCGCTTCCAGTGTAACCAATTATATAGATTGATCCAAGCATAGCTGATTGAGAACTGCCAGCTACCGACTTATTTATCCTGGGTTCCCTTGCCCACAGCTCAACAATCCCGCAGTCCACTAGGGTGAAGGAAAGAGACCCAGCCTCACACACAGGAGATGTGATGTTTTGTTTACCAGTGGTGTCATCTCTCTGAGTTTTTCTTTGTTTTGTGCGTTCACAGGCACAAGTGTCATAGCTGCATGCATATGTAGGTGCATGTATACAGATGTATGTATACACACACACATACACACACACACACATACACATATATATATACATACATACATACATACATATATGGGTTTCTGCATGTGGAAGCCATATAATAACTTTGGGTGTTGTGCCTCAGTTACACTCCTCCATTTTTTTTACGTAGACTCATTTATTTTTATTTTAAATGTATGGGTAATTTGCCTACTTTTATATGTGTGGGCCATGTGTGCATGTCTGGTCCCCATAGGCGTCAGAAGAAGGTGTCAGGTGCCCTAGACCTGGAGTTATAGAGGGTCCTGAGCCAGCATGTAGGTGCAGGTAACCAAAACTGGATCCTCTATAAAAGCACTGAGTACTTTTGAGCCATCTCTCCACCCCGCCCTGCTTTTAAGGCAGCGTCTCTCTCACTGGGACCTGTGGCTCAACAAGTAGGCTTAGCCTGGCTGGTCAGCAAGCCACAGAGATCTCTGCCTCTGTGGCCTTCAGATACAGTGTGTGCTGCCATGCCTAGATTTTTACACGGGTTCTAACTGTGCTCACGAGGAAAATGCTTCACTGACCAAGCTTTCTCTCCACCCTTCCTTTGGTCTTAACTGTAAAAGAACATGATGTGTCATCCCTTGCCTACTATCCAGGGTTCTTAAGACAATTTATATAAAAGAATTTCCCATGAAAGAGCACTGTAAAAACTGTTTGCTCCTGAACATGCATCTCTCAACAGTCCACTGGTCAGCAGAGCCCAGCACACACTTCAGTCAAGGGAACACTGATTCAAGTGGACCCAAACTTACACCACCTGCAGTTAGGCAGGGGTAGGCCAATAGGGTAGACTTAAATGGGGGCAGCAGTACTAAGGATATCATGGGATAAAGAAACTGGGCCCCCCCATCTTCCATTGGGCTCATATATATTCTCAAGACCACCCAGCTCAGAATTAGAAGTGCCCAGAAGCTCTCTGAGGGGATCTGTCTTAGGAGTTCCCATTCACTGATTTCTCATGTAGCTACAGAGCCCATTCCTAAGCTTCAGCTACTGCCCCAGAGCTGAAGAGAGCCAAGGGGCTTTGTACCATTATCTGCTCAGCCAAGAGGGTGTGGACAGAAGATAGCATAGACCTGTAACTATGGGGGTCAAGAAGAAGAGAGCATTGGCCATGTTCAAGAAGAAGAAAATGAATGATATGCTGCCATTAGGACTAGGGCAGGAGAGAGGAAGAAAATGCCTTGTCATTCTTACAAGGGGAAAAAAGTCTATCATCCGTCATAGATATGCAAATACCAGACAGCAAGCGATCTAATTAGCAGAGTGCAGCCATGCCCTGTCAGTAGCTTCTTGAACACCAGAAACCCCATCATCAGATCACCCAACCCATTCACCCCTGAGTGCTCCCAGCTCCTCTACAGCAGCTGCAGATGGACCCGTGAAAGGCACCGAGCATTCCAAACCATCTATATTTTAAACTGCCAATTAAACTCAGGCACATATGCAAGGCACTACTTTAAGATGCAGAGGTCCATGTGGCATTCCTAAAAGTTATCTCCCAAACAACTGTGTATCCCTAAACCACTGTCATCATCTTAATCAGGGAAGTCAGCATGCTCAACAGAAGGACCTCTGGTTGTCAGATCACTGAAAAGCATGGATAACAAGAGAAAAGTCCAACCATAATCAAGCTGTGTAGGAAAGGGCGCTGTCGACCTTGCATAAGAAGCAAGATTGGCTAGAGGCGTGGTCGAGTTACGCCATGAATACTGGGAGGGATTCTGGTGTGTTCACGATTACATGTGACCCTTAAATACTGCCTTGCTACTTTCAAAGCCCTTTCACTTCATGATCAAATCCGATGCTCACAAAACTTCCTGAATGCAGGCAGCACAGGTGTGGTTCCCATGTGACAGATGGGAAGACTATAGTCCAAAATATTGTGACTTTTCTATGATCACACATCTGGTGACAGAGTTGAGCCTTAAACCTAGGTTGGGTCTCCAAGTTTCCACCTCGACGCTTCTTATTAGGAAATTCTGCGGCCATGAGAACTGAAGGAAAGGAAATGAAAAGCCTGGGAACGTGGCTCTGTGGAAGAGCACTCGCCTAGCAGGTGCAAGGGCCTGGGTTCAATGAAAGCAAAGTCTCAGAGGAAGCATTAGGCTTCTAGAAATGGCACACCAGAAACAAACTGGCCCAAGCAGACGGTCAAGAAACAAGAGCCATAGGACTAGTGAGATGATTCGGGGTTAAAAGTACCCGCTGCTCAGCCCGGCAGTGGTGGCGCAAGCCTTTAATCCCAGCACTCGGGAGGCAGAGGCAGGCGGATCTCTGTGAGTTCGAGACAGAGAAACCCTGTCTCGTAAAACAAAAAAAACAAAAAAAGTGCCCGCTGCTCTTTCAGGGGACCTGGGTTCAATTTCCAGTACCCATGAGGCAGCTCACCACCATCCACAACTCTAGTTCCACGGGATCTAACAATCTCTTCTGGCCTCCCTGACACACATACAGGCAGGCAAAACATTCATACACAATTAATTAATTTTAAAAAACAGAAAGAAACGATGTCGGATGGCCATCAACCCTCAACAGCTCATCTTAAAACCCACCTGGACTCCATCCTCCTTTACCGGGTTTCCAACAAACACACTTGGACACAGAGATGCTAAGGGATAGAGTTCATGGCACATGTAAGGCCCAGAATAGACTAGGAACGTGCCAGATCCTGCCACCATCAGGTTAAGTGCTAAGTAACTATGTTACTGGGTGCCCACTGGATAGCAGGCCTTGAGGAAAAAGGAAGGAGAACCCACATGTGAAGCTGAACTCACTGTTCCGCCCTGGGAAAGCCAGCAAAACCAGCTCTCCCTAGGCAAAGGTGGGATCACAGTTGAGGCCATACTTCCCTCTAACGGCCCTGCGAGTTCTGTTTTACCAGCTGCATCTGTTTCCTATAGGTCATTGTCTGCTCCCACCTGAATTTATTTCACCCATCTCATCACTCTTCACTGACCAAAGCAGAGTCATTTTAGGAGCCAGCAAGATGGCTCAGCAGGTAAAGGTGCCCGCTACCAAATCTGAAGACCTGAGTTTGATCCTGGAGATCATATGGTAGAAGGAGAGAACTAAACCCTGAGAGATAGATAGATAGATAGACAGACAGACAGACTATATAATAAATAAATAAATGGAATTCATTTTTAAAAGTCTCTATGCCAATTTTGAGAATTACTATTTGCAAAGTCCATTCAAGCTAACATCTCTGTACATTTTCTGAGTGTGTGTGTGTGTGTGTTATACATGTGTGCATGCATGTGTTGCCTATGTGCCCAACACCCAAGCAAGAAGCATTGACCTTTCAATGTACTATCTAACGCAACCCAGCATACAAGGCAAGCAAAACACAAGTTCTACAAAGTTGGATTCATTAATAAAAAGCATTTTGCACCGAGTACTGAATGAGCTACCAGGGCTGCAGGACAACTCCAACTGTGCAGTCACACCTTAGCAGAGAGTGAAGGAGCAAATTGTTCCCATGGCTTCTTCCGTTTGCTCCGAGCAGGATCAGTCTTCCCATCAAGGCACTATCTTTTATCCCACTGCAATACGATGCAAGGTTTCCCTCTCAGTGCTCATGACATACTACCCTTAGGTTCCAGATTAAAACACAGCCCTAAATCTTCTAAAGAAAACAAGGGGAAGCAAAATAGGATGTGACATGCAGAAGAAACAGCCCACCCAAACAAGCCCTGGAGGCCATAGGTTTTCAGCAGGCCAGGAGGAAGCCCAGGCTCTCCCCCTGTGGACCATAGGTTTTCAGCAGGCCAGGAGGAAGCCCAGGCTCTCCCCCTGTAGAAGCAGTGTCTCAGTCCATCAGCACAGCCCCCGCTGGTCCCTCTTGCCCCTCTGCAGGATCAAGGCTAATTAGGTTGCCAGATGAACTAAGCATGTTAAACATGTTGAGAGACAGGTTTCTAACCTCCAAAGCAGATTGTACCACTAAAGCTTCAATTTGGTTTTGGGCAGAACTGCTCCAGCCTTCCCCAGAATGACTGGCGGCCTCAGCAAAGAAGGAGGAAGAGGCCAAAGGCTTGCTTAGCATAGGGAAGCATGGTTTCCCCTAATTCAGGGTTTCACAGCAGCAGCACTATTGACACGGTGGGCCATGTAATCCTCCATTACAGGCCGTGTTGGTTTGCCAGGACTGCTGTAAACAAATACCACAAACAGAGTACCTGAACACAACAGAGATTCATTTCACACTTCTGGAAGCTTTCCAGAAGTCTGATGTCAAGGTGTTAGTAGGGTTGGCCCTTCCTCTGGACCATGAGAGAGGATACATTCCATGCCCCTCTCCAAGCTTTTTGACAAGGGCCAGCGTTAGGGATTAACTCTGAAGTACACCATATTTAGGCTCATGCTTTCAACACTGGAGCCCCAGATTGCCCATTGTTCTGAAGACCATGGAGCCATCAGAGGGTGGGGCCTGGCTGGTGACAGTAGGTCAAAGGGGCGGGCTTTTGACCTTGTTCTGGTGTGGCCCTCTCTGCTTCCTGCCTGTTATAACACGAACAAGCTCATACTTCCAATGTCAGAGTCTGAGCTGTTCTCAACACAGATTTCTTCCCATCTTCTCCATGGCAGTGGACTGAAATCTGTCTGCAACCACAAGCTAAAATTAAGCCTTCCTCCCTTCAGTGACCTTTCTTTGGTCACTGCCACAAGAAACATAACTCATGTAAACAGCGCTCCTTGGGGCTCCTTGGCTGGTGCAATGCATCACTCCAGGCTCTGCTTTCCCCTCCTCCCAGCTTTTCTTGGTCAATGTCATCATAGCATCACCTGGGAATGAGCGGTCAGGTCAGTTCTGGGGTGCTGAGTATTAGGGTTCCCATGTGTCTTTTGGGGGGAGACATGGTTCAATCTATGAAGAAGAGCATCCTTGGCCTGTAGTGTGGTTAGCAGCATTGTAACTCCATGCTGCTCACATCAACATCATCCCAGACATTGTTCAATGTCCCCACCGGTGGGTAGAAACGCTCTGGTTGGGAAGCAATGTCCTAAGGCTTTGGGTCAGAAAGATGAAAGTTCGATCTTGACTCCAACTCCTGGTGCTGTGACTTTAGAAGACTTTGGCCACACTTTCTTCTCGTCACCTCACTTCACTACTGGGTTGCAGTGTTGTTGGGTGTTACAAGGAGAAACCGTATGGAAAGCAGTCGCTGAGACAAATGAGAGCCAAGAAGCAGCAGCTGCTGTACTTCATGTGACAGGGAAGTTTCTCAGGCAAGACTCTCCACAAGCCTCCTGATTTACTACCCTTGACCCCTGAGATCCAAAAAGGCAAAGTTGTTCTCTACATCCACCATGAGGAGCCAAACACCCCCAAAGAGCCCAGCCAATGCCTCCCCAGTCACTACAACCCCAGATCTGCAGATGGCTATATATCACAGCCAAGGAAAGCCTTGGAGGGATGGTGTGTCCAGAATGCTAATGTGACTGCCTTGCACTGTTGTATCAGCCCAGGAGGACTCTAGAAAATCTCCTGGAGGAGACAGGGTAGGGGAAGGGGAAGAAGGTAGCTGTCAAGGTAGACCTTGCCTTCTGTGCCATGACATGAATGACTACCCGAAATCTCACGCTGATGGCTGTCACTGATCTAGTCCCTCACTGAGCCAGAGAAAGACAGAAGCAGCATCACACTCACTTGCCTACCATTTATGCTAAAAACCAATGCCTGTCACATGACAGGGGCAGAGAAGGTGTTTGTTAGTATGCTACCCAGACTGCCAGCCTCTTTGGTGGACGTGTTCTGCAGAGTTCTGTGGTAAATAATCCAAGCCCATCTCTGTATTCCTTGATAGAGTTCTTATTTTTTAGATTTCTGCCCATCAAGTAATTCCTGAACATTCTCAAGGAATGTGTCCACTAATCTATCTTAGTGGCACATATCCCTTCCATTAGAAATCATAGAAGTTACTTCTTGCCATCTTTTCATTGGGCTTTCTAAGATTTATGTATGCATTTAAGATTCTCACGTATTTAAGATTCTTAGTTTTGTGCATGTGTTGGGTATGCATGTAAGTTCAAGTGCCCAAGAAAGCTAGAGGAGTTAGGTCCCACTGGAGCTGGAGTGACATCCAGTTGTGAGCTGCCCACATGGGCACTGGGAACTGAGCCCCCAGTCCTGGGAAAGCAGTATTCACTCTTGACCACTGAGTCACCTCTCCAAACCCTTAGCTGGTACCTGAGGCACACTCTGTCTGATTTCAACTGAAATAGAGCCCACGCCGCTCTAGCTGAGTTCTAGCTGCTAAGGGCAGGCAACAGCACATAACTGCTCCCTCACCAAAGACTTGGAGAGGCCACTGTACTTCCATCTGCAACTACCAAGGGCTACTCCAAAGTTACCTTCCTTTTCCTGCCTGCTCCTCCATGGGCTACATTTGGCAATGTGGGATAGGGACTCCCTATCCCCTTAGGAATCTCTAAGCCTTCCTCTGTCCAGGTCATAGTTTCATCAGTTTGGGGGTGGAATAACAGAACCCCACCACCTTACTGACCATCCCAGAATGATTGGCAATGGAAACATCTTCTTTAGTAACAAGGGACTTTGCTCACTATTGTCCCACTCCCCAAAATAACTATATTTGTCAACAACTTTTAACTTGTGGATTCATTCCATCTTAACTAATAACAATAAGGCATTGCTTCTATAGTCCCAGTAACACAACTCCCATCCCGGACCCAATCCTTGTCAGTTAATCCTCCGGAAATGGTCAAGCCTACCTACCCACACCCCATGACACAGGGTGAATAAATCTGGTTCCCAGAACACCAAATCACCAAGAAAAAATGGTCCAGTGCAAGGTTTAGCTTACATCACAAAGCCAAGAGTTAGGATCTCAGTGTGCAATGCATCTACTGACTGGTCCAAAGCTTCCTCACTGCATTGGGTTGGGTTGCACTCAATTTTGCCTAGTGAAAGAGATCAGTCTAAGGTCAGTTCCTGGTTGGAGAGCACAATCAAAATTCCTTTCTGGGTCTAGAGAGGTGGCTCAGTGGTGAAGAATGCATAGTGCTCTTGCAGAGACCTGAGTTCAGTTCCCAGCACCCATGTGAGGCAGTTCACAGCAGCCTGCAACTCCAGCACCAGAGAATCAAACGCCCTCTTCTGGCCTCTGCAGCACCTGCACTCACATACACTTAAACATGCACATAGACATAGACATACACATTCACATGCACATACACATACACATGCACATACATATAGACATGCACATGCACACATACACATACACATGCACATACACATAGACATGCATATACACATAGACATGTACATACACATACACATAGACATACTCATGCACATACATATAGACATGCACATGCACATAGACATACACATACACATAGACATGCACATAGAAGTCACACATACACATACACATAGACAGTCACACATACACATAGACATCTACATGCACATACACATGCACATGCACATACACATACACATACACATACACATGCACATGCACATACAAATACACATAGACATGTATATACACATACACATAGACATACACATGTACATACACATAGACATAATCACGCACATACACATACACATGCACATGCACATGCACATACACATAGACAGTCACACATACACATTATTAAAAATAAAACTTTTTTAGAGCTCCCTTCCCATTTGAGGGAACATTTGTGCATAGCTGCTGAGGCTAAATGTAGGAGACTGTTATTCCTTCCACTCCTTGGCAACCAAATCAAGGGCATGCTCAAGGGCAGGTCTACTGCAGTGACACTTTGCAGGGCTCGCTGCAGGCTGTGCCTGCCTGCACATCACACTCATCCTGGATCTAAGCCTGCATCCCAGCAGCATTGCAGCAGAGGGGCGTCTAAGAGGAGGGGCAGCTTTGTATAGTTCACACAGAGGCTTCATTTGGACCTGTAGGGCTCCAGGTCCAGCTCTATCCAGTCCTTTAAAGCACAAGTGGGTGCTATAAAGGTCAAACAGAGGGAGATTCACTTTCACTGCCATTAGGAGAATAGTCCTGAAAACCAGATCTAAGGGTTGTGATGCGTCATGGTGACCGTGTAACGTAGTGACTATAAAGCATGGTCAAAGTCACAGCCTGTCTCAAGTGTTCTTTGCACTGAGCCTCTGCGGGACAACCCCCTGTCTGCAGCCAGGGTTTCCACGTTTTCACATTCCAGCTTCCACACCCATTCTATGAAAGCAGGATTACTCCACTTTCCTGCCTATCTCAAACCACAGCTAGACACAACTAGAGAAAGACTCGCACACATGCTTCACTTTGTAAGGAAAGAAACAATATGGCTGATGTCCACAGAACTAAACAGTATTTAATGTACCCTATCACCTGAAAGCAGCTTACGGGATGGTAAAATGGCCCCCCCACTGAATTCTTGGCAAGTACAAGTTTGAAACCAATACTGCCCTCTGGGGGTACCACACTCTGGGGTTATGTATATGATCTGAGCCAGCAGTCAGAACATGGAGTACGTCCACCACCCTCAAGACACAGGCAATGAAATGGGGGGAGAGAGGTACATCCAGAGTGACTCTTCCCAGTGGCGGCTGTGTGGAGTAGCAGCTCAGTCCTGCAATGGCGGTGATACCCCACAGCAGCCATGCTCATATTCTGGACTGGTTCCGTTTACTCTCAAGCCACCTTGGCTTCTGCCATTTTCCGAGTCGTGCTCCTCAGTACTCCCTGTCTGTTTTGTGACATGACATCCCTCCATTGCCCTTTTCAAAATTCTCTCTCAGCCTGAGCATTGCAGCCTTGGTTTCTATTCCTCAAATCCAGACACACAGGCCATATTGGAAGGCTCTACCCAAAAGATGATTCAGAAACCACTGCAACCTCCAAGTGGTAGCTTGGCTTGAAAAAAAATTGAGAATTCAGTCTCCTGGATGTAGTGTTACAAGTGAATGGCCCTGGGAATGAATGAATGAAGTATGCTTTCTACTCTCCAAAATAATCAAGTGTGTGTTTGGAACCCCAAGCACCCTCCACTTCCTCATCCTGCCTAGCCCGTGGGTCAGCTACAAAGATGGCTCATGAGTCAAAGCAGTATCAGAGCAAAGTGAAGGATTTGGGCTCCTTGCTTCTTTCGTTAGGGATGGTGCATAGATGTGGTGACACTACCCTGGGCTCCTAAACCATTTATTGCTTCTTGGATTCAAATCAATATTTTAAAAATTGGGGTACAAATTGGAGCAATGCCTTTCAGTGTGGTGTACCCTCAAGGGAGCTGTTGGGATACAGAATAGAGCATATGCATGGCCATTTTGTGCCTAGTTAGACCTTTCTTCATCCCAAAATCACCACTACCTGAAAGTGAAAGACAAAATCCAGCAGATTCAAATCCAGCACAGGACCCTGGTCACCACCTTCTGCCAATATTTTCAGGATAAATGGCTCTGATGCTCCTGAACGCACTTAGAACAAAAATAAAAGGAAACTAGCAGCGAGCACCTTAGCCTGCCTCTGTCCTCGCAGGACTATTCAGGAAAACACACCCTCCTGATGTATCTACTTTGGTAAGCCTGTGAGTTTTAGTTGACTGGATAAGTTATTTATTGATAGTCTGTCTCAGGGCCCAGGCTGGACAGGTGGTAGCCATTAATTTGCATAAACATGACATATAGTCCTTCTACCTTAAAATGAAGCAAACTGATGTTTAATCTAATGGAGTCCCTTTGTGATGGGCCCAGACTGAAAGCTGTGGAGTAACCAGAGAAGCGCAATAAGAGTGTCCTCCCGTTGTCTAGAATTTAAGCTCTGGATTGTTCTGGACAGAGGAATAGGCCTCCAGTGGAGGAACCCGGCAGAGGGGGCCTCAGAGTGCGGGCTCTGGGTTGTGAATCCTTGGTAAGTCCTTTGTTATCACTAAGAATTAGCTGTCCTCAGGAGAGTCAGTCTGTCATCAGATGATGCAGGCACAGATGTCAGAGCATCTGGGAAGAGAAGAGGCCTCCTGAGTCACCAAAGAGCATTAAATCTAAATTCAGCATCACTTTGTTTTTAAGACCTGTGAATTATAGGATCCCCTGAGTTGCAACTCTCTCTCTGTCTTTGTCTCTGTCTCTCCCTGTCTCTCTCTGTCTCTCTCTCTGTCTCTCTCTGTCTGTCTCTCACACACACACACACAGAGAGAGAGAGACAGAGAGAAACAGAGAGAGAGACAGAGAGGCATAAACAGGAAAAAGGGCACCTTGCTCTAACTCCTAACTCTCAAGGATCCAGAGGAAAGCTGGCTTCTGGGGGATGGAACGGCTTCCCTGGGCTTCTCTCACCACAGCAAGACCACAGAGCTTCCAGGCTCAAATCTCCCCTCTTTCTACCACTAAAATCAGAAGAAGAAAAACAAGGTTGTTTTCCCCCCTTCGTTCCCATCGTGCTGAATTACATCATCATCCTCACACCTGCCTCTCTGGCTCTCAGAAACACCCTGAAGACCTGCACAGCCTGGCAGGTGAGCTCCTCCATGAGAGCCACTGATTTAGTAAGCCCCTCAGGGCCTGAGGTTCAGAGGAGCAGCCAAGTCCCCAAGGAGCCCTGCCACCAGCATTCAAGGTATCTGACTTTGAAAACCACTGCTGTGTGTTACAGGTTTCATGGTTAGTGGCTAGCTGCTCTCCAATAAAAGTAAGTTCCCAGGGTGAGGATGGGGCACATTGGTAGGGTACTTGTCTCACACACCTGAAGCCCTGGGTTCAATCCCAGCACTGCAGAACCCAGGTATGGTGGTAAGTGCCTGCAATTCAGCACTGATGGGTCTTCGATAGAGGCTGGAAGATTAGAAATTCAAGGGTTAGCCTTGGCTGCATAATGAATATGAATATAATATAGCTAGCCTGGGCTCTATCAGATACTATTAAAATAAGTCTAAACAACAGCAAAATTGTTTAGATGGTCATTCTAGCTTCTAGAAGTCTAATCCCGGCCTTCTGGGATAGAAAGGAAACATTTTATAAACGAAAGCTTGTGTTCTAGATGCCAAGTCTAGACAACTGTTCACACACTCAGACTTTGAAAGGTCACAACAAGAAGACGTGCAGATACTGCTTCCCCAAAGCCAGGAAGACGCCAGTGGCCAGCAGAGTTTGCGGGATCGGCTTACATGGCTGGCAACTCTAGAGTCTTCAGGACATTGGTCTATAATTATGTCAATTAAAAAGAAAATGAACTTTGTGGGGCTGAAGAGACGGCCCAGCCAGTGAAGCACTTGCACCTCACGCCTGAGCAAGGGGGTTCAATCCCCCAGAACCCACACTGCAGACGCTAAAAAGACGGTGTGGGGGAACAGGCTTGTAATGCCCGCACTGGGGAGGCAGAGACAGGCCAGTCCCTGGGGCTTGCTGGTGAGCCAACGGAGCCTCATGAATGGGCCCCTAGTTCCAGGGAGAGACCCCGCCTCAAAGAACAAGATGGATGAAGACTGACACCTGGGGCTGACCTCTGACCTCAACACACATGTATGCACACATGCTCCTCCCTGTACATACATAAACTCCCACAAGCATGCACATATGTCCATACACCAATTACTTCACACACAAAAAAATTAAGATATTCTCCTAGTGAACCATGAGGCGTTTAGGACTTTTATATTCCAGAACTTCCTGTCTCCTTAAAATGTCCAATAGCTCCCTCAAATGCTGTCATTGTATAAGGAGTCATTGTTGGAAAATCCATAGTCCATTCCTGTCTTACATGTCCCTATTAGCTGGATTTATGCTGGGGGTGGTGGCAGTAGCTGTCTCCCCCTGATTGCTACATTGTTTCCAGTTCAGAATAACTATAAGGGATAAAATGCAGCACAATTTTCCAGCCTGGGGAAGAAAAAAAAATAGCAATACGTTTGTGCACACACATACGGTTTCTATAACATCCTTTTCATCACAATTTGACCTAGGCCTCCAGTAGAGACAGCTTGATTGTGGGCAGCAGGCACTGAGAGCCCACCTCTACCCCAGGTGGGGAGCACCTGGGCTCAATTTGTGGCCCGGAACAGAACCCTGTGCCGTTGGGTGATTTCATGCCATTGCTGAGTTGGCTGACCTCCCCAAAGCTGCTCCCTCAACACACAAGCCAGCTTCATATGTTTTCCAAGTGGGTGGTGATCTGGAATCCATAAATAATAAGCATGGGAGGGAAAATTTACGACCCTAAAATAGAAAGCAGAAATGTGGATTCACGAAATGGAGCTGCCCCTGAAGCATGTGGTCCTTTCCTCCGGGATAAGATGCCGTTCGTGGGGGTGTCCACAGAGGCCACACCACACATAAGAACCTGAGAAAACCAGTTGGGACGGCTTGAATAGACTTAGGAAGTGACTGACACCCCCCCCCCCGCCCCTGTGTCTACCGCTTAGTTATTTTTGCATCACTGACTTCAAAACACCTGACACAACAACCTAAGGGAAGGAATGTCTGTTTTGTCTCATGGTTTCGGAAGGTCTCAATCCATCGTGCTGAGGAAGGCTCTCCAGGGAAGTCCAGTTGACAGTGGCAGTAGCAAGGGGCCAAGACAGATCACCTTGTGGTAGACCAGGAAATGGAGAAAGAAAGTCAGAACCAAGGGCTGGGTGTAGACATCACGGGCCTGCTCCTGCTGACTTACTTTCGCCAGATAAGAACTTCCTCCTAAAGATGCTATAGCCTACAAGGACAGTGTCACCCGATGAGAAACCAGCTTTCCAAACAAGAGCCTGTGGAGACATTTCAGCTAAACCATGGTTCCTGGGCTACAGCGTCATACTGAATCATATTCCTGAATACTGTAAGTGCTCAAAAGTATGACAATAAGAGCTTGTATATTTCGACACATCTAAGTGTAGATGCACTGAAAATCCTAGGCAGCCGGAATATTTAATCTTCATCATAGTCTTATGGAATTCCCCATCACTCAAGCCGTCCATCAGTGACAAAGTGTCATTATGTCATGCATAGTTTTGTTTAAAATCAACTCAGCCATCTGGGTCCATGTTCAGATCTGCCTCCCTGTTTGTTTGTTCTGTCTTTGTGCATTTATCTCACTCACATCTGCCAGAATCACACCAGGGCAGTATATGGCTCTCGTGAGGTGCTGTGACAAGGGAGCACACTAGCCCAGGGCAGTATGTGGCTCTCGTGAGGTGCTGTAACAAGTGAGCACACTAGCTGTTAGAATGTTTCCATTCATTAGCACCACGAGAAGACAAAGGAAATAAACGAGAAGAAACACAACCCAAAAGATCTATCACATAGGCTTATGTTTGCTCTGGGAAGTGTTCCAGTTGAATTGAAACTATGATGAAAACAAGACTCTTATGCCTCTCCCTTTTTTTCTCCCTCCAGGGTGTGTATGTATGACTGTGTATGGAGGCCGCAGGTTGGTGTCATTTGTCTTCCTTGATTGCTCCTCACCTTACGTTTTTAGACAGGGTCTCACACTGAACCAGGAGACCTCAGATTGGCTAGCTTGGTCTTGCACTAAATCCAGAGATCACTGATTGGCTAGGTTTGTCTCACACTGAACTGGGAAGTCACTGATTGGATAGGCTGGACAGTTAACCCTAGGGATCCTCCAGTCTCTCAAGGCTCTCTAGATACTGGAGTTACAGATCTGTGTCATTGCACCTGGCTTTTACATCGTTCTGGGATCTGAAAAGGGCATAGCAAGCCCTTTTTCCAACATTTCTCTAGCCCCAAATATATCTTTTGCTGTTACCCAAGTATTGAAAGGGGCTAGAAGTGGTAGGGAAGAAAGGAGAGCTCTGAACTCCAAAGACAATGTGTGTGATGTGAGACCCCTCCGTCTCTGAGCCTGCAGCCCCTCCATCACAACAAACACCCGTAGCCCTCTGACTCCTCTTACTGTGAGTCCCACATCCTACCACCCCCTCACTTCCCTCTGACACTCCAGAAACAACATTCCACTCACAGTTGAAAAAGACTAACAATGTACATTAATAGGACCTCAATGTATCTCCCCAGACCCATGCCAAGCCCATGCCTTCTGGTACCTTTCATCACCCATCCCTTCCAGGAGTCTTCCTAAGTAATTTGGTGGGAGATGGCTATCACAGGGACAAAGGACTTTCAGTGGACCTTGAAATCCTCCACGACAATCCTGTGGTCCAGGGAAGACCCTGTATCATCATTAGCTTTATCCCTTGGCTGATCTATGCTACCCTCCCCCATCTCATTCACACCTACAAGAATGGGAGCCTAATTGTATCTCATCCTAGTGTTTTCACCATGTCCATGCATCTGGTTTCTACAGGGGGCAGGAGGGAGTGTCAATGAGTTCATCGGCTCTTGGTTGAAGGAGTTTTGTTTTATCCACAACTCTTCAGAGAGTTGCTGGGAAAGTTAAACTCATTTCCACTCCAACTTTTTGCCTCTTCTCACTGCTTTCTCTGGATACAACGTGGTGTCTATGAAAATACAACTGAATAATGAAGAGGAAGCCAAGAGTTCCTTCCACTACTCCTCTAAGATCACCAAAGGGACTTACCAAAGAAAGAGATGTCCTTCTGACATTCCACTTATTACCTCAAGTTATGTTATTTTCTCCCTATCTCTGCTAAAACAATCTGTAGGAATGCTTTTTTCCTGGCTCTCCTTCCCTTGACCTGCTCTGTCCCCTAGTTTCATGCCTCCCTGGATTCTCCAGCTATGTCCTTCCCTCCATAATTTTTATTATTGAAATTAGATGTCTCTACACACAGAATTGTCTCTCAGACACACAGGTATACACACAGGGCACAGAGTTCAGACATGTGCAGGCATGCATACCTGTGCACACACTGCAGGAGATTTACTGCCCTGAAATGTTGCCATTTTTACAGATTTATTCTTTGAAAAGTGAGATTTTTCCCCTTCTGGGGCAGGCCTGGGAGATGTTGGTGGGGGAAAAGAGAGGCCTGAATATTTCATCAGCCCACCCAGGTTCCAGTCGCCCTACAAAGGAAAAACGGGATAAAGGAAGGGGGAGGATAAATGTAAACCACCAAGACGGAAGACTAGAAATGCTATTCTGTCTAAGGCTTTAGAGCCAGTACAGAGATTGGGAACATTCAGGAGACATGAACAACAGCATCTGGTCCATCCTCAGGTGGATTAGCCCCTCAGTAGGCAAGCTCCCATTTGCAGAACGTGCCAAGAGATGTCTCTCAAGGTGGGGACCAAGAGAGCTTGTGCATTTGTGCATACTGTCTGCCCACTACTGGGGTTCTGCATCAGAATCTCCTGGGCCAGCCTGCATAGTTTTTGGAACTACCAGAAATTCCATGAAGTTATCATTTCAAAGTCTTCCTGAAACAGATTTTCTTTTAACCTGGGTGACACACACAATCCCGTGAAGGATGGGTGCTGGCTGAGAAGTGTGAGGTATATTGCTAGACAACTCCAGCTACCTAAGCAAGGAAACGCTGAAGAAGGGAGGCTCAAATACTTCTGTAGACTTCTCAGAAAGAGTCCAGTGGTGTTTTAGCATGCCCTGAAGAGCTCTAGAGCTCTGTTTGTAGCTGCAGTCTCTGCTTGCCAAAAAGCAAATCCAGGTTTGGGTTGTATCACAGACGTGTCTAGTGGGCAGCCAAGGGAGCAACATAGTTCTGCCTGGACCCTGCTGGACCACCAGGGGTGGGACCTGGGTTCAGTTATGAGCATCACTTTGTAAGAAGGATAGTGACAAATTGAGAACTGTAGTCACTAGAGGGGTGACCTCTAAGCAAGACTAATTTCCTTGAGTAACTCAAAAGAGACCAGCAATTTTATATCTACCCCATACACCCATACACAGAGGCATGTGCACAAGCACGCACACGCACACACGCACACACACATACACACACGCACGCACACGCACGCACACGCACGCACACGCACGCACACACGCGCACACACATACACACACACACATACACACGCGCGCGCACACACACACAGAGAGAGGGGGGGGAAGGAGAAGGGCAGAGAGAGAGACTTACATCTCCTCACTCATATTGAGATAGTCTGTAGAGAGACCCATCACCACATAAAGAATTGTTTAAATCACTACTGTCTTCATTATACTTAACATTGTAAAGATTATAGCTGGTTGTTTGAATTGTGTGTATCCCTTTAAAAGTTTATTGGGAGAGAGGATTCTGTTCTGTTACTGAGCTTTGAATTTGGGATGCCCCTTCAGCTCACATGTTTAAACGTTTGGTACCCAGCTGACGGTAGAAGCACATCACTGGGGAGGGCTTTTCATCCCTGCCTCACTTCCTGTTCCACTCTTTTTCTTGTGTGTAATGAAATGTGCTCATCAGCCACACCCCTGTTGCCCCGCCTCCTCTTTTGTGCCCACCCACACCCCTGCTGCCACACCTTCCCTGCCACAATGGAGTGCAACCCCTCTGCAACTCTAAGCCAAAATAAACCCTTTTCTCGTCTGACTTGCTTTCATCAGGGTATCTTATCACAGCAGCAGAAAAGTAACTAATGCACTAACTCACCTTTATGATGCAGTGTCCGATGCACGGATCAAACCCCAGCCCACAGAGAGAATCCAGTGAGTCCTGGATAGTCAGTGAGTGAGTGAGTGAGTGAGTGAGTGAGTGACTGACTGACTGACTGACTGACTGACTGACTGACTTGGTAAGTGGGTAGCATGAGTGATGAATGAGTAAACTGGTCCAGTCTCTGGATCCCTGGAGTCTAATCATTTCACCAGTACAGAAGAGACAGGAAAGCAAGGAGAACGCTGCATAAGTGTTCAGACTGGAGGAGGGAAGGAGATGGTTTAATATCAGGCATGTAGTCATTTATTCCTTAGGACCTATGAGGTCAGGCTGTTGTGACATCTGTTTTCCAAATGCTCAAATTGATTCAATAAATGGGGGAGGGGGAAGCCTCTCTCAAGTTCTCACAGACAGAATTTGAAGCGCTGGTCCTAACACTGAGTTATTCTCACCACCTTGAGTTACAGAGATGTGATCACAAGGACATGCCTGTGACATCACCCTTCATCTCAACACATCTACTGAGCTGGTTTGCTAGGATATGGGTTCTTCAAGAGCAGAGACAAAGGTGGCTCTCTCTTTCTCTTGAGAAGGCCATTGGACATGTATAACTGCTCTCGCTCTCTTTCCCTTCTCTCCCAGATTTTCCTTAATACATTTCAAATAACCTATTTGTTATAAAACTTTTTCTGTGGCATAAGCCAAGATCCTGGCTGCACCTGAACAGGGCTCTGAGAAGCTCCTCAGGCTGTGCATCTGGTACCCTGGCTGTGTCTCCTGCTGCTGCTGAGAGTCTATTAGCATGAAGCTCATACAAACAGCTGTCTTCCCTCCCTCCCTCCCTCAGATCTTTGCTCAGTTTGTAAAACGCTTTAGCTAACTTTTTCATTTTATGGACCTGGAAGCCATGATTTTCTATTCAGAGGAAGGGAATATGGTGCAAGGATTGTGGAGATTGAGCCCAGGGCTTTGCACATGTTAAGCTTAGGCTGCTTTTTCACTCAGCTATTGCTGCCTCTTGACACACTGTTACCACAGGTATAGCTGTCTCTTGACACACTGTTACCACAGGTATAGCTGCCTCTTGACACACTGTTACCACAGGTATAGCTGTCTCTTGACACACTGTTACCACAGGTATAGCTGCCTCTTGACACACTGTTACCACACGTATAGCTGCCTCTTGACACACTGTTACCACAGGTATAGCTGTCTCTTGACACACTGTTACCACAGGTATAGCTGTCTCTTGACACACTGTTACCACAGGTATAGCTGTCTCTTGACACACTGTTACCACAGGTATAGCTGTCTCTTGACACACTGTTACCACAGGTATAGCTGTCTCTTGACACACTGTTACCACAGGTATAGCTGTCTCTTGACACACTGTTACCACAGGTATAGCTGTCTCTTGACACACTGTTACCACAGGTATAGCTGTCTCTTGACACACTGTTACCACAGGTATAGCTGCAGCTTGACACACTGTTACCACAGGTATAGCTGCAGCTTGACACACTCTCTTAGTTACCACACAGCTATAGTTTAGCTCCAGGCAGCTGTGATTACAGAAAGGAAGGAAAGCAGAGTTGTGTGGAATATGTGGCAGTGCTCTAGAGTGTGGCTGAAGGCTGGGAGTGTGGCTCAGTGGTAGAGTACTTCATGTGCAAGGCCCTGAGTTCAATCCACAGCACAACAAAGTAATAGAAAAGGGGGTGGGACAAAACATACTGTATGCTATGGAAGAAAAGCATGTCTTTTCAACAAATTATGCTGGCTAAGAGACTAGATTCCTTTCTCTCCCTGTGCTCAAAAAATAAGCTCAATGTGGATTAAAGTCTTAAGTCTTGAACTTCAAACTTGGAAATTGCTCCAAGTAAACACAAAAGAAAACACATAGGATCCTTGAAGTTCAGGCAACCAAAAAAAGTTGGAGGAATAAGAAGCTTTGGCACAGCCTGGGAAACAGTCAACATGATTAAGGGACAACCTACCAAGTATGAAAATATTTACCAATGGTAGATCTGACAAGGATCAACTCTCAGTACATACAAGAAACTGGAAAAGCTAAGCCAGAGAAGCAAAAGAATCCGGCATTGAAATGGGCTAAAAAACAGAAGCCAAATGCGGCGTCTGCCTGTAATGCCATCACTCAGAAGGCAAAGGTAAGAGGAGCTCATGTTCAAGGCCACTATGAACTATACAGTGAGTTCCAGACCCATCTGAGTCACAAAGTGGGACCAGTTCCAGTCCTTTCGGTGGGAAGGTCTCAGCAGAGAGGCACAAAACAGAGCATGGACTACAGATCACACAGCATGCCTGCCCAAAAAGGTCAAGGCCTTGAGTTAGAGCCACAGCACCAAAGGAAAAAAAACACACAAAAGCTTTTCAAAATACAAACAGCTAACAAATAAATGAAATTACACTCCGTTTCACTCATCATTGGAAAAGTGAAAAAACATCAATGAGATATAATCCCATCCCAATTCAAATGACTATCACTCAAAAAAAAGGAGGAGAAAGAGGAGGAGGAGGAAAAAGCCAGGGTCAGGTGGGGATGAGAATGGCAAGGATATGGAGAAATGGAGCCCATATACAAGTAATGAGACCGTGAGTTAATGCAAGCATTATGGAAAATGCTGTGAAAATTCCTCAAAAACAAAACACAAACAAGTATAAATAAATAATAAGTAAACTAGAACTAGAATTACCACTCAATCCAGCAAGTCTACTCCTGAGTATATATGCAAAGAAAATGGGATCTTTCTACCAAACAGATAAGCATCATTTGTACTGGCCAAAATGCACTAGCAACCTAAACGCCTTTCACTGGTTAAACGGATGCAGAAAGTCTTGATAAGTGTGCCCAGCCATTAAAAGGATGAAATTCTGCGGCATGGATAGGGCTGGAGGCTATCTGTGGAGCGAAAGAAGCCAGATACAGAAGGACACATACAACATGTTCTCACGCGAGTATGAAAACCAGTGCGGCAGCCTAGAAGAATGGTCGGGAACTGCAGTCACTGGAGATGAAGAATGTGGAGGGGAATGAGAAATATATTAAGAGGGATTTCTAGGAGTGGAAAGGATGTTTCTAAGGGGAGGGGGAGGGAGGATGGGTGAGGATGGGAGAAGGGTGGATAGACATGATCAGTACATGATAGATAAATGTGCACAGAATCACAGGGAGACCCTTAATTTCTACAGTTAAGAGGTGTTGATGATGATACCATCAGAAGGGGCAGATGTCAAGGCTGCCTGTATATTCCAGCACCAGGACGGATGGCAGTGTCTTCCTTGTTGAATGCTAAGTGCCCTGCTGCATAAACCAGCCATATCTTCTTGAAGTGTTTACAGCTAAGTGGTACCCCAGTAACGTGGAACACACCAGAAAGGCGTGTCATAAGAAGAATGTACTGAGTCTTGCTCAGCGTGCTGGTACACACTCTTAATCTCAGCTACCCGGGAGGCAATGACAGGAGGAGCATGAGTTCAAAGCCAGCCAGGGCTACACAGTGAGCTCAAAGCCAGCCTGAACAACTAAAAGAGCTGTTGTCCCCTGTCTCAAAACTGAAAAGGGCTGATCCCACAATGAGGGATGCTCTCTCAGCCTGTACACTCGGGAGAGAGCCTAGGCCCTGCCCTGAATGAAATGACAGACTCTGGAGATCCCCTATGGAGAACCTCACCCTCCCTGGGGAATGGAGTGGGGATTGGGGGAAGGCAGGGGAGGAGGAGAGGGAGAGGGAGCTGGGATTGACATGTGAAGCAAGCTTGTTTCTAATTTAAATTAAAAATATTTTTTAAAAAGAGGTAGAGGTAAAAGGATTGCAAAACAAAAAAAAAGGGCTGAAGATAGCCCTCTGTTCAATCATCAGTACGGGGTGGGGGGAGGGGAGGGATTTTGATTGTTTGGTATGTAAAAGATGATCTTATTAACACTTTTGAATTAATTTTAAGGATTCCAGAAAAAATGAGGTCAGTATGACTACTATCCTTACTTTACAAATGAATGGGCAGAGGTTCCAAGAAGGCAAGTAACTTAAAAGGACAGCAAAGCTAGTCAGTGGTAGAGCCAGACAGACTGACTCCAGAGGCTGTACATCATCCAGTGCACACTGCACACTAACTCCAGAGCCTGTCTATCATCCAGTGCACACTGCACACTAACTCCAGAGCCTTACACTGTCCAGTGCACACTGCACACTAACTCCAGAGCCTTACACTGTCCAGTGCACACTGCACACTAACTCCAGAGCCTGTACACTGTCCAGTGCACACTGCACACTAACTCCAGAGCCTGTCTATCATCCAGTGCACACTGCACACTAACTCCAGAGCCTTACACTGTCCAGTGCACACTGCACACTAACTCCAGAGCCTTACACCATGCACACTGCATAGGCATCCGATGTCAGATAGCAAGAGTGCCACAGAAGATGTGTGTATCTGAATCCCTAATGGCTTCACACTGTGTTAACTTCAAGAGGAACAGAATGGCCTGTTTTGAAGTACAGCATCATCAAAGATAGACTTCACATGTCCACACTGAGAGCATCTACATGCCCTTGGCAGCCCTTCCCCTTCTGCTGAGAACTTCCCACAAAAGGGACTGGAACTAGGTACACATGTCTTCTCAACCCCACCTCTAAAGAGGACATGTCTTTCCAAAGCCACAATGCCTATGAAGACTAAGAAGCATAGTTTATATGCCACATAATGGCATGTTAGTCATCAATAGATTATACTACCTGGTTACATTGAGGTCATCTTAGTGTATGTCTGACACTTTACAGTATCACATAAAGTTATGTTAAACTGCCCAACAATACATTTTCCAGAATATATCCCCACTGTTAAGTTAGACACAACTATTGATGCTCTGATGGAGCTTGGTAAGAGACATCTTCACCCCAAGGAAAAAGTGGCATCATTCAAGGCAGAATGAATGGTCCATGAGACTCCTCTCCCTTAAGGAAGGATACAGGCTAACTTCCTAAGTCAGGATTTGGCTGCAGACTGACACTCAAATGATCCTAAGGGGCATGAAGGAGAAATGGTCTCGATAAGCTTATTTTTCTGGAGACATGACAACATGGCTGTCAATAGTGCACACCTAACCCTGTAGGAATATGTAGGAGCCATCAAAAGAAAGGGCCATGGAGAAATTGTCCACACTGGCCTCCACTACCAGCACAATGGTCCCAAAGTAACTCCACAGGGATATAAAGTTAGCAATGTTCATTACGGCTTCCAGGAGAGGAGAGGCAAGAAGTTGACTTTTGTTACACAACTCCACCCTTCCCCCAGTAACCACACTGGTTGAGAAGTGTAGGACATTCACTTTCAAACAGTGATCGCCTGGCCAGGGTGACCATTTATTTGCCTGTCAACTAGAGGCCTGAGAGGAATGGGAGGGTCTTTCACGCATTTTCAGGCGAGACGGGAATTACCTGGCTGTGCTTTGTAGAACTCAGCTGGAACAGAAGGATGCCCACTGACAGTCCCAATGAAGCAACTGCACATGACTGCAGGTGAGCTGTCACAGGCGCTGCGGGACAAACAACAGAAGAGCCATCAAGGAGCCCTGCTGCATGCACGGTGCACAACTGTGTGACCAGCACACACCGCCACCTCGATGGAGACGGTGCAGCATGCTAAGACAGCTGTGCTTTGCAACTTCCTTGCTGGCATCACCTCCAAAATCAAATATAAGTCAAATGTCAAGTGTGGGAGGAGGAAGGCCTTAACAGGCTTGGTGAGTGAGTGGTGAGACCATTAGTGTTCACCGTCAGGTTAAATGGATTTAGAATACCCACGGAAATGCATCTCAGAGTCGGTCTGTAAGCATGTTTCCAGAAATGTTTAACTGAGGAGGAAAGATCTACCTTAATATGTGGGACCCCAGACTGTATGATGGGCTGGCTTTACCTTCAAACTGTGAGCAGAAAACAAACTCCCCCTCTGTAAGTTGCTTCTATTGGCTATTCTGTTTCAACAACAACCAAAGTAACTCATACAAATGGCCGCACTCAGTCTGCTTTGAATAAGCATAAGGGGAAAGAATATGATAAAAATGATATGTGATTGAAGGTTAATGTTGGGGTGGGGGCTTCAATGTACTGTGCTAGTTTTAGAAGTCAGTTTTAGTAACACTGATGATTTGACAAGAACAAGGTCTCTGGCTGGGGGAATCTTATACCCTCTTCTGGTCGCCATGGGCATTGCACTAACATGAGCAAACACTCACACCCGAATATACACATAAATTTTTTAATCTCACAACCGACATTGGTGAAAAGAGCTAAAAGCTACCTTCTCTGGAAGCATGACTTCTAGGTGGCTTTCTTACTGGTGAACTGCGTGGGAGCCAGAGTTCTATGTCTGTCCAGTGAAATGAGCATTGTCACCTTCCACAGGTTCACTAGGTCAGCAGACTGACTCAGTGAACACCTGCCTTCTTACTCCTAACCCTGCTCTCCGTGTCCTCAGTCTTGTGTGGTGAGGAGGGTAGCCTTTGTGTGTGTTCCTCAGCCGCACACAGAAGGGGCTCACGTGGAGGACCAAGGAGAGTGAACTGCAAAGAGATGCTTGCCCATAGCCTTCCTTTCCTCCTCTAATCTCTCCTCCACCCACACTGTGGAATTTCTGATCCAACACACACAGAGAACTCCTGCCAATGCTGTAACTACAAACCATGAGGCTGTGGTTTAAAGGAAAAGTAAAGGTCAGGATAGTTCATTAGGGGCCTAGCTCACTTTTTGTAAATCCTTTTCCCATAAAAGTCACAGCCTTTAGCTGGACAGGGTGGCCACGCCTATATTCCTAACATTTGAGAAGCTTAGGCAAGAGGATTTCAATTCTTAAACCAAACTGGGATACATAGTAATACATTGTTTCAAAACAAGAAAGCAAGCAAGCAAAATTCTTATCCCCTGCAAATAGAATCACAGTTTTACACACACACACACACACACACACACACACACACACACAATTTCAGAGCACTCTACTAAATTCAGAACTAGTTTGTTCATGGTTCAGCTCAACTAGCGTTCATCCCTAAAATGCTCACAGATTGAGAAAGAGGAAGTGTCACCCACTCCTTCAACTATCAATCCTGAGAACTGTCCTTCATGTTGTCACAATGGCTCGGCCAGGTATCAGTCTTTCATGTTGTTATGACGGCTCAGCACAGACCTCAGGGTCAAACAGGACTGGTTTCACTCATCGGTCTTCCTTCCGGCAGATGTGCTGCTCCAGAGAGCACCACCACAGAGCGCCTCTCTCAGAGTGCCCCATGAATGATGACCACAGAGCGCCTCTCTCAGAGTGCCCCATGAATGATGACCACACAGTGCCTCTCTCAGAGTGCCCCATGAATGATGGCCACAGAGAGGCAGCATGCCATAACCACTAGCGGTGAGTGAACTCGTAATGTTAATTGAGGAAGGGCTGCCCTGATTCTGTGTTTCCTATAGGCTCTGTCTACAGGATGACTATTGTAATGTCTACATTCCAACATAAAGAGTAAATAAGACCATCTGAGGCATCAGCCATTCCTAGTAATTACTATATCTCAAGTCCACATAGCAAGAGTTCACATTCATATAATTTTGTCAGTGTGAACACAGTAGATTCTTCTGAATTAGAAAAGTGCAGCAGTAACAGGTAGATTTGTGTCTCTTTAGAGCTATATGTAAGCCCAGTGCCCTAGCTGGGTACAAACTAATAGTGTAAACTGAAGAAAGACACCTCGGCCCTTCCATTGAAGCTTGTAAAATGAGATGGAGCTGGGAATTTATCTTCCTCTAAGGTCTCTTCCAACCCTAAAATGCTTTACCTGTGAAGGAATACTGTGGAGTTTCCTACTCCAGCCTCCATGGCCCTTACATGGAGTACTTTCTGAACTATTTCTTGATGACAGCTGTTTGAGTCACAGTTCACCTTTCTGTATGCTTGTCATTCCCAAACTGGCTATGATGGAAGCACTTTCATTTAAATCCGAGCAAAATTAACTCCAGACAGTTGGACCAGCCCTTTAGTAGCAGCAGTAGAACCAGCACAAAACCCTTAAGACTTCAAAGTTTCCAATCCCCAACCTCAATCCTGCCCCAGCATCCTAGCCTCTCTTTCTGAGTTCTAGGTTTCTCCCAGCAGCCTTCCTGCAAGGTGGCATGCCTTGCCCATGGGCTCTGGAATGACATAGACTCTGATCCACTGATCCCCTGGTTCACGCTGACCCCTCCATGCCCTGGAACTGAGGTTAAGGATGGCTATGAGAAACCATGTGGGTGTTGGGAACTAAACCTGGGTCCTCTGTAAGAACAACTGCTGTTAACCACTGAGCCATCTCTTCAGCCCCTATGACATGCTTCTTAAGCAGAATTTCCTAGTGACAGCAAGAGAACATTCCAAGTCACAGGATGATCCCCACATGTTCTCTAGTTGGGCTTACTCAGTGACAAGTCATTTTAAGTGCACAAACTCACCATGCCAGAGAATTTACAAACTGCTATTTAAACATTGCCCTCTTTAGCAGTCAGGGTTTTCTAGAGGAACAGAACTGGCAGGATGAATATATTAAAATAGAATTTGATTGACTTAGACAATAAGGTTGGAGTAGTCCAGTAATGGCCGTCTCACACCAGAGAGACTGAGTACTCAGAAGCTGCTCAGTACTCTGGGCTAACTGAGTCACTTCCAATCTGGCTCCAAAGGCTTAGAAGGTGCCTGGAAGATATCTAGCCTTCAGTCCACAGCAAAAGCCAGAAGAAGCTCATTCCAACATCAGTGAAGGGATCAGCAGTGTCAACAACAGGGTAGATGAACTCAACAGCAAGAGTGAAAGATAAAAGCTTTCCTACTCTGTGTCCTTTTATCTGGGCAGCTTCCAGAAGGTTCCACCCACATTTAAGGTGGGTCTTCCCAATCGGTTAAAGCAACCAAGAAGAGCCCATACAGGCCAACCGATGCTGACAGTCCATTGAGATCCTCTCCTCCAGTGATGATAGGCTGTGACAAGTTGACAAAACTATCTGTCACGCCCACCAAACTTTTAGGAATAAAATCATAGGGAAGTAGAGGGAACACACTTCTCACACATTACCAAAACAGCCCATGCATGGCACATGGTCTCCAAATCTCATGGCTCAACTTAGACCTTCATTGGAACTTGGCATTCTGTTTCTGGGTTTACCAGCACTCATGTTGGGGTCCTGAGATACTCTGGATTATCCTGTGACTTGGAGTTCTTTCATGAATGTCACCAGGAAATTCTGCTAAAGAAGTGCATTGTATAGCTGGAGAGATAGCTTGGTGGTTAAGAAAACGTGCTGCTCTTACAGAGGACCCAGGTTCAGTTCCCAGCACCCACATAGTAACTCATAACCACCTGCAATTCAAGTTCCATGGCATCTGATATCCTCTTGTGAACTCCACAGGCACCAAGCACACATGTAGTGCACATACATTGCAGGCAGAACACACACACACACACACACACACACACACAAAATAAATCAACTTCTTTTTTGATTTGAAAGAAGTGTGTCATGAGTCTATTTAAAACTATCACAGGGGCTGGAGAGATGACTCAGTGGCTAAGTGAGTTCCTCTGGCTGCTGTTCCAGAGGACCTGGATTCAATTCCCAGAACTCACACTATCTGTAACTCCAGCCCCAAGGGATATGATGCCCCCTTCTGGACCCCTCTAGCACTACATACATGAATGTATACATGGGAATAAAGGTAGGCAAGGCACCAATACATATAAAGTAAAACAAAAATTAATTTAAAATAATGACAGCTCTTTTAGGTACAAGGGAGACCTGTTGAGAAGACAGTTCCAGGGGAGGAAAAATGGAGACAAAAACAACTAAGATTTATTATGTAAATAATGAACCTGTCAAATAATTTTTGAAAGTAAAAAGCTACGACAACAAGCTGACCCCGGGGGCAGGAAACTCCGGTTAGCCAAGTTCTGCACTTGAGAGGAAGATAAATAAGAAAGCAGGGGCTACACCCACTCCGAAATGTCTTCATCCCCCATCTCCCCTCCTCTGTCCCCAGCCCCCATGTGTACCTTCCTGCCCCGCCCGGTATTTCTTCCAATTTTCATGCCACACATGCTACCCTTCCTACTCCATCCATCAGAGCCTCTTTCTATCTTTCCCTTTCTGGACCTGTCATGGACTGGAAGTACAGAAGAGGGAGATATCAGTCTCCCAATGTCCCTCTTGAGGACATTCTCCCTAACACCCGATGATCTGCCAGTAGGCTCCACTTCTCCAAGGTTCCCCCACCCCCAAATAGCACCAAACTGGGACCCAAGCCTTTGACACATAGGTCTTTGGAGGAGCATGTCTTACTCTGATTGTAACATTACCTCCATGCCTTAAGTTGACTTAAATCTCACTGCTAACGTCTCTTTGTATCTCTGTCAAAGCACTACCCATCATTTTTATTAACACACAGGCATACAGCATTCAACTCCAACCTCCCTTTGTCCACCCTTCCCCCAGTTACCAGCCTCTGCTAATGACTGTATTCAACCTTATTTTTTAGTTCCAACAAGTAGGAAACAGCAGGCAGTGCACATCTGTATGTGATGTAGTTCATTTTATATGTCCATATGTTTGATGAAGATGGCAGAATTTTGTTCTTTTTATGACTGAATAATACTTCTTTCTGTTACATATCACATTTTCTTAATCCATTCTTGAGTTGAGGGGCACTTAGTCTGGTTCTGTAACTTAGCTATGGAGAATATTGCCATGCCCCATATATTAGTCAGGGTTCTCTTGAGGAGCAGAAATTATAGAATGAAGTGTGTGTGTGTGTGTGTGTGTGTGTGTGTGTGTGTGTGTGTGTGTTTCAGAAAGAGAGGGGTAAAATTTATTAGAATGGCTTACAGTCTGTGGTCCACATGTCAACAGAAAGAAAGTCAGTGTCTCAGGCTGGGAAAGAAGTGAGAACCCACAATTCATGCCCTCTTCTTCCCTCTGTAGGAGAGTCACCCACTCCACATGGGCTCTCTGGAAAACCTTCTATAGGACAGAGAGTCACCCACTCCACAGGGCTCTCTGGAAAACCTTCTATAGGACAGTCTCCCACTCCACAGGGCTCTCTGGAAAACCTTCTATAGGACAGTGTCATCCACTCCACAGGGCTCTCTGGAAAACCTTCTATAGGACAGTGTCATCCACTCCACAGGGCTCTCTGGAAAACCTTCTATAGGACAGAGAGTCACCCACTCCACAGGGATCTCTGGAAAACCTTCTATAGGACAGTGTCATCCACTCTACAGGGCTCTCTGGAAAACCTTCTATAGAACAGAGAGTCATCCACTCCACAGGGCTCTCTGGAAAACCTTCTATAGGACAGTGTCATCCATTCCACAGGGCTCTCTGGAAAACCTTCTATAGGACAGTGTCATCCACTCCACAGGGCTCTCTGGAAAACCTTCTATAGGACAGTGTCATCCACTCCACAGGGCTCTCTGGAAAACCTTCTATAGGACAGAGAGTCACCCACTCCACAGGGCTCTCTGGAAAACCTTCTATAGGACAGTGTCATCCATTCCACAGGGCTCTCTGGAAAACCTTCTATAGGACAGAGAGTCACCCACTCCACAGGGCTCTCTGGAAAACCTTCTATAGGACAGAGAGTCATCCACTCCGCAGGGCTCTCTGGAAAACCTTCTATAGGACAGAGAGTCACCCACTCCACAGGGCTCTCTGGAAAACCTTCTATAGGACAGTGTCATCCACTCCACAGGGATCTCTGGAAAACCTTCTATAGGACAGAGTCACCCACTCCGCAGGGCTCTCTGGAAAACCTTCTATAGGACAGTCGCCCACTCCCCTCGGGTTCTCCGGAGCAGCCCTCTGGATTTTGAAAATGGACATCAGCTTGCCTTGCGTTCCTCCTTTCCCACTCACTCCCCACTTTCCCCACCCTAGTGCTTCCCGAGATTGAGCCCACAGGAAGGTGCTCACACCTGCAGTTTTACCTCAGGCTGTTTCCATGGCCGATAGCCAATACACTAACTAAGCATGAGCGTGTCTTTCTTTGACCTCATTGCCACCTCCAAGACTGTGAGTGGCACTCACATCATTCTGTCTTGGGTTAAGGCTGTTTCGGATGCCTCCACCCACACTAACTGTCAGCACTCAGTAATACTTTCATTTAATGGAAAAGAAAAGTAAATTTAAAACACAAATAATTCAGCCAGGCATTGGTGGCACACACCTTTAATCCTTGCACTTGGGAGGCAGAGGCAGGCGGATTTCTGTGAGTTCAAGACCAGCCTGGCCTACTGAGTGAGTTCCAGGACAGCCTCCAAAACAATACAGAGAAACCCTGTCTCGAAAAAAAAAAAAAAACAAATAATTCTAATGTCAAAATGTATTTGACCCATCAGGTTCCATGATATATATTACCACCAAAGCTTGATTCCTTTTCCCTGTAAATATTAGTACAAAGTAGATTTTCCTTTGTTCTACCATATCTCACTACAAATAGAAATGCAAACACTCACAATTCCTGACGGAATACAAAAGGCAAAAATAAAAAGGAGATGACTAATAATGTATCCAGGGATGCACTCCGTGTTTCCAGATCCCAAACAAAACAGAAGAGTTACCACCTGCTGCTCCAAATCATGGCAGCCTCGTCCTTCCACCCTCTGTGAAGAGTTTACTCCCAGGCATTTCTAAACACGTCACATTGTCATAAATCACGGTGACATTACTGAATCTGCTTAGACTCACAATCCATCACCACAGTGATAACAGGAGGGAGCACTCTGCAAAAGCCAATGCATTATTGATGCACTCTGTAATGAATGCCCATTTGGTAATTATGCTCCCTCCCACTGAAAATGACATGAATGAAAATGCCTCTTATTGGCAAAAACCAGTCTAAGCATCTTCTGACCTGAATGTGCCATGACTGTGATGTTGGGAATCTTTTTTTTCCTCAATATATGTTTTTATTTAAATTAGAAACATGCATGCTTCACATGTCAATCCCAGATCCCTCTCCCACTCCTCCTCCCTTGTCCCTCCACCAGCTCCCTTCCAGCCCCCACCCAATCCCCACATCATTCCCCAGGAAGGGTGATGCCCTCCTTGGGGGGGATCTCCAGAGTCTGTCATTTCATCCAGGGCAGGACCTCCCCCATGTGTCCAGGCTGAGAGAGCATCCCTCCATGTGGAACGGGTTCCCAAAGTTCATTCGTACGCCATGGTGAACACTGATCTACTACCCAAGGCCCCAGAGATTGCTGAGGCCTCCTCACTGACACTACATTAATGTTGGCCTCTCAGCCTTGATGTTGGGAATCTTGGCCTAATGTTGTTAGAGGCACTATTCCCGTGACATTGTGTGGTTTCCTGGGTATTCTTGCTCTCTCCCCACCATCTACTTCCCAGGCCTCCACTACCAACTCATGGCCCACCCTGGACAGAGAATTTCCCTCTTACAGACAGAGGCATAAGGCATGATAAGGTCAGTAATGAGTGAGTCAGACTCCCAGACAGGATTACAGTGGGGAAGACTCCCGTGGTGGTTAATCTCAGCTGCCAACTTGATGAGACCAGCCTCTGTCTGTATGAGATTATCTTATTAGATTGGTTGAGGTGAATGCAGCCCACTGTTGATGGAGATCGCAGACCTTATAGCTATAAAAAGGAGAAGGGGAGCTGAGCTAAGCATAAGCATCCATCACCTTCCTGACTACAGCAGGGTCCTTTGCCTGCCACCATGTCTTCCTGCCACCATGCACTGTATCCCTCTGAAACTGTGAGCTAAGATAAACACGCTGTCCCTTAAGAGGCTTTTGCTAGAGCGCTTTATCACAGCTATGCAAAAGTAACTAATATAACTCCACAGGTGCTGCCCGCATCTCTGCAGGACGGGCACGGGTACAGCCACAGCAGAAAAACCACGATTGGACGATAGCCCTCAGAGCAACTAAGCTGTTTATCTAGCTGAGAACAGCCCACCCACCCCAGAGGCCCACAAGACCCGTGACTGCATGTGGACAGTTGGAATAATCCCTGGTGATTGTTAATAAAACAGTACTACATTGAAAGATGGATGAGGGCAAACCCAGTGTTTGAATGCCATGAAACAAAGGACATGGTAAGCTCACAAGCATGGAAGGGTATGGTATGGTATGTTACAGTATGATACGGTACAGTACGGTATGGTATGGTATGGTATTAACTGTGAAAACATTAGTAACTATGTTCTTGGAATGTTGACTACACTAAGAAGCATCTTGAGTCATATTTTTTTAGTGTGGTGTGTAAATTTGGACCCCAATCAAGGAACTTTCATTACCATCAAAAGTAAAATTTTAAACATGAATAATGTATTTCCCGCTGCTATTGTAACCAAAAAGAATCTAGGAAGAAAACAACCATAGACTGTGTAAGCTGTAATAAGACCCAAGACCAAACCATCCATGCATAGAAGAAATAGAGGAAAGCCTGCATATTCCAAACCTGGCAGCTTAAAGTCTCTGCCTTCACCTAAGCAATAGCTTCCCCTTCCTGCTGTGTAAAATGGGCAGGCCATAATAGTCTGGAGCACTCACGAGAAAAATGCATGTCAAGTGTTCATCAAAATTCGTGCAGATGGTGACATCCTGAACCTATGTCCTCTCATGTGTCTACATAGTGAGAGTCCCAGCCATCATCTCGTCCACATCCCAATTCACTCTGCACTCTAAGTCTGCAATCTGGATCATCCTGAAAATGAATGATTTAGACAGATCATCCCCATTTCACAGATGTGGGACACAACGCTATCGGCCTATGGCTCTCGAGGAATTGAATGTTCAAGTATCAAAGCCTCGCACCAGGACAGCCCAACCCCTATCACTGAGACTCAGCAGCAGCAGAAGATACCCAGCGTGACCAGGCTGGCCTCCCTCTCTGGAGTCCAGAGAGCATGATCACAGGTGACGAGACTAAAGTTTGGAGTGGTTCCAAGACACTTCATGTGGTCATTGACCAGCCAAGCTCTTGGTGGGTCCTTGGCATTGTTGACTATATACACTCAATGTATGATAGCACAGTGGCATAGGGGCAGACTCAAATTTCAAAATGCTGTCCTCTGGTCCATCTCTGACACTTCCTGACTACAACCCATAAATGTCAATCAACCTCTCTGGGCCATAATCTACTTATCAGAAAAATAAGGGTGAATGATGTCTGACTTGTCCATCCGTCTCTGAGATTGTCAAGGGAACCAAACAGGATCACTTGTGTAACAATGAGCTCTGAAGGATGACATAAAGATCATTTCCATAACATGATGAGGGTGATAGGTCTGGTGACCGATCAGTGAGCCTTCACAGACCTAGACCATCTCAATACCATGTTCATTTCAATGAGATGAATGGGATGATTAGAGCTCTGTGAAATATATGTACATCTCCCAGAACTTCCATTTCCATAAACGAGATTGCAGTGGTAATCCTGAAGTGCACTTATGGGAAAGGACAAGTTCCAGAATTTCTCCTGCACCAAGACTCAGCAAATAGCAACCAGGTGTGGTGCTGCATGTCTGTCGTCCCAATACTCAGGAGGCTGAGGTAAGAGGAATTCAAGGAGCCCAATGCTTGAGGTACCTCATGAGACCCCGTCTCAACAACAGCAGCAGAAAATCATGATATATATATATACATACATATATATATGTACTATCATCATCATGTGATAACAAATGTGATGTCGCATCCTGCTTCATAAAAATATGTGTCTGTGTGATCAGCTTCATAATTTCTATTACCTGTTTGTGTACCTCCTTCAATCAAGCTAAAGTTTCAGCTAAATGGTGTCAGCATTAGAGCTGCTATCTTTAGAGCCAGGTATGATGGAACATGCCTGTAACCCCAGAAGCCAGGTGGCTGAGGTAAGGAGGATGGGGTTTTCAAGGACATCTTGGGCTACACAATGAAAACATCCCACCTGTTTCCTAAGTCCAGCATCCAGGCTTGATATCTTACAATTCTGATGTAATTTATTCAACCACAGGTACAATTTTATTCCTAAAGCTCATAACGGAGATTAGTGCTCATGGGCATATCTATGCCTGGCTTGGGAAACAACCATAAATGTTGAGAGTTTCCTAACTCTTTTTTATAATGTTCTTATTCATGCTTTACAATTTTCATACATTTTAGAGTGTATTTTGCTCAAATCCATCCGCCACGACCTACCTCTAACTCCCTCTAGAGCACCCGCCCCGTCTCCCACGTCCCCGTCCCATGGTCTGTTTGTCTATTGTTGATGATGACACCTTGAGCACAATTGCTGCTGCACGTGGGTATGCAACCATCCACTGGGGTATGAGCGATGTACTACCTGACACGTTCCCAAAGGAAAGCAGCTCTCCCTACCTCAGCAGCCATCAACTGCTGATGGCCCCTCCGCTATGGGCGGGGCCTTCCAATTCTTCTTCTACCAGTGTTAGAGATTTGACTGGAGATATTAACACCAGAGATTAGTGCAACTCTAGTATAATAGAGATACCAGGAAGCCCCCATAATTCAGAGCCTTGGAGCTCAAGATGGGGCTGAGGGGCAGAGAATGTCACAGTGACCAAATGCACATATGTTTCCTCCAGGGACAGCAGGCCCAAGCTATAAATAGATATCAAAATAGGGCTGTCCGTCCTGAGGTTCTGACTAGCAGGAAATGGAAGTAGTAGAGAAAGAAGGAATTATCACTCAAACAGTGACGCTCTGTGTCCAAACCAATAGGAACATCTTGTGAGATGGTAGCATCATTGGCCAGCACGAGCCAGGGTCACATCTATGGGCAAGGGTAAAACAAACACTTTGTTGGTTTCATGGCTCTGGAAAATGTGCTTATGTAAATATCTTTAAACACTGCTTAAAACCAGCATCTCTGCTCTTCAACATGGAATAAAAGGGTGCAGCGTGGGACTAGTGTTTTCCTGCCCAGGCTTCCTACCCACCATGCCTGTATGCAAACCTTCTTCATGCATCCTGAGTGCTCACAGATGCGTCCTCAGGTCGTCCAAAGAAAACAAAGTCATGTTTCTCTCCCAGGGTGTTCCTAGAATTTCCTGAACCAACTAAAACTCCCAAACCAGAAAACAAACGCAAGCAAACCTCTTTTCCAGAAGAGGTCTGTGCTTCCCAGGACTAAGATCCCCTACTCTTATCGCCTCCATTTGGTCACTGTATTATCCCAAAGACACTTTCTCCAGACATTTGCCGGCCCTTCTGAGGCAGGCTCTCCACTAGCCCAGCGAGCCCTTGAACTTGGCATCCTTCCGCCCCTGCCTCCTACATGCCTGGGATTACAGCCACGCACTGCCACGTCTGCGGCTTGGTTCTCAGAGAGCCAGCACTCTATCAGTTGAGCTATGCCTCCAGCCCTCCCCTGATAAAGCCTGATATGATGGCTGATTTGTCTGTGTTCATTTGTCCCAAGTCGTCAAAGCAGGAGTTCTATATTTTTAGGTGTGTTTATCAGAAGCTATGAAACAGTTGAGTCTAAGCGTCACTTAACTCCCATACCAAAGAGGAAGATGAAACTCCCTGGCATCTGCTCAGAATAGACGTACTAGCAAGCAGAAGGTCCAGAGAGCCCTGCTGGAAACATGCGGGAGCTCACGGCAGGCAGGCACAGAGTGTGGCCCTCAATTCTTGCACCACAGCAGCTCTGACAAGACACTCTTCCTCCCACCCATCCACATCCTCACACCAGTCACTCTACTGTCACCCCCCCCCTCTGAGACCTTCCTCAGATACAGAGCTGGGGACACCACCAACCAAGCTCTACTCTCCCATCTGGAAAGCGGGTCCCAGCAGCACTTGCAAAATGGCTGTGAGGGTTGAATTATTTCTCCGGGTCAGTCTGAGAAAAGTCCTACAAGGCCAGAAAGGAAGCCACTCCTGGCAATTTGTCGCCTTCCCAGGACTGAGACACGCCCCCCCATCAACTCCAAGGCGAGCAGACAAGCTCACAGGCATCTTCCACCCTGTCTGCAGCACTGCAGAGCTCTCATTTGTGTTTTTAATTATTTTATTATTAAGAGAGCCACATAAACGTGTCTGTGCAGCCTTTTCAAGTACTGCTACTTCTGCTGTGCCGAGTCATTGACCAGAGAGCTAGCTCAGCATAGCCGCTAAGCGACCATGGAAGGCTTACATGTTAGATGTTGTACTAAAGACCCCCCCAGTCCTCACCTTTGACCTACAGTTTTGTGTTTTCTTCTACTGATGCGGAAACAGAGGCTCAAAACAGCCTGGATGCAAATTCAAGGTCATGCTGATCGCCCGCAGGGTGACAGAGCCAGCATTTTGGACCAGCGCCATCTTGGTCCAAAGCCTGGGTTCTACGCACTGCGCCACGTCCAGCCCCTGCCATAGTGAGGATGCGGGGAAGGGCTACAGATCCAACTTCAGCGTGTCGGCTCGCTAAATCTCCTTGGAAATAACTCATAGCTTGGGGCCTTTGGTCGAAATAGAATTGGCTCCTTTTATGACATTTCCCCCTGGCAGACATTCTGGCTTTGCTGTCAGAGTGCCTTTCTCTTTCCTTAATCCACATTTTGCCCATGGGCATCACTCACATTAATAACACCGCCACTGGTACCCAGACAGGAGCCCTAATGCTCTCAGTTTTGTTACTCACCATTCCCCATTTGATCTCCTCTGCTTGTCACCCACATCCATTAGTTGGTTAGTTAGTTAGCTAGTTAGTTGTTAGTTGCTAGTTCCATACTTGACACTGAATACAGAGAGAACTTAAATCGCATGGCATTTGAAGAATGCATCCCATCTCTGAAAACTATTGCCTCTCCCACAAAGTTTCAAAATCTGCTGTTCCCCTGAAGACAGGAACTGAGTTGATTGATATTTAAAAGGTTTTTATTAAAATAGCAAGGTGGGGCTTGCTGTAAGATGTCGGAATTAGCAAGCTGGAGGCTTCATCTTCGTATTAGCTGTCGCTCTATAAACCTGAGGACTTTGTAAAAACTTGGCTCTACTTCCCACTGTGTAGAACAATCTGAGCCTCGGTCCCCGGCTCTCCTCCCTACTCTTCTCCCTCCCTGACCAGTTTCCCTTGACCCCAGGAGCATGCCACCCACCACGGCCCCCAGTCCTAACCTTGAGACTCCTCTGTGGATCCCCAAAGTATTGGGGTATCCCCGACAGAGTTCCCGAGACCTCCCTCATACCCTGCTTTCCACTCTCCATCCTGGCCAAATCCTAACAGACATGGCATGTCCACAAGGTTAAGCACATGGGTGACAGACCCACACACAGGTCCCCCTGACACTGCTAACAGTTACCCTGCTGCCACCCATTGTCACAGCCAAACTCAAGGCTGTCATCCCCAGAAAATCCTGAACTCTGATATTCCACACCATGGCCCTATTCTATGGTCTTCTTCATTTCCTGATTCCTGCTGTGCCTGATCCCTAGCCTTACAGGGATCAAGCCATTCCTTAGCTCCTCTGCTCTGCACCACGCCAGAAACAGTGGCACTTCCCTTTGCCTTACCAAGCCTACCCCTCCAGGTAGTCCAAAGTACTCTCTCCCTGCTAACCTCAACAACTGTTTTCCTGTTTGCTATCACATTTCTCAGGGGAATCCCAACCCTTGGCCACTGCCACCACCCCCTGGTCTCCATGAGGACCCACATGCCCTCTGCACTGCAGACCAAAGCCTGGCAGCTCCCAGGACAGGCTCCCCTCCTTGTTTCTGGTTCTCCCCTGGCTACTTGTAACTAGCATCTGCTATCATCCCCCAGTAACCACTCCAGTGCATCCATCCTGGTCCCGACACCTCAGACTCTTGACACCCCCTTCATCCATGAAACTGGGGCTCAACAGCGAGCCCTGCCTCATCCTTTTTACATTGAACAGAACACAGATGTAGCATTTCCATCTGCTACGGCTGCCATAACAGATCTGCAGAGACTCTGGGGCTCCAATAACTGACATATGTTCTCACGGTTCTGAAGGCTGGAAAGTCCAAGAACAACAGAACACTGGCAGGAGTCACAGTCTGTGGAGGCCTGGTTGTTGGCTTGTGGAGGCCTGGTTGTTGGCTTGAAGAGGCTGTCTGCCTTCTCACCACGTCCTCACAGAGCCTTCCCTCAGTGTGTGTACAGAGAGAGGGGACGGTGCTGTAAAGGCTGTCTGACTTACTTTCTATAAGGTCGCCAATATTACTGGATCAGGGCCCCATCATTACGACTTCATTCAACTTGAATTCTTTCCTTAGGCCCAATATAGGCACACTGGGGTTAGGGCTGTGGTGTATAAATTCTGGGAGGCACATATTCCAGTCTACAATATGAAGCCACAGCAGCAGAGGTTCTTTCTCTCCGAACTCAGAGTCCTAGAGTATTATTTTTCCTTATCAGTATTCAACCTCCAGCCTGAGGCCTTGTTACATTTCCTTGCACATATCTCTTCCAGAACCTTGCCTCACTAGCTCTACCTAGGCTCTTTCTTTTCCAAGTGGGGCATAAAGAAGTGTAAGACAGCATGCCAAACCTCAAAGAATTTAGGACCTCCTTAGACAGTCAATGTGAAGAGACACTGAACAAAATATTAAAGCAGATGCAGAACAGCCTAATTGCCCCTCATGAATCTGTCACCCAATCATGAAAGTCAGCCCTGGACTCCTTCACATAACTACAGGGTCACCTCATACTCCTGTCCCAGGCAGTTGTCCAACTATATGGACCAAGAAGGAGAGTTGCCCAGCCTTAACATTAAAACCTTCCAGGGAGAAATTCCAACAAGTTTCCCTCTAGATTGGCCGAGGCCAGACCCTTAGGAGCATTCAGAGGGATATGTTTGGAGGTCAGGCCAACCCTTCCAATCCTCTCCTATTTCTTAAAACGCCTCATTCAGAATGACCACAAAGCAATCAACTAAAATTACTTTCTGGAAATAAATAATGTGAAACTCTGGGAAAGTACAGTTATCCCCAGGACTACTAAAGTTCCAATAACTCAATTTCTTCCTAAAGAATTTGATGGCCCTTGAGCAATATTCTAAAAATTCTGGGTGACCTTAGACTGGTAGATAAGGGAAGGCTGAACTTCTGGGAGGGTCACACACACACACACACACACACACACACACACATACACACACACACACACACTTGCCTTCACTAGATCTCTGAAGTCCTCTTTTTCATTTCTCCCAAGAGGAATAGCTGAAGATTTCAGATGTTCCTGGTCTGTACAGCGGAAGTCATCCAGCCCTGTCTCAGGAATTCTTGAGCCCCAGAGAGTCAATCAAACTATATTCAGGAATCACTGGGTTGATGTTTTTCAGTGTGGCTCTTGCCTGTGACATCTCAGACACTGGAAACAAAGAGCAAGGACCGTGCATGGAGGAAGCTTCTTCCCAAGAAAACCCTGCTATTTCCCTACGATGGAGACGAACTTCATGTCCAAGACATACAGCCCTGAGATTTTCCACAGGGAGGACAACATTTCTTCTTGGAAGGATTTAGTCACTAGAAGATGTGAAGGAAACAGCATGCTGGTAAAGGAAGGGAATGAAGTTAAAAATAAGAAGACTAAACATATAGACTTGCCTCCACTCCGATGACAAAACAAGGAGAAAGTCCAAGACTACAAAGTGGACATGAGAAATGGGAGTAAGAAGTTGGTTTGAAGTGGCGGTGCTTATATTTATGTCATTGTTCCTGCTGCATATTCATAAAGTGAACTGCACTTTTAATAAACAAAACCAACTCCAGGCCAGCGAGCCCTACACAGTGAGACCCTGTCTCAAAACAAATGAAATGCAATAAACAAAAAAAATCAAGTATCTTAGTTCATTCATTTCAAATCATCAGCTTCTCTCATCAATTTTAAGACACATCAGAACACAGAAGAAAAGAAGTGCCTATACCAAGAGGTTTCATGCTTCAATACCTAAGAAATCAAAGGCCCAGAGAAGCTAAGTTACTCTTCCAAGATCTAGAGCTGTTATATAGACCAAATTCCAACCTCAGCCCTCTAATTCCAAAATAGCATGTATTCTCTAGAAAGGGCATTATAAGTTCTGCATAGCTTGTGTTCAGCATGGGCTTGTCTCTATTCTTAAGACTATTTTGTCCACATTGCGAAAATCCATGCTTCTCTTTAATAAGCTCCATATCAAATTTAAAAACCCCCTCCAGCCTTCAAAGCCTTGATTACTTGGGTCTCTGCAGTGGCCACGTAAGACTCAGTGGAATTATTTGCATGCATGACTACACAGAAAGCAGAACTCAAAGAAACTGCCAGGGTAACAAGTAGAGTTTGACCATTTTGTTGATAGCTCAGAATTAAATTAGGAATGCGCATTTTGCTCTGGCTAATGACTGCTTTGGTTGGTTTTTAAGAAAAATGGCTGTTTTGTAGACCATACAGATTACATTTCTGGAAAGAGTTTTGCTATCAAAATAGGTAATCGGGGCATTGGGGAGATGCTCAGGTGGCAAAGCGCCTCGTGCACAAGCATACAGATTTAAGTCAGATCCCCGATGCCCATGCACAAAGCCAAACTTGACAATGTGCATCTATAACTCCAGCGCTTGGTGGGTGGGAGGGAAAACTGGCCCATCCCTGGAGAACCAGTCATCTCTGTCAAATTGATGAGCTCCAGATTCAGTGAGAGACTCTACCTACAAAAAAATAAAGTAAAAAACAATGGTAGAAGACACCCAACATTAGCCTCTGTTTTCACACACACACACACACACACACACACACACACACACACACCACATGCACACAAAGAAATAAGTGATCAGTTTACTAACATTTACTTAAAGTTCTGTGTTTTGTAATGGGTCTATTAAACATTATGGAATTAGGGTTGGGGATGTAGGTCAGTTGGCAGAGCACGTGCCTAGGGTGCACAATGCCCTCGGTTTGATCCCAGCACCCCATAAACCAAATGTAGTGATACATACTTGGAAACCTAGCACTTAGGAGGTAGAGGTGGTTGACTCAGAAGTTCAAGGCCATGGGGTGTGGTAGCAAGAAGCCGCCTGCTGTTTGCTATGTGGACTAGCTCATGACTGTCTACTGCTCTGCGCCTTTCTCCAGACAAGAGAGGCAGACGAAACTGAGAGTTCATGCAACAAATACAAATACATGTTGTGTAAGACACCCACAATGGGGAAGAGTCAGCATCATCTGAGGTAATGTGGTCCACATTCCAGTGTCTGCTGCTGAAGACATCACCGAGACCTTTTAAATCTCCCATGGTGTTCAAACTCAATACTATGATGATACTTGATGGAAATATGATTTATTTCAAATAGCTCTTTATTCCCTCAATAGTCCATTATGACATTATCACACATTTCTTTGCCCAAGGTCTGAACTTTTCTGTCATGTTGGCCTGTGCTAAATTTTAGGGAATAAAAATACCATAAAATGGACTCAATAAATGTGTCCCTCCTATTTGTTCTTGAGCTATCACAGCCTTTCACGGTTGCATCTAAACTGTAATTGTAAAGCGTGATCCTATATGTGCTATCAAATCCTTCGCAATAATCTTTTTAAAGAGGGAGGGGGCTGACCCTCTACAGATAAGCCCTGAGGTACAGCTATATGGGTAAGGACCTTGTTTAAAATTCTAGGTCAGGCGGTGGTGGCGCACGCCTTTAAACCCAGCACTCAGGAGGCAAAGGCAGGTGGATCTCTGTGAGTTCAAGGTCAGCCTGGTCTACAGAGTGAGTTCTAGGATAGGCTCCAAAGTTACAGAGAAACCCTGTCTTGAAAAACAGAAATAAATAAGTTAAATTCTACACATCTTGATCACACTTACTACCTCCAACTCTCCTCTCCCACTTCCCCAAGACATGTCCCAGTGTGATCTTCATGCCTACTGCTTTTTTGTAACCACTGAATCCAACTTGGCTAATCTTGCTGATTCGACCTTATCTATGTATTGTGCAGGTAACCATAGCTATAGTGATGTCCAGCTGTGTAGTATTTCATAGTACTCCTCCTCAGGCTCCAACTGTATACTCTTCCCAACCCCCTCTTCCACAATGTCCTCTAATCTTGGGGGAGGGTTGTTGATAGAGATGTCTCACTGAGGGCTCAGTGGTATGATATTATATATATATATATATACATATATATATGCGTGTGTGTGTATGTGTATACATGATTAATATGTATGATAAATAATCATATATATGATATATGATACATGACCAATGGTCATTTGTTCTCAGCTTGACCTATTTTGAGTCTCTATGTTGCTGCCCACAGCAGGAAAACCCTGTGGCCAGGTGGAGAGCAGACTGTCTTTTCACATTCTTTCACCTACGACCCCTCACTGTATTCCTGTCTCATAATGTAGCTCCTTTGATTTATACATGAAAGACCTCCCCAGTTTGTCACAATGGTTTCTTTTTGTTGTTCCTTCCCTAGGAGATTATGTTCATCATTTTGAGCTACTATAACAAAAAAATCCAAACAACTAGATGGCTTGTTAACAACAGAAACCAGAGCCATGGATGAGGGTCGATGATAAATCCCTTGTCCAGCACTCCTCCAAATAAAATCTAAAAACTGAAGGTGAACTCTGTTTTTACACTTCTGGAAAGTGGGATGTTTAAGATCTAGGCACCAATAAATAAATCCGGAGTCTGCTGAAGGTACTGACAGCTTGTACTGTGTCCCCACATGTCCACACGGCGAAGCAGACAAATGAGCCCCTCCAGCTTCTCTCTTACGGCACTCGCACCCTTTGCGAGGGATCCACCCTCATGACCCACGCACCTCCCCACATCCCCTCCCCTACAATCATAAGATTGCCATTTGAGAGTCAACGATGGACTGGGGGAGACACAAACTCTGGGCCCAGTGAGTTACTTTCCATCAGAAGTGACTTCTGTGGTGTTAGCCTCACACAAATAGAGTCCCCACTTCGGGCAAGGAATGAGGCCCATAGGGCATGCCCAACAAAGGAAATGGCGTAATAGAAGGATGATAACACTTCCCTGGGAACACAGACGCTTGAAAGGAATTGCTCACTAAACCGTGGGCATTATCCAGCTGTGCCCAGGTGTTTGTCTCCGCACTTCCTGCCCATCCTCTGGTTAAGGTGAGTGTCACTTCTGCCGGAAAGCTTTGTGACTCCACAGGTCCAAGGTGTGCATTCTAATGGGCTCCCATACCCACCCC
Organism: Mesocricetus auratus; assembly: GCF_017639785.1. Lineage (NCBI taxonomy): Eukaryota > Metazoa > Chordata > Mammalia > Rodentia > Cricetidae > Mesocricetus > Mesocricetus auratus. The sequence goes on from NW_024429266.1 coordinate 10,730,676, forward strand.
TGCTTATCTGTTTAAACACACCACATTACATTTGCCATTTGTTTCTCTCCATCACGTTCTTCAAGCCAAAGCACTACTCTGTGGTGGTCCTACATTCAAGTATGGGCCTAGGATCTAGCACAAAGCCCAGGGCAGCATTATCAGGATGTTGACTATGGGAAGCTGGCCTGTACGTTGTCAGGAAGAGCGAACAAAGACCCTAGGGACTCAGGGAAGGACAGAGAGCCACGCCTGTGTTAATAATTCTGCCTGACCAATTAGAACTTGTTGGTTGCAGATAATTAAAGTGTTGTAGATCCAGAGCCAAATTCTCCTGGGCTGTCTTCAGTACTTTTAATAGCTATTCATTGCCTACCTATGTATCTGACCTAACATCCTTGTGACCGGCAGGTAAAACCTTCTAAATCTATTAACTTATCAGACCACTAGATTCCACTGATCCCCAAACTAATAATGTTATCAGATAATTGCTGAGATCTGTAACAGAAATTCCTCCACTGTGGCCTGCCTACCTGTGATGTCCACCAACATTTACAAAATGCCTTGGCTTTTGACTGTCCCTCATACTGCAACTAGAATAACTTACCAAAACTCTTGCCGTGTTGTACAAATCTGGGGTAACCTGAATGCATACCCCTGGGCCATGGTGACTCCTACTGGCTCAAGAATAAACCCTTACTCTCCCCAGGTGAGACCTGTGTTCTGCATCTACAGTTAGGTAGTAGCACTCCTGACGGAGGCCCATCAGAGGTGGCAGCCACACCCTCCAGTTGCAACAACCAGACGTCACCAGCTGGAGACATAACTCATAACTTGCTTAGCATGCACAAATCCCCAGCACCTCAAAAGAATATGAAAGAAAACAGGGGAATCAGCATTCTCCTGGGTTACAGTGCTCTCTGCCTCAGCTGCATGTGGATCCCCTCAGCCACCCCTTGCCCTGGGCTCTGTTTATCTTTCCTTTCCCAAGGGCCCTGCAAGTTGGGAACAGTACCTTGACTGTTACTGATCACGGCTCCGCCTCTCTGTGTGCTGTCTCACTGAACACTGTTCCACCGCAGGACTACAGGGCTGCATACATCACTCTACTTCTAACTAAACACAGTCTACATGCAAGCTACACACAGCACCCTACTTCCCACGCTCGCCACGGTGCTGAAGACGCTCGCTTGCTTCTTCACGCTCCTTGCAAAATAATAAAATCTAAGTTGTAGTCATGCAAGCATTTTGTTAAGGAAAGATGAAAACATAAGTGATGGATGAACCAACAAATGAAAAATATAAGTTAAGTTATATAGTGCCCAATATGTCCATAATTGCACTAATTAGTTTTATATGGAAGGTACTGTAAGTATACAATACAGAGACCAGCAATTTTCAGAAAGTGTGTATCCCAGAATGTGCATTTTGTGTGACAACTTAAACGAACCTCATTCATCCATCCGTCATGATATAGGGACTCATGTAAGACGTTTCTGTCTTTAGGAGTCATTTTTAAGAATGCCAGCTAATGTCTCTCATGACTAGGAAAAAGAACAGCTCAATATTGAGTATGTACTGACAGAATATCACATATGCAGTCTCTTCTGTGGTATAGACACAGCTTTAACACAAGATGAACCACTTTCGAACTGCAGCATGCAAAGGGTTCATAAAGCGATTTCTCCCAGAACAGGCAGTGAGCCCGATGGGACATGCTTGCTATGCAGGCTGGGTTTTAACCCAAGGGACTAAGATCCATCCTCACTAATGAGCCTTTTGCACTTGATGGCTCTTCCCTTCCATCGCGCACAGTCACCAGTGATCCTGTGAGTCCTCCCAGTCCTAGAAACGCCTGGGGGCTCAGTCACATAACTTGTGCCTCGCTGACCCTTCTGCAAGTAGCCCCACCTTTCTGTGCCAATGGGTTTGCTAACACAGCAATTCAATTCAGGACATGTAATCTGTAAAAGAAACCCCACACCCAGATGATTAACCAGGCTCTCTGTTCAGCCTCAGTCCTGGCCCCAGAGCGACGTGGTGACCTCACAGGAATGGGACAGGTTTGCTCCGGTTCGGTCCTCAGTGGCCATTTTGAAACTCCATAAGGAGAACAGATGGAGCAGTAGCCACAAATGAATATTCATAAAAGGAAATCAATTACCCACCTTCTGTGCCACCTGCCCTCTCAACCCAGCTTAGCCCGCAGCTGTGGGAGATAAGGGGGGCTCACACTCGTGTCACCTGGAAGGCATTCGCAGAGGCCAACAGCCCAGCGCCAAACCTGGAGTTTTGGCACACCTGACCCGAAAGGATGGAACATTTCGTTGGTTTTGACCTTTGAAACAAGAACTGATGCCATAGCAAAGTGGCACATGGCAATGGAAAGGACAGGACCTTCCAAGCCACGCTGGCTGAGGCTCAGAGCTCAGGGCTGACCCCTTCTAACCCCTCCCCTTGCTTCTGATGACCCCACTCTGAGACCTACCCACCCACATTATCCTCACCCCCTGTATTCCCACAAGGATAGTACCCCATTTTGTGATGGGCTGGCCTGGGTCATTATGTCAAATGGGAAAGCTTCATGCAACCAGGAATGAGCAGGCATCGCTTTCTCCTGCCCCCACCAGGAGAGAGTTCCGATATGCAAACATGGAAGCCATGTCAGGACTCTTTAAAATGGCTTACTGAGCAGGGGCTCTCGCTGCCAAGCCTGACAGCCTCGGTTTGATCCCTAGAACTTACATAGTGGAAGGAGAGAACTCACGGTTGCAGACTGTCCTCTGGCCTCCACATGCACGGTGTGGACCACGTGCATGCACTAAATAAACAAATATAAAAATAAACTATTTCAGGGCCAGTGAGATGGCTCAGTGGATAAAGCTTGACAACCCAAGCTCAATCCTCAGAACCCGCATAAAGGAGACAGCCAACTCCACACACTCCATTATGTACCCATACATATAGACAATAACACTGAATGCTTTTTAAAAGCTACTTCAACCCACTCTGTGGAGATGGACAAAGAGATGGGATTCCTAGAAAGTTGTGTAAGTTTTCAAAGAGCTGAGGCATATTTAAGGAATTGATGTCAACATAAAATACTTCTTTGTAGTCGGTTGTTTTAAATAATAAAGGTCTCTTATATACAGTTTCCTCCATTCGGAGTGCTAACATGAACCAGGCCATCAGAGCCTGCCCAGCATCACTGTTACAAACTGCACTTGGAAAAGGGCTTTACCAAATGGCAGAGATTAACCGAGTCAATGATGGAAAACCATCATTTGCACAAGGACCCCAGTTTCACTCAAGTGGCTGCAGGCTCCCTTGTTCACACGCTCTTTCACTTTCTGCTGTGTCTTCTCTCTTGTCACTCGAGTCCCCATTCAATGACAGGAAAAGAAATCAGTAAAGCTTTGCTGCCCCAGGTTCATCGCTCTTTACTATGTGTGAATAAGTGTATGTGTGCCTATGTGTATGTATGTGGGTGTCTATGCTTACGAGTGTATGCATATCTATGTGCATATGCATGTGTATGTACACATGTGTACTGTACACTTGTTTGCTGTTGTCCAAAGAGTCCAGAAGAGGGCATCAGATCTCCTGGAACTGGAGTTACAGTGTTTGTGAGCTACCCCACGTGGGTAATGGAGCTCTGAACTGTTGAGTCAAATCCCTAGTCCTCTGAACTCACAATCCTTGATGCCTTTATTCCCAGTCTTGCCATAAACCATCCTAACGTGGGGACTCAAACTTCCTTGCATGAAATCCTCAGCCATGCTAATTTAGTCTCCTTCAGGTAGCGAGCAGCGAGACTGGAGGAACGTGGCCGTCAGGAAGGCCAGACAGCCTTGTGGAAGGAAGCTGACTCTGGGGGGAGTGTGGGAAGTGGCAGGACCCGTGCTTACTCACACACAGGGTTCCAGTGCAAGCCACCACCGCAGAAGAAAAGCAAGCCATGCCTACCCCGCAGTGTTTGCAGATTGCATCCAAGCTGCCTCCGTTTTTGTTTTCTTTATTTCTTCTCCCACTCTGTCCATCAAGGTGCATGTCTGGAAAAGCAGCAAGTGGAATGAAGACAAGAAAGGATCTAGGTGATTGATTCCCCACCAGGGAACTGCCCTTGCCTCTCAATTCAATCCTGCAGAAACAGAATTGCATTATTCTAATCAAGGGCTCCAGGATAGCACTTCCATGCCAAACTGTGACAGGGAGCAATTTGTTGGAGTCACCTGGGCCCCTTTCTGCCTTTCAGACGGTCGCCAGCTCAAACCCTGCAAGCAAGGACAGATTGCAGGCACCCTGGAGCCCCTGAGTCCTGGCTTCTTCTCTCATCGTTTTCTCACGCGGCTCTTGAGGTGGAACAAAGCTTGGCTTGGCATTGCATGCAACACACCTGCCTTCCCCCTCGTCCTGTAAGACCCTCCTAGATCCCCCATAAATAGAGACTGGAGACTGAAAGAAAAGGGGGGAGAACCCCTAATGGTTATCATTAAGGCACATCCAACCTGTGGCTTCCCACAATAGCCAAGGAAGACACTCAAAGCAAAATTAGAAAATTGCTTAAAACACTACAAGAAAATTTTTGCTATTTTTTTAATTCAGTGTAGTTCTCAAGTGTGAACTTCAGTGACATCATTTCATGGTGTCAACAGTGGTACATATCTAGTCATACACCATTAAAGTCCCTAAGGCAGTGGTTCTCAACCTTACTAATGCTGTGACGCTTCAATACAGTTCCTCACGTTGTGGTGACCACCTCACCATAAAACCATTTTTGTTGCTGCTTCATAACTCTAATTTTGCTATTGGTATGAATCGTAATGTAAACATTTTTTGGAGACAGAGGTTTGCCAAAGAGGTGGTGACCCACAGGTTGATAACCACTGCTAAAATGTCTACTTCATGTTAAAGGTGGGAACATAAAACAAAAATTTCCCTCAAACCTGAAGTGTGCAGGATATGGAATTAAAATTTTATGTTCATTCCCCCTTTCTTCCTTTTATGCCCCCTGCCCCCCAGGAAGGTTTTCCTATGTAGCTCACACTACCTGGAACTTGCAATCATTCTATCTCACCCTGAAAAGTGCTGGAATTATGGGTTTACACCACCATGTCTAGCCTCCAGTTTCTTTTCCCTGAATGGCAGCCATGGAGGATATGACGGGGGTCCCTGGTCATTCTTACTCAAAGCCAGGTGCTAGCATCTGATGCTGAATTGTATTGAAAATGCTCACCATGCTACCCAGCCAGCACAGAGAGGGGCACAGGGTCCTTGTTCCTTCTGAGCCTCTAGATCAGAGAAGCAAACAAACCCCTTTTCCAGCTGTGGTTGAGTGCCTTCCTGCCCTGCCTGAATGCCAGCCCTGTCCCAGCTGGGATCACTGGCTGAGACTGAGAACGCCCCTATTGTGTGGGAGAAAGGCATTGTCCAGAACTGTCAGGGAATGAATATATACAGTGAGCAGGCGGGGTTGCAATCTGTCCAGGGCAGCTATCAAAAAGAAAATAATGGACATTTCCATATCTGCCAAGAAGTCACACCCCATGGATTGGAAGCATGACTCGCTGACCTTCATACTGCTCACAGGGGGCTCATACATCTTTCCCTTACAAAATCCCCAGCCTTTCAGTGGCCTTCCAATTGGGCCAGGCTATGCCAGGAAACCCTGGGCCCCCAAGAGATACGAGAAGGCCAGCCTACAAGGAGCCTACGTCTCTGGTGTAGGAGGCATGAACATTTCGCTTGCTTTCTCTTATTTGTCTTAATCAGTCCATTTGACTTTCTTCAGGGTCTCTATAGAACAACAACAACAATAAGAAAATGTAATGGAGAGCGAGCCAGGGACCATGTACAGAGAGAGAGAGAGAGAGAGAGAGAGAGAGAGAGAGAGAGAGAGGGAGGGAGGGAGGGAGGGAGGGAGGGAGGGAGGGAGGGAGGGAGGGAGGGAGGGAGGCTGGAGTATACATATGTCAACACATACACATACAAATTTTTAAAAGCTTTAAGAAGACACATAAAGGGAACCTTTGTCAGCTGTGCTGTGAGGTCTGATTTGATGGAAATCCCCTTGTGGCACAGGGGGCATCAAGAATGTGCTGAGAGGAACAGAAATGGCCACAGGAGGGCCTCAGGTTCTGACCTCATGCTGATGGTGAGGTCATCGTTTCTCCTCCTTCCATCCTCATCCTGGGGACCAGCCCTATGAGCCGTAGACCAAAGCTGGCCCTGCTGACACCCCTGCTATCTCAAAGCGGGAGTAGGTGATCAGGAAAGCCTGCATCAGACATTTCCCTGGGCGGTTATGATGGCACACTCTTCTCCAACAGAGCGTGGAGTCCGTTCAGCAGCCTCCCAGAGCTTCAACAGACACAAAGGGAAACAACTGAATGGAGGATCCCTTAAAGCAGAGGTGCCAGGGTGAAGGCTGCATGTAGCCTCTGTTGTTCTTTTGTTTAAATCGCCAGCATCTCGATTGTGATGGAACAGGAACCAAGAGATTCAGTAGCCATGGAGTTTATTAAAGGGCAGGGAGTGTGAGAGGGGAAGAAGAGAGAGATGAAGGGAGGGGGGAGAACAAGAGGCAGAGGGTAAGAGAAAGGGGGTCAGAGAGGAGAGCAAAACAGGAGAGAGCAGAAAAGGGTAAGTGGGCAGGGGGTCTGTCTTCTAAAGGGGTCCTTTATACCTCAGTGCATACTTAGTACTCATGGAACCCGGGGCTGACCAGGGTGCATTCTGCCAGGTAACAGGGGCAGGCCACCATAATGCCTGAATCCTTTCATTTCCACATTTGCTCATTAATAAAAAAGGTGGGGAGTTAGGCATGGCAGCTTAGGGAAAGGGGGCGTCGAGTTCTCAAGACTACTTCCTGCTGACCTGGGGGCGTTGATCATCTTTGGGGACCTGAGAAAGCTGGGGTGCTGCCACATCCTGGGGTAACTGGTTGTTTCATCTCAGTCCAGGCTGTACGGAACTCTCTGGCACCTCTTAGACCTGGAAAGATGTTGGCAGAGCAGAGCACAAAATTAAATTTAGGAAAATAATGTTTCTTAAGTCCTGGTACTTGAGGGGAGGATTGTAAGATGAGGGAGGGGTTCCCCAGGAGGTCCCAAGATGAGGGAATGGAGTCCTGGGACCAAGGAAAGGTTGAATAATGTCTGGAGTGAATCTGACCTGTTTGAGTGGGTCCAATTTGGCTCCCTGGAGCTTACAAGAATCCTTTGAGTTTGTGAAAACATAAGTATTAGACACATTAGCAGCACATCTATGTTAGAGACAACTTGGCTGAAAACATTAACATTTTTAAAGCTGAAAGATATTTTTAGCACAAAAAAGCACCTTAATTTTGACCTTGCAGTTACTGTATAGTGCTGTTTAGTGCTCTGTCAGAGTTGGATTAGTAGCTTATCAGAACTTTATTGACTAATCTTAAGACTATGAACAGCAGCATAATGAGAAAGAAAAATCTGGAACATGTTTGACCTTTATAACTTTAATTCATACACCTTGCATTACCATCTTAGACTTTCCATTCTCATTTATAATTTTCATATTTAGACCTTCATACACCTTACACTTTCCTATCTTCACATAGATACCTGTACCTGAAATCTGTTTTGTGACAGTTGGAGCTTTGGCTGTTGCTTTAAGCTGGCAATGCTACCAGTGGTCAAAAGCATCAGAGTTCTTGAGAAGGATAAAACTTTACCTGAGTTAATGATTAGAGAGTAACAGAGACTTACTAACTGGCTGCATGGACAGCCAACCCCAAGCTCCTCCATAGTTGTTGAGGGCAGCGGCTTTAAGGACACCCACCTTCTGCTGATAGCATGGGACCTGCGGATTAGGAGTAGTAGGAAGACTTGCCTTCCATTGACCCAAGCAATGTGGAGAAAGTCAATTCCACTGTCCTCTTGTCCACGGTCTGAAGAGTCCTTGGCAGCAGTTGAGATGAAAGGCAGGGTCGCTCAGTGGCTAGCGCTACCACTTTTGTGGGTGGAATTTCTTCAGTGCCCCCCAGTCTTGTTGGAGGAAATGGGGTGGGGCTAGCAGCTGTAGTAGCTGGCCCATCTCTCTGTTATATAGAATATTTTAAATGCCACATTCTCTAGATCTCTGAGCATTTGAGGGCTGTCTGTCTGTTTAGTACATCTGAGCAGAAAAAAATTGCCTTTAGTTGCTTGCCTTAAGCAAATAGGTGGCTACAGATTAGTGTAGGATCTGTCTACAGAACTGGATTGAAACTGAGAGGCTGTGGAGGGATGTTTTAATTAGAGCCCTCTAGCCTAACTGTAACTGGCTTTAACTTAGTAGGTTAGATTTACGCCTGTAAAGGACAAAGAAGTAAAGAAGAATCCCCTTGTGTAATAGAAGCTTAACCTTCGCAAACAGCTTACAGGAAGGACTGGGTGGTATAAATATTTCGTTAAGTTGAAATAGATCTTTATAACCTTAAATGTTTGCCTTCATTTAAAGATATAACAATTTAAAAATATTTGAGACTTGGCACATTTAAAATTTAAGTTGCATAGAGTTAGCTTACATTTTTAAACAGTAGCTAGACCTTTATAACCTTAAATGTTTACCATCATTTAAAGATATATAACAATTTATAAATATTTGAGACTTAGCACAGTTGAATTTAGTTGCATATAGAGTTAGCTTACATTTTTAAATAGTAACTAGGCCTTTATAACCTTAAATGTTTACCATCATTTAAATATATATAACAATTTAGAAATATTTGAGACTTAGCACAGTTGTATTTAAGTTGCATAGAGTTAGCTTACATTCACATCTTAGCATAGTTGAATTTAAACCACATGTACAGAGACAAGCAGATATCAAACAGGACTGGATAAAAGTAAAAAGGGAGAGCCAGAGTGTAATCTCTGATTTGCACATTGTAGCAAACAGAGAGGAGATTTAAAGAGACAGAGTAGACTTAAAATTTCCAGTGACAAGAAAGCAGATCAGCCGCAGAAGAAATTAGAGACAAAAACTAAAAGGCAAAAAAGGTCGGCAGAAGCAGGCTAGAGTGTCTGTCTGCACGGGCTGAGGGAAGAGAGCATCCCATGCAGTAGGCAGACCTACAGCTAGGTCACATGGTCAAGATGGTTGCTTTCATAAACAGGTTCCCAGGCTATGCCACATGCCCAAGATGGTGGCAGCCATAAGCACATTCCATCTCCCGGGAAGTGGCTTTTTCTCCATGAGTGAGGCAGAGAAATGTGTGAAACCAGCGGACACCAGAGTCCAAGTGGCACAACATCCAAAAAAAAAAAAAAATCACCGTAGGTCTGAGAAATGAATGCACCAGTCAGTACAAAACCTGAAAACCAGCCGGGCGGTGGTGGCGCACGCCTTTAATCCCAGCACTCGGGAATCAGAGGCAGGCGGATCTCTGTGAGTTCGAGACCAGCCTGGACTACCAAGCGAGTTCCAGGATAGCCTCCAAAGCCACAGAGAAACCCTGTCTTGAAAAACAAAAAACAAAAAACAAAAAAAAAAACGAAAACCTCAAACCTCATTCATGGGGAAAAAATGAAAAATAAAAAACTCTCAGATCATCTGAGCAGACGCTGCCCCAGGTCAGACCACCTCGAGCCGCTGGCATCCGCACAGAGGAGAATCAGGACATTCCCAGATGGAAGAAGGCTCCCGCCCTGAGGAGGCTTTATCGGTGATGGAAGAGCCACATTCCCAACCACGGATCACTGGTAGAATGTGGGGTGCCAAAGCCGGCACATGGTTTGATATGGGGGGCCCAGCTTCCATGAGAGAGGCAGAGGATATCCAAAGCCTATAATCTCCAGCGTCCCAGAGACTAAGGGAGGACTGAATGTGAAAGGCAGTAGCTGATTCTGTGGTCCCTGGAACACAAATCAGGGGTCAGGGCTCCCGGAGCCGTGGGACACCCAGTACTGGGATTTTTGACCAGTCAAAGACCATATGGGTCCTAACTCATGGAAGCAAGGGCAAAGGTAGGGAGGAAGGGGCGGGCTTACCAGACATGGCGGTAGTGGATGGAAGAATCCAGAGATCCTTAGTTGGAAAAGTGACCGAGGAGTTGAAGTTTGCAGGGTGCCGGCATCTCAGACCACCACAGGCAGGAGGAAACGCCAGGAAAGCCTGCGGAGTCACGTGCACCAAATGCTGTTATTAAACCCAAATCACATCCCTGCTCTAAGATGAAAGCCTCCGCCTACCCAAATTCTCCCTTCTTTCTAAGGCACACCCCAGCATCAGCCTGCAGCCACCATTGCTGAGAACGGGTACCTTAAGGAAACAGCGTAGGGGAGGAAGCGTTTATTTCGGATCATGGTGTGAGGCTAAAGTCCATCGCGGTGGGGAAGGCGTGGTGAGACAAAAGCCCTCAGCTGCCGGTGGGAGCGTGGTCCTGCTTGCTCTCTGTCCGGCTAGGGGGAAGAAATGGCTGAGGAAATGGGGGCCCTGGGCTAGAAGCCGCAGTCCATCTCCCAGAAAATCTGCCTCTGCAGACTAGCACTACCTCCCAAGAGACCTACAACCTCCCAAAACAGTGCCACCATCTAATGAGCAGATGTTCAAACTTGTGAACCTGTGGGGACGTTCACGCCCAAACCCTAACAGCTCACGCTCTGTTAATATCTTTTCTGGAAAGAACTGAGCCCAAAATAAAAGTGCAAGGACGACTTGTTTGGCAGTTTTTAAGGGTTCGTCTCAGTCTATGCACCCCCCCAAATTTACACCAAGTAGGGGTTCTTGTGCCAGCTGTAGCTGCTTAGAACTCTTCAGCCATTTCCACTAACTTTGCATGTCCTCGCTCTAGAAGCAAACTGAAGACTCTCATGGCCTACTACCAAAGAAAGAAACAGAACAAGGACATTTAAGGCAGAACAGAAACAGCTGTCAGAGAAGATCCCTGGCTTCCCCCAGGCTACAGCATAACCCTCCAAAATGAACCCTATGATCATGGCTTCAGTTCTTCATGGCAAGCTGCAATACAAGCCAGCTCTGCTTGCACGGAGGCTTTCAGTCTGCCAAGGGAAGGGATTAATATGCATAGCCGTCCTTCCAAAACTATCGGGCATGAAGAGCCACGGTAGACACTTTTGTCCAAGAAAGCCCTGCTTACGGTCCAACCTAATAGCGCTGTGCTTTGGTGTGTGGACTAGATTCAAGGACAGTTTATCCCCGCATGCAGATGAGAATGTCAGCCAACTCACCTTCACCCATGTCTCCTGAACCTGATGGCACACTTAATCCTGCTGCTAAGTCAAATACAGAGAACGGCAGCTCAGGGCTGTGGATGTGTTGCACACAGGGAGCCGTAAGAGGAAGAGTTAACTTCTCCTCCATCCCACTTCCTCAGGACTGCTCCCTGCTCCCTCCAGCTGTGCTCATCTACTCTTAATGATACCCAGCTCCACCCACCTGGCTCCAATGAGGCAGATGTCATCGCTTCAGAGTGAAGGGCCATCTCCTGGGGACTAGGGAGGTGGTCCAGAGGGTACAGACGTGTGCCTCCAAGTCTGGTCATTGGAGTCCATCCCCCAGGATCCACATGGTTGGAGAGGAGAACTGGCTCTGATGGGTTATCCTCTGACCTCCACATGTGTGCTCTGGCATGTGTGTGCACACACATATACAGACACACATAAATAACTACATAGATGAGTAAATAAACAAATGTTTAAATAAACCCCTCTTTCTCTAAGTTGTCCGTGGTGTTTCATCACAGCAACAGAAAAATAGCTAACACATGTGGCTATTCCTACAAAGGGCTACCATAACCTTGATAGCCTTGCAGAGATAACCTGAGGGATAAGAGCCCATCATGGTGAGAGCCATGGTAGCATGCAGTGGACTTGGTGGGAGGAAGAGGAAGCTGAAAGCTTACGTCTTCAAACTGCGAGCACAAAGCAGTAGAGGGAAAACTGGAAGCAGGCAAGGCATTCTGACTCTCAAAGCCCACCTGCAGTGGCCAACTTCCTCTAACAGGCCACGCCTCTAAACCTTCCCAAACAGTGCCACCAACTGGGGATCCAATGTTCAAATGGCTAAGCCTAAGGGGGACATTCTCACTCCAACCATATCTCATCAACTGCCTGATATGTACATAAAACTAGACAACCAACCAGAGTCTCACATTTACCCACTCTTTCCCAGGCAGGTCCTCTCTGCAGCTGGTCCTCTGTCCTCAGGCTCCACATCAGCATCTTGAGCACTATTTGCCTATCTCCAAATGCAAGTAATAAATTGTCACATCTGTCTCTTCTACCCAGTGGGGACCATCTGGGACAGGACTCAAGGTTTAAGCATCGTGTTTCTCCGACATGTCACATCCCAAGCCTATGACTGGTCTGAACACTTGTGACCATCGTTAAAGCCCAATGATACAGCCAAATTGAGCAGCATCACCCAGATCTTCAATGTTAGCTTTCTAATGACTCAACATAAACTGGCAAAATAGGCATCAAATCACGCACAACCCTCTTCGCCCCTTCCCCTCCTTCCCTTGACACACTGGAACGCTGCTCTTGAATTCTCGTTTCTTTATTTGACACTTATTTATGCGTGTTGGCATTCTTTCCATTCTGCAGAGTCCACAAAATCTGCACTCAAAACTGGAGAAAGGATGGGGCTGGAAAGATGGCTCAGAGGTTAAGAGCACTGGCTACTCTTCCAGAGGTCCTGAGTTCAATTCCCAGCAGCCACATGGTGGCTCACAGCCATCTGTAATGGAACCTGGTGCCCTCTTCTGGTGTGCAGGCATACATGCAGGCAGGACACTGTTTACATAATAAATAAATAAATCTGGAGAAAGGAGTGTGGTGAGGCCAAGACCTAGACCTAGCCCTGCCGCGGTTTGCTATTACCACTCAGTGCCCTTGTCTGTACCCAGCAGTGCCGAAATTGCCTGTGCTCCAAGGGGATGCTGCACGGGGCTTCCAGCGCCACCTAGAGGCTCCTGGGCCACACGCAGTCTCAGGAAGAGGAGACTGGACATGGAGAGGTCAGTGTGGGCTGGGCGGGGGTATGTGGGCGGGGATACGGGTGATGAGATCTAAAGATGGAGGTCAGAGCTGCAGGTCCAGGCTGAGGCGACGCAGTCTAACTTCCCTTCCAACAAGAGCAGGCCAGGATCAAAGTGTAGCTCCCTGTTACAAGCCAAGAAACTTCAGACAGCTGGTCCGTCCCCTCCAGATCTTTGTTAACCCATAACTTGAAGATGGTGTCCCCGCGTCACTGGTGCTGCCACGAGGATCAAGTTGACACATACATATAAATAAATGTACTGGGGCAAGACCTACTGCACTGTGGTAAAATCTGTTATTCTCTAGACCCTGGTCTGTCTGAGCATCTCACTGGGGGACATGTGACCCCCCAGCCCTCATTCACTTTGCTGTCATTCATTTCGTCGGTGAACGCCTGCTGTCTATACGCAGGTGTTCCTCGTGACTGCCCAAACCAAACTCCCTCAAGACGTAGCTTCCTGGCTATCCCCAGCAGATGTGTCCACTCCTCCTGTTTCCCTTCTTGCATCGTTTGATACATCCCAAGCAGACTTCGAAGTCCCCTCAAGAAAGCAGCAGTGGCTGAGTCGCCTTCACGTTTCCCGAGGCATCATCCTTCACATGGAGTTCGAAGCAAATAAAGCAGTGTGGAACAGAGAAGACTCCAGGGTGGAGAACAAGCAAGCAGCCCTAATGAAACAACAAGAAGACACGAAATTGAAGCAGGACTTGCTGGGAAGGGGGGGGGGCCAGCAGGAGGGGGAAGGGGACCAGAGAGGGTGGATATAGTCAAAATACTTTAGATTGTAATGAAAGCCGTTACTATGTAGAGTGAATGTATGCTAGTAAAAATTACCACCCTACTGCCTGTTTAACCCGCCACCTTTCTCCTCGCTTTCCTCCCTGTCAAATCTCTGCTGCAGTGGCCGGCATCCATGCCAGTATTAGACTCTCCAAAAACGTCAGAATCTGCTCCACAGCATTTCCCAGAAATGTCCAGAAACTTAGCTCTCGATATTGGGATAGGTTTCCTTCTGCAACATTTCAAACTGCTATCCAGCCCCTTTGTCTGGAGTCTTTTGCTTGGTTCCCAGGCAAGGAAGCACAAGCCATGACCCAGAAAGAGACAGCCTGACCATGTCACAACTGCAAGTGGACAAAACAGCCCCAAGCTGGGACCCCTGGCCCGACACCAGAACTGACAGAGAAAGCATGGGTCCAGGTGGCAGAGCTGTTCCCTCTAGACCGTCACCACAGAAGACTGTCCATGCCGCATCCCAGACTTGTGACTGGGCGCCAGATGGCTCAGATTAACCTGTGAGGCCAGGCCTGCGGCGTGACTTCATTTAACTGTGTGTCTTGCTCGTTTGGTATCTGCAGCCAGAGCCTCTGGCAGCAAATGTCCTTTTCCACCAGTTCAAGCAAGACAATGTACCTGTCATGGTCGTGTTTGCTTCCAGCTGCTGGCTCTCTCTCTCTGTCTCTGTCTCTGTCTCTCTCTGTCTCTGTCTCTGTCTCTGTCTGTCTCTGTCTCTCTGTCTCTGTCTCTCGTCTCTGTCTCTCTCTCTCTCTCTCTCTCTCTCTCTCTCTCTCTCTCTCTCTCTCTCTCTCTCTCTCTCTCTCTCTCCCTCCCTCTCATTCTCTCTCCCTCTCTCTCTCTCTGAGTGTGTTGCACTCCCAGACTGACAAGAATAACTTGCAGACCAGGCAGGAATCCTTGTATGTGGTGGCCTAGCGCCACCTACTGACAAGTTGCTTAACAGCAACCAAGAGGTCCAAGGAGGTGGGGGTGTCCTCTTGCAGGGAAAAGGGTTTTCTCTTGGAAGTTTTACATGAATTCTCCTCTACTTACTCAGCTGGACCACTTTGCCTGGAAGTCTTACGATGTTTCTATCTTTGCAGTAAATGAGCTAAGACCCGTGGCTCCAGAAGGAATCCGAGCGAGCCTTTAACTTGTCAGTCCTGCCTCACCCATTTCTTTGGCAGCTGTTGCTTCTAAATGATGAGCTCATGACAGACAAGCTAATGCTGTCTCCAGGTGTCCCAAGCACAGACGTGGAGAAAGATGGCCCTCCCAGGGGACCTGACGCAACCGCCTTGTCTTTATTTTTAACCTTTCAGATCAAGGTTTCTAAACTTGGGGTGCGAGGTTATTCTCACGGCGCCATGTCACCATGGCTCTTCACATCTAAGAAGGAGAGAGTGTCTCCACTGTGGCCACTGAGGACAGATAGGCTGATGGCCGGATGTCACCCAAAATCCTTGCTCGTTGCCTGCCCAGTGCATGATGTGTGAGCTAACGGCGCTCACTGTCCAGCAGCGTTAGATTCCCTGTTACTTGCAGATGTTTAGAGGTGGGGATTTCTTGTTACTTTGAAGCTGCCTGTCCACCACAAACATTTAATAGTACTACTAGACTTTTGCCCAGGAGATGCCAATGGCACCCCCACTCCCCAACGTCATCATATTATAACAACTAAAGTATCTGCAGATGATGCCATTGGCTCCCTGATTAAAAACCTTGAACCTAGAACTCAAGTACACAAACCCAGTAGTGGTTTGGATGAGAAATGTCCCCCACAGGCTCACGTGTTTAAACACTTGGCCCCAGTAGGCGGTGCTGTTCAGGGAAGCTATGTCGGGCATGGAACCTTGCTGGTGCATGGGAGGCTGTAGGGACCAACCTTTGGGTTTATAGGCAGGTCCTGCTTGGAAATCACTGATTTTATTTCTCCCCCTCCCCACTTCCCTGGATGGGGAACACACCACACCACAGGTGTGCCATCATTGCCTTCCCTACCATGAAGGACTGAATGCCCTAAATCGTGAGTCGCAATAAACCTCTACTCTCTTAGGTTGCCTCTGTCAGGTGTTTGGCCATAGCAGAGAGAAAGGTAACTGGGGGAGAAGCAAAATGAAAAGAATCCCGGGAAAGAAAGGTGAGGAGGAGTGGGGGGAGGAGTGGGAGGACAAAGAGTGGGAGGAGTAAGATGGGAGGAATGGGAGGAGGGTAAGAGGAGGAGGGGTGGGAGGAGGGGTGGGAGGAGGGGTGAAGGGAAGAGGGTGGAAGGAGGAAGGGTGGGAGGGAGCAAGAGGAGGAGGCACCACTACCATTTAACATAAACAAGTTGCCCGGGACATAATGGTTAAGCCAATGATCTAAAAGGCACAAATTGTGTGCAAAGAACTGCATGGCCTTCTGTTGTTTAACCCATGAGTAGTCTATATTGGCTCTCTAAGGAAACATTTGTTAGACACAAAGAAACTAAAGTTCAGAAATGTCAAGTCACTTGGCCAAGGTGTAGCAGAGCAACCACAGGAAACAGGATTTCCTGGCCCCAAATGAGAATTAGCAACATTTCCCAATCCAGGACAAAAAGTTCTAGAACAGTCTCAATTCTCAATCGTGTCTGCCAGCACAGTCCCAACAATCTGCCTAGATTTAGACCTGCAGATAAAAGGCTTAACTATTCTCTACAAGAAAATCAACCCAACGTTTCCATACTGGACGGTGGGGTGTATTTCAGCTCTGAGAGTCTCTGATCATTCACTTATAAGATTAAAAAGAAAAATCTTTATCAGTGGTTTTCAATTTTGCCTTCAAATAAAATCATTTCAAGGGCTTTTCAAAAGGAATGCCTAAACCGCACCCTGGAGTAGCTGAAAGGGAATCTCAGGCACAGGGACACTTTCAGCACCCTCACTTTTCTGAATGGGATTCATGTCTCTCCTTCCGGTTCCCAGCGGAAGGGGATAATGGCCCACTCAGCAGGTGTGTGGAAGCAGTTTGGGCCTTACCACTGGGAGGATGAGCCAGGGTCCCTGGTCTCTGTCCCTTCCTGTGCCTTCACTGTTTGTACCTGACCCTTCTCTAGAAGGATGGCTTTGCCTAGCACTCACAAGAACAGATAGTAATAATAATAATAATAATAATAATAATAATAATAATAATAATAAATTGCATACCCATTATCTCATGTATGCTTTGCAAGGACCCAAACAAAATGGCTCCATCACCATCTTCTTCATCTTCCAACCCCCCAAAAATTTTCAGTTAAAGGGGACAGTAGAACACAGGCGGCATGAAAGGGATAAGTGGAACATAATAAGGGTTTAAAGATTTACAGGGGTAGGGGATTTAGGAGTTGAAATGGCAAGGAATGGATTAGCCAAAAGTATGGGTACATGAAGAAGCCTAATGAAAACATACTAATTTTTAATAGATAGATAGATAGATATTATCCACATGAGTGGATAATGCTGTCCCCAGAAGGCATGTTATTAAATGAAAATCTCAGTGCCAGGCAGGCACTACCATGAGTTATTGGTCAAGGAGACCCCAGAGGCACCCACAACAACATAGCCTATTGTTATTGCCCTTGGCTGCCCACCATAACCACATGGTAAGACCCTATTGCTGAAGATGCCACTCACTTTTGACAGCCAACATAGAGAAGTCACCTTTGAGCTGTCCAGGAAACTCTGCTGGCTGGCTTGCATAGTGCCAGGGGTGCTGTGCGGGCCTCTGGGGGCAGAGAGCCTCCCATAACCTTATACAGCTGCGAATCTTGCAGGCAACAACAGTGGCCTGAGAGCAGAAAGCATCCACCGGAGTAGAAGGTCACAACACCCAGGCAGGCAGCCAGCCACTTCTGACTTGATGCAAGGCCTGCTCCACGGGAAGAATGCAATGCATGCCTGGTGCTGCAGACCTTGTCAAAAGCCCGTGACTGAGGAGATCGCAGGCCCTGTGGCGGGGTATAGACACCTACTAACTTTTTTTTTTCCTAAATGGTCTTACCTTCGAAGTATGTACTTTTATGCCAATAGATTCATGCTGCTCTCAACTTTGGCTAGAGACACTTCCTTTTGCAGTGGGTAGTGTTTCGTGCAGAGACACACAAAATTACAGGTCAAGGTGTCGAGTATAAATAACTCGGTGTACGGCTGCGAATAGGTCATCTGTAAGGACCTCCCAAGATCAGGGAACTTCAAAGAAGGGACAGACAGCAGGTAGGAGCCGGCAGACGGGGAAGGGACCGTGAAACACTGACCTGGAGGCATGACACGGATGCGTCAGGCAGCAAGTCCCAATAGATGTGGCTACCCGCTCATGTGCTAGGGGATGGGCTCACACCCGTGTGCGCGCGGGCAGCATTAATTGTTAAAAAGAGGACGTGAAGCTGGGAGGGGAGGGGTGGCGACACTAGAGGGAGCTAGCGGGAGGCAGTGGGTAAGTGCACATAATCAACAGTTGCGTAAGCATATGAACTGTCCAAGGATAAAAATAACATTTAAAATAAACAAACAAACGGAGAAATTTCTGGGGGGGTGAGGGGACGACATACTGACGACATACTGGCGTGAGTCAGGGTGGAGGTGTGAGGCTCCACACTCTCTCTAAAGGATTGCAAACCTGGAGGCAAACTTGGACTCTGGCTGCGAGGCGGCTCCAGGCCTGCAGCTACGCAGGTCTGCCGGTAGGAGGCGCTGTGCCGCCGCTCCGGGAGTCTGACGGCGGCGGCCGCTGAGCCTCCCTAGCCCGGCCTTGGGAATGCGGCCAGCGGGACCTGGACACCGCCCTGCGCTGTGGCCGACACGTGGCAGTCCCAGTCCGCCAGCCCAGCCTGGGTCGAAGGTCCTGTCCTGCACAAGGGCAAGGGCGGGGGAGTTCTCGACCTCTGTGTGATCGGAGCCGTTCTGTTTCCTCGTGGACGCCAGGATGCCCTGGGAGCGCAGGCACTTGGGGCCAAGAATCTTTTCTGAACTCGTGGATCTTCCAGACTCGGGATTCTTCACCCAGATCTCATGGCCAGGGCCTGTTAAACGACGGTGCTTCGGGGACGACGGGATACACAGACTGAAGGTCACTTTAAGTGTGTAGAAACAAACATACCTCCCCTTAGGAAACTTAGAACAAAGGAGAAAAGGAGTGTAAACTATGTCATTGGGAAGGCTTGACTGGCTATAATGCTTGGACATGCTGAATTAAATAAAATGTATAATTATAATTCATTCCTCTAGTTTGTTAGCGTGGTTATAGCCTATCAGAATGTAATGCTATCCAAGGTGTCTCTATGAATCCATTTGGTAAACTCTATGAATCCATTTACCAAAAAGGGGAAGAGGAGAAAAAAGAAAGTTCCCAAGAAACCTTGCATGTATTTTCCGGAGCCTCCAGAATCCCGTGCAAGGCTGTGACTGAGACACGCATGGGGAGCGGAGCCCACACTGCATGTCTATTAACGGCTCCTTAGCGTCTGGTCTTCTGTTACGACGCGTGTTTTAGCCTGTTAAAACCTCTTCTTCACACCCGAACTCTGCTTCATAGCGTCCTGCCCTCGCCTGGGGAGAGGTCTCTGAGCAGAGCTCCTCAAGGCCGCTGTGGGTGGCAGCACGGAGCTGTCTCCTGCCACGCACCTGCATCACCGCAGGGGTCATGACCTTATCCTTCTGCCCACGTCGCCCCGCCTCACCCCACCAGTTGGTCCGCAAGCATCTGCACATGTTTTTTGTTTTCCTTTCTGGACCTTTCAACTCCATAAGTTGTGTGGGAGCTGAATGCACGTTGGGCTCGCTGTGTCCTTTAGGTTTCTAATATTTAGTCCCTCGGTGAAAGTTCACTGCAGGAATAACCATCCCACACTAGTTCATCCAGAATCCTGGACCAAGACCTCTTCTGCTCCTCCCCCAGGGCCCGGGTATTTCAGAGTAACCATTGGTCCTGCTCTCTAGACCCACCCACATCCTCCCATTGGTCCTGCTCTCTAGACCCACCCACCATCCTCCCATTGGTCCTGCTCTCTCGACCCCACCCACCGTCCTCCCATTGGTCCTGCTCTCTAGACCCACCCACTGTTCACCCACTCAGAAGAGTTCAGAATGGTGCTGGAAAAATAACTGAGCACTGCACTGCTGTTGCAAATGATCCAAGATCCATTCAGTTCTCAGCACCTGTAACTCCGACCCCAGGGGTTCCAAAGCCTCCTCTGGCCTTCGTGGGCATTGCATTCAACACATACAGATAGACACATATACCCATAACTAAAAATAAAAGTAAAATCTTTTTTTAAGGAGTCCAGAATGCCTTACATCTGGTGGGTGTGGTCTGTATTTTGATAACGTGGGTCTTTAACACTTAAGCACTACCAACCTAGACCCTGCTTTTGTTGTCTGTCTCTGAAGAGGGACTTTCATGGGCAGAGTTAAGCTATGTGAGTTCAAATATTCACTCAGGCCGGGCGGTGGTGGCGCACGCCTTTAATCCCAGCACTCGGAAGGCAGAGGCAGGAGGATCTCTGTGAGTTCGAGGCCGGGCTGGACCGACAGCCTCCAAAACAATACAGAGAAACCCTGTCTCTTAAAAAAAAAAAATATTCACTTCAGAGGTCAGAGCCCAGCAGATCCAAGACTGTCAGCCATCTTACAAAATAATGCTGGGTTTAGATCCCTTCCATCTTTAAGATGAGGTGGTCATTTGAAAAGTAAGAAGTGTGAGGTCTCACACTCTGAAGTTTATTTCTATCCCGCAGGGTACCGGCAAGAACTATTATGTTAGTAAGGAAAGGGGTGGGGATGGGGGATGGGCCTGAGAGGCGGCAGAAGGAGGAGGATAAACGTCCTGAAAATGGACTCCCAGAGTCGTCCTTAAAGGTAAAAGAGCAAGAAGTGGAGAGGCCAGGAGGTGCAGAGAGTCGGTGTGCCCAGAGAAAAGAAAGAGGGAGCTTGTTTGTATCAGAGAGACAAACAAAAATCAACAGCTGGACGTTGGTGGCGCACGCCTTTAATCCCAGCACTCGGGAGGCAGAGGCAGGCGGATCTCTGTGAGTTCGAGGCCCGGCTGGACAGATAGCTTCCAAAACAATACAGAGAAACCCTGTCTCGTAAAAACCAAAAAAAAAAAAAAAAAATCAACAAAAACTGCCCAGAGTACATCGATCCCCATCTAGAGCAGAGCCCACACAGCCTGGGCAAGCCCTGAGGCATCAGAGTGCTTCGCTCGTTCTCTTTAAAATAAGCATCCCACAGCATTCCGGATGTCATTCGGAATTTGGAGAACTGCCAGAACCTCACTTCCTCTCTTATTGGGGGGGGATTTGCCTGCGTGTATGTTTTTATGTACATGTGTGCCTGGTGCCTGCATCAGCCGGACATCAGATCCCCTGGAATTGGAGTTACAGACAGTTGTGAGCTGCTGTGTGGGTGCTGGAAACTGAACCCAGGTCCTCTGGAAGAGCAGCCAGTGCTCCTTATTTCTGAGCCATCTCTCCTGTGTCCACACACACACACATACACACACACACACACACACACACACACACACACACACCTTTGGCTCTTAATTCCTCCTGTGTGTGGTTCGGAAGCCGCAGCCCTTCACCGAGACCCTCCCAGAGGAAGTGCACTGTTTTAAGATGGGCCATTAGCTGATCCGTGCAGTTTCCTCACTGCCAAGTCCAGGCAAAGAGCCCCACCTTCCTTGTCTTCCCAGAGTTCTACGGCAAGGCTAAGAAGTGGGGCCAGGAGATTCAAGATGAAGCATACAGAGGCAGCGGCGAATCAGAGAACCCCAAACAGAATGCAGCTGTGTTTATTAGCCATTGGCTGAGCCCAGACGATGTGTGCTGGAGGGCCGAAACTGAGCCTGCTTGTCCTCAGTGCGAGAGCTTCTGTTTGGAGGAAGGAAAGGGGCCATCTATCCCCTCCAGAGGGCTCACTTAGGAGCTGGTCACTCACAGGCAACAGGAGAGTGGAGTGGGCTGCTTAGGCGAGCTGGCTGAAACATGCTGGATTTCCCATTGCCCAGCACTGAGATCAAAGGATGCAGCAGGGTAAGCCAAGCTGATTTACTCCCCGGGTTGAAGGGATGTTGGATGGGATGCCAGGCAGGTATGTACATAAGAGCTTGTGTAAGCCAGGTGTGGGGTCACGTGGGCTGTGGTCTCCCCACAGCAATGCTGCCCACAGACAGACTCCTGTGTCTTCAGTAGACAGCAAGATTTCCCCGGGACAGACAGACCACACACACTGAAGTCAAGCTCTGCCCACCCCACCTCTACCCAGGCTTCCTGCCTCTCGGGGACCCACCCTCCACAGCCAGTAGCGATTTCCACTTGGAGGCCTTCTCCTATCTCTGGTCTCCTCGGCCGACTTGCCCAAGAGGTCACTGCCGGCTTCTGCCTGGGGTTCTCTGCTGTGCCACCTGCCTCCTCCCAGCACTTCTGGTGTGGAGATTCTGCTTCCTCTTGCCCTGAGGACCTGGGGACCACGCTCTGCCTCTCTTCTTGGTACCAGGCCCCCTGGATGCTTTCTTTCTGCTTGCGGGAGAAGTTGGCTTCTTGGGGGAGCCCTTCTGAGATGCAGCCCGGTCTGAGTCAGAAGCTAAGCTTGCATTGGATGGTCTTCCAGCCGCTTTCCGGGACTCCTTCATCAAGTCCAAAACAGTGGCTGGAAGGTAAACATTTATTCAGTGGGAAAGCAACAACCTGGGAAACGCTGGAAAAGACGCACTAAGGGACCTCTCAGCCTCCTAAGAGACTCCAGGCTCAAGCAATCCTCCTGTCTCAGTCTCTGGAGGAGCTGGTGCTGGAAGTGCCACCACACCCAGCTTGCCATAATATCAATTCTTTGTCTTCATACTGCTTTAATATCCTTCTCTGACCTTGCAGTAAATGCCTTCCTTTGAGGACGGGGGTCACTCCAGAGATGGGATGTCTGCCTAAGATGGTACCCTTCATCTTGCAAGTCTTCTGTGACTCCCCATTTTACCACAGTGCCCTGCATATCCTTCTGTACCTACCAGACCCTCATGATACAATTGTTTCTCTATGTGCTCCTCCTACTTGACTTGGAATTTGTACAGGTCAGAGATGTCAAACATCCATTGCTATATCCCCAGGCTTAGCCCAGAACCTGCCACAAAGTAAGTAGCAATAATTATCGCCAAACAAATGGATACATAAATAACTGCATTAATTAATTAATGACTAGAGAACAACAGATCACAGTAGAAGCAGGTGTCTCTCTCATTAATTCTGGTCTGCAGGACAGATGTATACACTGAGCTCCAAGCTAATAATTCTCACAACTCTTAAGAGAGAAACAGTGACCACTGGAGCTCAAGATGCCTCAGGCATTAAGAACCCTTGCTGCTCTTGTCAAAGACCCAGATTCAGTTCCCAGCATCCACACCATAACTCACAACCAACTGTAACTCCAGTTCCAGAGGGTCTAAAGCTTCATGCTCGCCTCTGCAGACTCCTGCATATGCACAGTGCACATATATAAATGCAGGCAAAACATCCATACGCTCAAAATAAAATAAAGAAATCTTGCAAAAAGAAAACAAAGAAAGTATGACCCTCTACCCTAGGGATTTTTTAGGGACGTGGCTATACCAAATGACTAAAACCAAAACTCAGAAAGGGACTCACTGGCGAGTGGCTGGAACCGGATCTTCTTGGTTCTGGTTTTCACCGGCACTGACTTGTATCTGCACTTGCCTGGTGGGGCTCGCCTAGAAACACAGGCAGAAAGGGTGATGACACAAGGCTGTGAAGGCAGGATTTGGAAATCAGGATCACCATAGGGTGTACTAGAACTGGGGTGGGTCCTTTCGTGTCCACAGGACTGGATGGGCGAGATGGGAATGTGCCCTGAGCTCAGATGGAGAAGAGAAGGGGGCTACTCAGGTCTTCAGGAGGCAGTGGGAAAGGTCAGAATGGGCCTGGTGGTAAGCACAACCGGGTCCACATCAGAGTAGCCCAGGATGCCTTGCAAAGTCTCAATGTATAAAATATAATAATAATAGCAATAATAATGGTTTCCAATGACTCACAGGGATATAGTGAAGTTTAACTCAGAGCCAGCTGTGTGTCTGGCAAACCATAAGTGATTGATGAAGAATGGAGTTTAAAAATAAAATACTGGCCCTCTTTCCGCCATCTTTCCGCGCCGTCACCATGGTGCGAATGAATGTCCTGGCTGATGATCTGAAGAGCATCAACAAGGCTGAGAAGAGAGGCAAACGCCGGGTCCTCATCAGGCCCTGCTCCAAAGTTATCGTTCGGTTCCTAACTGTGATGATGAAGCATGGTTACAGTGGTGAATCTGAAACCGTCGCTGACCACAGAGCTGGGAAAATAGTGGTGAACCTCACAGGCAGGTTGAACACGTCTGGAGTGATCAGCCCTAGATTTGATGTGCAGCTCAGAGACCTAGAAAAATGGCAGAACCATCAGTTTGGCTGCATTGTACTGACAGCCTCAGCTGGCATCATGGACCATGAAGAAGCAAGACGAAAACACACAGGAGGGAAGATCCTGGGATTCTTTTTCTAGATGTAAAACAAAAATAAAAAGCCTCCATAGGAAAAAACATGAACACTGGACAAGGCCCAGCACATAACCAGTGCTCAGTATATGACAGTGATAGCCATGGTGATGGGAATGGTAACAGCCGTTGCAATGGCAACAGGGAATCCCTTCAAAGGGCCCTGGCACAGACCTAAGGATGGCTACCTCTCCTGCTAGCATCATGCTCTGTCTTAAATGGCATGTCCCTGTGTGCAACTCCTGACACAATGGGGCTTTGGGCGCTGAGCTGGAACGCCCGCCTTCACCACTTAGCTGAGCTGGAACGCTCAGTCTTCTTTGCCCTCACCACTTTGCTCCAGCTCTCTCTCCGATGTCACTCCCACCCCGTGTAGGCAAGTGGCTTAGCTTGACGGGTTTGCTCTTCTGTCTTCTTGCCATCCCGTCAACATGTGTGTGCACAATGCTTGCTGTGGTCCCCGGTGCACGGTGACAATGAATGCCATAATGAAAAGAGGTGAAAAAAGCCAGTCTTTGTGACTCACACTTACAGTCCAAGCACTCGGGAGGCTGAGGCAGGAGGACTGCCTTGAGTTATAGACTACATAATGAGTACCAGGGCAACCTAAAAAATAATATGAGACACCCCTCTCAAGAAAAACAACGTAAGTTTACCACTGCTTTCTGTCTGGTTTTTCACAGCTCTTTTGGGAAAGAGAGATCATCTCCTAGGCAAACTTAATCATAAAAGTACCAAAGGAAGGGAAACTAGGTTCACTCTGGAAGCTCTCAGGACAAAGAACAGAACTCCCTGTCCACAGTCATCACCCATCCAGAGCACTCTAAAGGCTGCCTGTTCAAGCCAGAGAACAAGAGCTGTGCACAGAAACAGACCATGGTTGAGGCTGCCCAGACTAAGTTCACTCTGTGCCAATCCACACTCTACTCTGACCAGGGCATCTAAGGCACAGCCTTGGGGACCCAGGAACTTCTGGGATCACACAGATGGAGAGCTCGGTTGTTCAGTGAAGCTATGCTTGACCCTGAGCAATGGCTAGTCCTATTTGTCAACTATCCACTGAACTCTACCTCAGATTGGGAGTACTGATCTGTAGGTCTAGCTATGAGCTAATTCCTGAGAAGAAAATGACACCAACTCTCACCTTGAGGGGTCGACAAATTTGTAAATAGATCCATGCGGTGCATAGGCACTTGGGTAGGAGGTGGCCAGGAAATACAGCTCCCCTAAGGAAACAGGAGTCAGCAACAAGAACACCAAACATCGGGGCTGAGGCACGTCTGCACACACAGATGATAAGCTAATGGAGCCGTGGTGCTAAAACGCTATGAGCACCACAGATGAGCTCTGGGCAGCTGAGAGTCGGCCTCTCACAAGGCTGCAGGCTTCTTGGGGGGGATGTTCGCCTTTGAACCCTTAGAGACTATCTCAGGAAGAGGCCCAGGGATGTGCGCAGCTGGGGCCAGCAGGCTTTCCTATCTCTTCTGTACTCCTGGAAACCCTGAAGCCCCGCCCCCTTCTCCAGCCATTCCACACAGGTGCGGCTGAGGGCCTGCTGGGCCGTCTGCCCCTTCATCCCTGTGGCATTTTCTTCCTCAGTCGCTGGGATTTTTTTATGTATTTGTGCCCATCCCCACCCTTCCAACCCTTCTTCTTGGTCTTCCCCACACGCCCATCCCAAACATCACCACCTATACTCTCCACCGTCACTTTTAGAAAGAGTCAAGGTTCCTCCCAGTCCTTCCTACTTTCATTTCTGGAAACATCTTCATGCCTGCCTCCAAGAAGCTACCTGATTTCCCCCGGCTTGGCACCTGTCTGTGAGGAGCATGGCTGTGTGGTTCCAGGGTCACAGCGGTGATTCTAGACATAAATTCTCATAACACCAGTTCTGAGCTGTGCTACCCCGGGTGACCTGCCAACCTGCCTAAGTACCCAGCTAGTCACTCGTCTATGAGAGAGAGACAAGCCACAGTGCCTCAGCGAAGCATGGAATAACACCTGGTTACTAGCGCTTTGTGTGGGGCAGGGGAGGGAGGATATGTACGTGTTCGTATGCGTGTCACGCACATATATGCAATGGCATGCGGAAGCCAGAGGTTGGCTTTGAGTGTCTTCCTTGACTGCTCTCCACTTCTTTCCTGAGACAGGGTCTCTTATGGAATCTGGACCTCATGATTTGGCCAGGCTGGCTAGGCTGGCTAGGCCACTGAGCTCCAGGGTCCCCCTGCCCCTGCCTCTCCGGGACGGAGATTATAGCTGCACACTACTTCACGTAGGTCTTACTGGGTGCGGGGGAACTGAACTCAGGTCTTCGTGCTTGCAGGCAGGCACCTGACAACTGAGCCAGCTCCCCGGCCCTCTCTTCTTTCCTATCTCTGGTGCAAGCACCTCAGCAGCTTCGCCAACATGACACAATGCCAGCACGGCTCATGTGACCTCCTCAGCTTCACGGAGGGTAATCAAGACGCATCAAATGTGATAGTTCTGCCGCTGTATTGAACAGCTGTTGTCCTCAGATCTGTGGAGAAGAGTGACCATGTGTCTCTCCGCAGCGTGAGGCTCTGAGGGTTTGCCGAGCCTGCTACCCAGGGTGTGGTGACACCATGGCTTCACAAACTGATAAGACAGTTTATAACTACTCCTAGAAAGGATCCAAGCAGTCAGGACACATCCTACTCTGGATTCAACTTGTACTATCTGACTGGAAACGCCAAACACCATCAGACACCATCAGACAAATGAGC
This sequence comes from Mesocricetus auratus, assembly GCF_017639785.1. Taxonomy (NCBI): domain Eukaryota; kingdom Metazoa; phylum Chordata; class Mammalia; order Rodentia; family Cricetidae; genus Mesocricetus; species Mesocricetus auratus. The sequence goes on from NW_024429266.1 coordinate 10,757,731, forward strand.
TGTCTTCCAATAGTCTGTGTGAATGCGGACCACTCTCTGACAGGAACCCTCCAAACCACACAGAAACTCCAAAGTTGGGGGTGGGGCTGTCTTACTGCATGTTCACTTTACGCGACTACAGCCTGCACGATGTATGTGTTGTGAACACGCCATAGACTTCCAGTTCTATCTTTAGTGGGGGAAACACAAAAGGTAAATTTTATCTGTGATGTCCAGCTAGCATTTTTAATACCTATTTTACATTTTGTTTGTTAATTCTGAGTATATGAGGGGAATGCATACCACGGCATGTGTGAAGGGTGAGGATAATTTGCAGGAATCTGTAGTTCTCTCTCTGGGTCCTGGGATCAAGCTCAGGTGGCCGGGTTCAGTGTCACCTTTACCAGCCGATCTACCTTGCCAGCCCCCTCATACCTCTTTTAGGTGACTGTGGGACTGCTGTAAGCACCCTTGTTTAGGCCAGCCCCTACTTAGGTCAGCACGAAGCCGGGAGTCAGGCCTAAGGGCTCCATGGGGGAGCTGTGTCAAGAGTGGAGGCAGAAGTCTAGTTCCACTGAAAAACTACTTACCAAAATCGAGCAACTGCTGCAGGAGACGGTGACCTGCTCATCTGGAAGAGTCTCAGTGGGAGAGAATACAGGAAGAACGGGAAGGGGAGCCTGCTTTTCAGCAGTAAGGCGCAAGAGCAAGGCCTGGAGACGGTTTCTCTGGGGCAAAGCCTTGGCCATGTCCCACTTCCCAGAATTCAGCCAGGGACCCTGGCTTTGTTTGCCAGGAGTCCTGACTGTTTCATCCTTCTGACAGATGCCCAGAGGCTCTGCAAACCACAGCTCTGAAGCCAGCCTTCTGGGCTGTTTGCAAGAAACGAGCCTTGGAAGACACACATCTGTAGGCAGGCCAGCCTCTGGGGTTCCGGCTCCCTCTACCTTTTGGGAGGATCCAGCAGAGAAGCCCCACCAGGGGGATGGCTTGCACGGAGCAGACTCCTGTCAGTCTGCGGTTTCTCTACATCTTTATGTATTTGGATTCCCAATTTGCAACTCACATAGACTTCCTCTACTTAAAACTCTTGAATTTCCCAAAATACCCTGGACTGATATAGAATGTTCCTCCCAAAGTGTCTATCCAGCAGCAAAGTGAAAGGAAAGGAAAAGGAGCTAACTGGACTTTCTTATTACTTACTCAGGCTAGGTTCCTGTGCAGCCACCCTGGGGCTCCAAGTGGAAAGAGGCTCAACTCATGGACTCTCACAGCCCTGGCTTCACCCCTATGGGGAATCTCAGGTATCTATAACTCATAGATACTGGGCTTTGCTATGTTGTATTCTTCCTGTCTCTCTGTCTCTCTGTCTCTGTCTGTCTCTCTCTGTCTCTCTCTGTCTCTCTCTCTCTCTCTCTCTCTCTCTCTCTCTCTGTGTATGTGTGTGTGTGTGTTTTGTAAGACAGGTCTCATATTTCCAGATGAGTCTCAGACTTGCCCTATAGCTAAGGGTGATCTCGAATTTCTCATTCTCCTGCCTCCATTCCTAAATGCTGGCATTACAGGAATGCACCCAGGGCCTTGGGACTCTGGCAACTGGGCTACATCCCCAGTTTATTGCCCTTTTGCCACTTAAGAATGGTTAGAAAAAAATATCCTATGCACACTCAGGTAAACAAAACAGAATTTCTTTAAAATCTTAAACTTCAACCTGTCAAAACAAAATATTAACTAATGGGATGCTGAAATTAAAAATGAGTTCTCTGGCTATATATTTTAGGAACATACATGTTCCTCAGACATGAGTACATACCTTGGCTTCAATGATCAATGATGTCCTTAGCATGCACCTGGCCTCTTCTGTTGATTAACTATTACATAGCTTGCTGCCTAACACCCCCCATATATCTTTTACATCCAGATCGATCTCCTTACAAACTCTAGGCAAAGTCAGGAAGACCCTAAGCCAATCAATGACCACACATCTCCTCCTAGACCACCCAAGAGGGTAAGAATGGGCTGCACATTTAGTCTGACCCACTGGGGATTGCCATGTGCTCATGATTGTTTTAGAATAAAGTCAGCAGAAGGGGGAGTGTGTGAACCTCTCCAAGGTCAGAGAGCACAGTGCCCCTCACAAGGAGGTGTGCTCTCTCACCACAACAGGGGTGTGTGGGGCAATCAAAAGTCAACCTGTTTCCTCCCAACTGGCACTGGGAATAATGACTGCATCACCTGGGCACTGGGGTTACTAATTACCTGGCATGTTATGAAACTCGGCTCCAGGATCACCATGAGAGAAGTGACAGCAACTGTTCAGATGAGTGCCCGAGGTTACGGAAGAGCCACCAAACTGGACTCAAACGTTACCTGCTTCATCTTCAGCGAAGGAGGTGATGAACTTGCTGTAGGTGCTGATTAAGCCCGGGAAGGCACAGGAAGCGTTGCCCAGGCAGATGTCTTGCTTCCTCCATTTCTTGGTTTTCCTATCTTCCTGCAAAGCCATGAGTCGACTAGATGAAAAGTAAAAGCTTGTGTTGTAGGAATCTGTATTTCCACTTCAGAGATTATTTTCCTACCAAGAATCAGGGATCTTAAACACTAGCAATGGGTCTTAACTGAGCATGGTGAAGTGCGCCTCTAAGAGGCAGGAGGACCACCATGAGTCTGAGACCATTCTGTTATACACAGTGAGCTGCAGATCAGCCAAGAATAGCAATATCCTGTCTCAAACAAACAAACAAACAAATAATTTCCTACCTCCTTACCCACTCATGAAGTCCCCAAAGATGTAGAGGCCATTGAGATTGGGGGATTCACACCCACGGTAGACATATCCTCCAGTGACCGACTTTCCCACCTCATGGCCATAAGCGTAGATGGGCAGAATGTCATCTGTCAGGATCAAGAAAAAGAAGTGGAGATCACACCCAAGTGACAAGTTCTAAGGGATCAAAAGTGGTTTTCCTAATGTAACTGTCTGGTTTTGGCCATCAGTAAGACAGACAACTGAGTCAATAGGTTTTGTTTTCAACAGACCAATCACAATATGCAGGCTTCCCATTAAATCTCCTCCCTGACACCTGGCTCCCCTCTTAGACTCTCCTAACCGCCCGATTGTTGATTCTGATGGACTACTGACTTCCTTGTGTATGCAGTGGAGTGTCCCAACTCGGAGACCGTTGTTAAAGTTCATGCAGCCATCAAGTTGCTCCACCAGTGACCCTTAAAATAGTACACCTAAAGCCAGTCAAGTAAACTTCTTTCAAGTACAGTTAGTCCCTGTACCCAAGCTCACCCAAAAATGTAAATGCATTATGTTTGGCATACACCATATGAGTCAATCTTTTAAAAAAGAGTTTCACATTTATGTATGCGAGCATTTGCCATGAGGACAGCTTTCAGGAATTAGTTCAAGTTTTCCATGGGTTCCAGGGTCAACTCAGGTCATCAAGTTTGGTAACAAGCCCCTTTATCTACTGAGCCATCTCAAAGGCCCCAAATCGGTATCAGTTGGTTTATATTGTGTTTCAGAGTTGGTCAGCATTCTATTCCATAAGTCAGAGCTGGCTTCCCAGTGATCTGAGCAAAGGGAGTAGCTACAGAGAAAAGGGTTTCATGAAAACAAAAAGCCTGGGTGTTCCTAGTGCTCAGGAGGCCGAGGCTTGAGGATCCCAGACTCAAAGTCACGATCAGTCCAGGCTTATTCAGACCCTGTCTCCAGAAGCAGAAACAAAAACAAGCCACACAGTGGTTATTCAAAGTTGTAGTGTTTGTATGGCAGCCCCAGAGAGACAGAATGACAGGAAAGCAACTGACCCAATAACATTAGGGAGCTACTCCCGCCCCCACCCCCGAAGGGTGTCCAGCTGGCCTTGAACTCCCTATGTTGCCCAAGCTGGCTCTGAAGCCACAACCTTCCAGCCTCTGCTGTAGCACTGGGATTCTAGGCAAGTACTACCACATCCATCACCGATCGACTTTCAAGCAAGCAAGGCCAAAGTGTGTCTGGTATCACTGTCTGGGGCAGCAGAGGAACCACCCCATAACCCAGCAACAAGTTGCCATGGACACAACCTTCGGCAGAGGAACCACCCCACAACCCAGCAACAAGTTGCCATGGACACAACCTTCAGGGTACTCAGGTTGTGTTCCCCTCCCTCTCTACAGCCAACCTGGTCAACTCATTCAGAAAAAACAGACAGTGCCCTCTTACCCAAGGAAGCATTATGACAAAGTTTCTTGTCATAGCATTCAAATCCTTCCTTGGCCCTCCAGCCATAGTTCCCGCCTTTAACAATGAGGTCAACTTCTTCAAATTTGTTCTGGCCCACATCGCCACAGAATATCCGACCACGGCCCTGGCGGGTGATGGGGTCCCCCCGGTCCACGGCACAGCGCCACATATTTCTGACCCCGTAGGCATAGACAGCAGGGTGGGCACCCGGCTCAGAAACAAAGGGATTGTCTGGGGGCACTTGGTACCGCTGGCCATCCACGCCAGTCCCATCCACACTGATCCTCAGCACTTTCCCCAGCAGAGAACTTCTGAAAGACAAGACACCGGGCCCAGGTGAGCAAGGACACAGGCTGCAAAGGAACAGAGGACAGACTGGGGCGGGTGGGGCGGGGGTGACACAGGACTGGATGGGGGATGCGGGACGGGACATGGGGCATGCTGAGAGCTGGTGACGGGAGAGCTAGAAACTGACCTCATTGGTTCTTTTAAATACATACAAGATGTTTAAGAGTTCCTCATCTCTGGCTCAAGGAGATCTACTGGAGAAGGTGACATGATCCTGAACCATGTGACCCTAAGTAAACTACAGCTTTCGCTTTCTATCTTAACGGTGGTGCTCTTCAATTTGGTCTAATATTATAAATTTGAAAATAAATATGGGTTTTATTTTTTCCCCAGATAGCAGTGTACTAAGGAAAAAGAACAGACTTTTTTTTTTTGAGGAGGCCCTTCCAAATGAGTTTGACTGCTGGGCTGCAGTCTCCGACCCTGTAAGCAAGTAACACTGTGTGGCATTGCTGTTGCAGTAATACATTTTAGTGAGCTATTATGCACGTGGTTCTTGGTAAACTCTGAATGACAGCATTCAGCAGATACTAGCTTAGCTTGATTAATGTTAATATTTCACTCCTACCAATAGTGGGAGAAAGGGCTTCCTGAGTGCAAAGGGCAGAATAGCATGGATGGGCTCTGATTCCAGTGTCCCCGACTCAGGGTCTGTCATTTATCTGCCATGCTTCTCGTCGTGGCTATAAAATAATCCCTACACTTCATAGCAGTCTTTCATGCATGTTTACAGGAGGCCTGGTACTGATACATCATCTAAAGCAGATTAAATTTTCCTGCCCTTGAAGCATGTCATGTTCCCAAGTACAATGTGCAATCTGACTGAAGCAGTCACTGTCAACACACTGGGCACTCAGCATATGACATCTCTTATTAATCAGCATCTCATGCGTCTCGGGGACTTGCACAGAGCCAGGGACACACTGCCCAATACTACCATTAAGTTGAATCAGATGGTGGTTGTCACAGAGAGTCCTGCTAACATACATTTAATTTTAAATTCTTTTCTATACAGCACTGTGGTAGCTATTATATTAATCATTTATTTATTTATCAATCTATTGAGACAGAGTCTCACTCTGTAGCTCTGCCTTCCTAGAATTCACTATGTAGACCAGGCTGGCCTCAAACTCACAGAGATCTGCCTGCCTCTGCCTCCCAAGTGCTGGGATTAAAGGTTTGGGCCACCACACCTGGCTACATTGAGCATTCATAATATTAGCTGGAAAAGTATTCTGTACTATTTATAGGACAGAAAGCCAAAGGCTCCTCTCACTGGCTCCAGAGGAAGGGATCAGATCACCTAAGTTAGATTTTGGCAGAAAGAACATGTAACCAGGCTACACTCAGACGGAACAGGGGTTCAGCTTCCATCCTGCTTACTTGTTCTGAGCATTTCCAAACTTGCCAAAGGGATCCCCGGCCTGCCCCCCATCCCCAGTGAATATGTACAGATAGCCATCCAGGCCAAAGAGAAGCTGTCCGCCATTGTGGTTCGAGGCTGGTTCATCTATCTCCAAGATGACCCTGGAAGAAAAAAAGAAACTACACATTAGGCTTTGGCAAGGATGAAGCGATATGTTCTTGAGACACCCAGAAGTTAGTTGGCCCAAGCCACCAAGATCTGCAAAGTTGGCTGAGCCTGACTTCAGTCTCCAAAGACCACAAAGCCACAAAGTAGGTGGCTTGAGGCCCTAAGGGTCCCCATGTTTCCTGGTGTAATTCCTTTGTGAATCTTTTTACTTTTATTTTTTCAGTACTAGAGGTTGAATCTAGTGCCTTTGCAAAAGCCAGGCAAGCAGTCTACCTCGGAGCCGCAGGCCCAGCCCTTTAAGGATCTGTCTTCTTTCATACCACGATCTCGCAAGCTGAGACACGGCCAGGGTAACCCCTCTCTGGCATTTGCCTTTACTCTCTACCCCACCAGAAAGGCAAATCTATCTGGACATTCTTTCCAATTACCCTGTCTATGATGGGAAGGAGAATGAAGGAAAGAGGGCAGAGTGATGGAGAGAAAAAACTCATCTTGGAGCCAGCTAGAACGAGTGTCCCATCTGTCCTGGTGAGCAACGTGACACAGTCTACTGTCATCTGAGTGGAGGGATTGCCTCCGTGGATTGCCTTGTGGCCATGTCTGTAGGAGGCTGTCTAGATAGACAGTTGACGTGGGATAGCACAGCTCACTGTGGGCATGCCATCCTTAGACAGGAGGTGTATGAGGAAGCTTGCTGAGTGTAAGACAGCTACCAAGCAGCGCCCTCCATTGATGCTGCCGTGCTTACTGACTGTGGAATGAGTTCCTTGGCTGGAGGTAATGCTGCATGGAATAGCAAGCTGGCCTACCTTCCTGCTTGAGGTCCTGCCTTGCCTTCCCTCAGAGATAGACTGTGGCCTGGAAGTGTAAGTCAAATAAATCCTTCCCTCCTCTGCGTTGTTGGTCCTGGAGCCTGTCACAGCAACAGAATGAAACTACAGCACCGTCTAACCATGTGTCAGTAGTTTTATGGCCTTGTGCCATAGCTCCCATGGGATGAGAAATCCCACACTAAAGGAAAAGCTTTGATTTCCAGTGGCCGCACAATTAGAGGCTGCCCTTGTGTTTAATATATGATCTATAATCACTTTAAAATTCCTTTTGGCTGCCAGTCCTGGCTTCTCCTTTGTCAATACATGCAAGCATGACTGTAACTAGGGTAGGTAAGGCAAGGGCTGTACCCCATAAGAACGCTGCTCTCTAGAGTCTAACAGATTGCCCTCCTTCATCAGTAGTGACTTTCCTCAACAGTTTTTATGCGGATTACTTTTTTCCTGCAAGTATGGCTGTTTTCTTTTGCTTTGTTTTGTTTTTTGTTTTCCTGTACCACCTGCATACAGTACAGGCAGAAGGGGAAGTCACACCCCCCAGAACTGCAATTACAGATGGCTGTGAGCTGCTGGGGGGTGCTGGGAACTGAACTCAGGTCCTCTGCAAGAGCAGCAACTGCTCTTAGCCCCTGAGCCATCTGTCCAGCCTGTTTTCCTAACATTTTAGGCTAGTGCTCACAAACCAGGCCCATTCCTTTTCTATTGCCCCAAGAACAGATGGGAATCACTTGGGAGCACAGTTTCGGTTCTCATGAGATTGCCCCACCTCTCTGATTTGGGGTCTGCTTTGTTAGAGTCAGTCGGAGAAACCTTCATCTCACTTATCCGGATTTTCTCCACCTTCCTCTTGCCCAGGCATGAATAGTAAATGTAGAACTTGCGGTTGCGGCGGAATTTGGGATGAAAAGCCAGCCCCAAGAATCCTCTCTCATCACCAATCCAGGGCGTGGTCAGCACCATGCTCTTGAGGTCCAGGAAGGGCTCTTCCAGGCGACTCCCATCAGGCAGGTAGACCCACACCACTCCTACCTGCTCAGCAACAAAGAAGCGATGGGTACCGTCCCCAGCGTGTACCATGGCCACGGGGTTCCTCAGCCCATTGGCCACCTCGGCCAGGCAGAGCTGCAGGCAGCCCTTGTGGTCCTCAGCCACCACTCCCAGGTTGCGGTTGAGTTGACTGTTCCTCAGGACGTTGGGGAAGCAATAGTCCTCGTCAGGAAGGTTGAGGAGGTGGCAGAAGCGGGCGCCATCTTTTCCATGGGACTCCTGGAGGCTGCGGTCACTGGTTAGCAGGGAGATGGCAGAGTGGCAGCTGCGATGGAAGGCGGAACAGTAGTCAGAGCAGAGGCCTGGAAGGTTCCTGAGGGGTGTCTGGGGGTTCTCAGCATCGTAGAGGTGGGCCGCGTAAGGAGAGCACTCCTGGAAGAGGAACCGGAAGCTTGATCTCAATTCAACAAGCAAAAGGGAGGAGAGGGGAGGGGAGGGGAGGGGAGGGGAGGGAGGGGAGGGGAGGGGAGGGGAGGAAAGGAGAGGTCTAGTAGGGTATCCGCATTCTGGAGGTTTGCATACAAATTGCTGTCAATCATTCCTCTAGGACCCACGTGTCTGGTAGAGTTAATTTGCCTGGAGAAGAAACCCTCGCATATTCACTACATTGTGTCTAGCATTTCAATAGCTTAGCTCTTTTTCAAAATGTTTATCAGCATATATTAGGTTATACATGATAATGGGTTTCATTATGACATTTTATGTTATATTTTGATCATAATTCACATCACTTCTCCTGTCCCCTTATTTCAGCATGCGTGCATGGTGTTTTGTTAGATGTGTTTACAGGAGAACAGGTGAGGGTTTGTTTACAGGAGCAAGGCACTTTATTTGTGGTTACACTTCTGAAGAAAATGTCTCTCCCTCTCAGACCAACCATTAACTAGATAAAAATCCTCAGGGGGTGGGATCCCTTGAGCCCATTCCATGACAGGCTGATAGATCCTGTGCAAGTCACCACAGCTTTCAATAGCTTATTTTTTGATACTTAAACTTATATTAGCTGGGCCATAGTGTCGCACGGCTTTAATCTAGGCACTCGGGAGGCAGAGGCAGGTGAATTTCTGTGAGTTTGAGACCAGCCTGGTCTACAGAGTGAGTTCCAGGACAGCCAGGACTGTTACACAGAGAAACCCTGTCTCAAAAAACTAAACAAAAGATTATATTAAATGACGGATGAGGACAAAGGTGGTGATGTGAACGCCTGTGAGTCAGAGGAGCCACATGAAGCACTGTGCAGTGTGTGCCGGCATCTGCAGGCCAAGAGAGATGCAGATGGATATCAACCACCACATGGGTGCTAGGAACTGAACCCTAGTCCTCTGCAAGAGAGCAAGTGCTCTTACCACTGAAGCAACTCTCCATCCCTGGAAGAATAGTGTTTGAAGACAATGCTATCACATTTTTCAACTCTTCCTTTTCTCAAGGTGAGGCAACATGACACAAATTCTGTGTCTATTAAACCTAGATACCTAGTGTTAGTGTTTCACATTCTATGCTCCTTCGAGTTTGAGATATTTAACAATTCAAACTTAGATAATCAAAACTCTCTCCCAGAGATTAAGATGTTTAGTCATTTCTTCATGTATTAAATATCTGTGTTTGACATAAGCCAAGCCCTGCACAGGAAGTTATAGGTGTCTCTGTCAATTCTGGCTTTTCAGTAATGAGACCGCCCTGCACAGGAAGTTATAGGTGTCTCTGTCAATTCTGGCTTTTCAGTAATGAGACCGCCCTGCACAGGAAGTTATAGGTGTCTCTGTCAATTCTGGCTCTTCAGTAATGAGACCGCCCTGCACAGGAAGTTATAGGTGTCTCTGTCAATTCTGGCTCTTCAGTAATGAGACCGCCCTGCACAGGAAGTTATAGGTGTCTCTGTCAATTCTGGCTCTTCAGTAATGAGACCGCCCTGCACAGGAAGTTATAGGTGTCTCTGTCAATTCTGGCTCTTCAGTAATGAGACCGCCCTGCACAGGAAGTTATAGGTGTCTCTGTCAATTCTGGCTCTTCAGTAATGAGACCGCCCTGCACAGGAAGTTATAGGTGTCTCTGTCAATTCTGGCTCTTCAGTAATGAGACCGCCCTGCACGGGAAGTTATAGGTTTCTCTGTCAATTCTGGCTCTTCAGTAATGAGACCGCCCTGCACGGGAAGTTATAGGTGTCTCTGTCAATTCTGGCTCTTCAGTAATGAGACCGCCCTGCACGGGAAGTTATAGGTGTCTCTGTCAATTCTGGCTCTTCAGTAATGAGACCGCCCTGCACGGGAAGTTATAGGTGTCTCTGTCAATTCTGGCTCTTCAGTAATGAGACCGCCCTGCACGGGAAGTTATAGGTGTCTCTGTCAATTCTGGCTTTTCAGTAATGAGACCGCCCTGCACGGGAAGTTATAGGTGTCTCTGTCAATTCTGGCTCTTCAGTAATGAGACCGCCCTGCACAGGAAGTTATAGGTGTCTCTGTCAATTCTGGCTCTTCAGTAATGAGACCGCCCTGCACAGGAAGTTATAGGTTTCTCTGTCAATTCTGGCTCTTCAGTAATGAGACCGCCCTGCACAGGAAGTTATAGGTTTCTCTGCCAATTCTGGCTTTTCAGTAATGAGACCGCCCTGCACAGGAAGTTATAGGTTTCTCTGTCAATTCTGGCTCTTCAGTAATGAGACCGCCCTGCACAGGAAGTTATAGGTTTCTCTGTCAATTCTGGCTCTTCAGTAATGAGACCACCCTGCACAGGAAGTTATAGGTGTCTCTGTCAATTCTGGCTTTTCAGTAATGAGACCGCCCTACACGGAAGTACATAAGGATTAAATGTCCAAAGGAGTATTTGCTAGCTGACTGCTGACCTCCTAGACTCAGGACCTGGTGATAACAGACAGAGGCAACGGAGACCTGGGAAGTAATTGGCAGGTGTGGTGTTTTGAATGAGCATGGCCCCTACTGACTCACACATTTGAATACTGGGTCCCTAGTTGGTGGAACTGTTTAGGAAGGATTGTCACCTTGGAGGAGGTGTGTCACTAGGGGGTGAGCTTTGGGATGTCAAAAATCCTAGTGCTCTCACTCTGCCTCGTGGCTGTGGATCAAGATGTGAGCTCTGAGCTGTCCCTTTACTCTGCCATCATGGACTCTAACCCTCTGAGAGTGTCAAATTAAATGCTTTTATAAGTTGCCTTTGTAAAGGAAACCTTTTCCTTGAGAGAGAAGCCTTCCCGCCAGCCTGGTTCTTGAGCCGCATCAGTCCCAAATAAACACACAGGAGGCTATATTAATTATGAAGATGTTGGCCTTGCTTGTTTCTTACTGGCTAGTTCTGACTTAAGTAATTACCCCATAATTGTTAATCTAAGTATTTCTCTTACCAGAGAATAGTTCCAGGCTTCCTACCCCATGGCGTTAAATCTCGACTCTCTGTGCTTCTCTTTCCCAGAGTTCTCCTGGATTCCTAGTCCCACCTATCTAGATTCCTATTGGCCAGCAGTACTTTGTTGACAAATGCACAGGACTTCCCCCCAACATGCCTTGGTCATGGCGTTTTATCACAGAAATAGAAAAGTAACTAAGACGTAAGGTTTAAAGGACTGAATTTGGAGCCGTTAGGATAGAGGTGATTTGTAGGGTGAGCCCACAATACTGTACAGTGATCCTGTTGGGCAAGCCCTGCAGATCCTTGGCAACTCTGGAAGTGGAGCAGCCTGTGTGACTGGATTCACCAGTCCCTTTACAGAGGGACAGTGGCACCTTTCCTGTATGTTAGAACCCCACTGTTCTCATTTATGCCCCTAAGTGGGCACTGTAGAACAAGCCCTTGGCGACCAGTAAAGGGAAGCAAACCCAGAGATGCAGTGTCTCCCCCTGAAGTGTCTGGCTCATCCAAGGCTGCTTGTCAGAGGAGCTACATAAAGCAGCATGACCCGCTCTCTGGTGTCAGCTCGCCCCAGTCCATCCACTCTTGGAGAGTGAAGGAAACGGAGAAGGGGGAGAAAGGGTGAAATGATGAAATCCTCGGGAACAGAAGCTGGCAGCAGAAATATAATCACCCTGGTACACTTAGGCAGCCATTTAGAGCTTGCAAAGTTGTTTTGACTCATCTCAGGAACCCAACCAGTGTTTCTCCAGGAGGAGAAACTCAGGCTCAGCAGAGTCTCTGATGTATGACTGTACCCTTGCACCTACCTCTTCTGAGTGCATGCCCCGTGAGCATCTGTGAGCAAAGCGTACAGTCACCTTCTCATGGAGCTCATGCCTCCTGGAGTTCAGAAAACCACTGCCGAAACAGGCCAGAGATGGTGCTGGCCCTTCGCTCTGGTGTGACATAATCAGAGGGCCTGAGACCCGAAGCCAACGTGACTCCAGAAGGGTGAGGGCCTGCAGAATCACTGTCAGGTATAGACCACACATGGAGGGGGGAAATGGACAACTGATACACACACAAAATGTGGCTTCCTGAATCAGAGGACATGGGGATGGAGGGAAGTTTCCAGTAGAGGACATCCCAGCTTCTGGGGCTAAGGAGATGGCTTTGTTACTGGAGTGATTGCTTGTATGAGAACCTGTGTTTGGATCCTGGCCCGGCGCTTGTGTCTGTAACCCCAGCACTGGACCGGAGAGAGACAGCTGGAGCTCACTGGCCAGCCACCCTACCTGAATCAGGAAGTTCCAGCTTTACAAGAGACCCTGTCCCAAAACGTAAGGTGAAGGGTGGCAGAGGAAGACTCCTGACATTGGTGCACACACACACTCGCACACCACACATGCTTTTCTCCGAGTTCAGTCTCCAGGAACAGCTAAGGGATGGTGCCCTGGCATGAGAGAGCACAGCCCCAGGGCAATGCCACCAAGGTGGCTGTCCTCCGAGTCAGCCTGTACTGACGGATGCCTGCCTGGGACGTCTGTGCTCATGCATAAAGCCAGGGAGGCTGGTGTTCTTGGGAACAGTGGTCATGGTGGAAAAGCCTTGGGACAGCCACATAATAGCTCTAAGGTACCCTGGAAGGTGTCTGTCACATGACCAGAGTGCTTTCTTATAGCAGCTTCTCTCATCAGCACCCTCTCCCTGCGAGAGAGAGAGAGAGAGAGAGAGAGAGAGAGAGAGAGAGAGAGAGAGAGAGAGAGAGAGAGAGAGAGAGAGAGAGAGAGTGCACAGCCTGTACCTTCTTGTTTTCAAGCTCAGCTCACCTAAGTTGATGGCTCCCAAGTGTGGATTTTGGCTGCTGGTGAGCCTGGAGAGGAGAAACTCTGAGTCATTACCTCCCAGCAACTTGAGGCTTTCTCCATCCAGCTCAGGGGTTCCGAGGGCAGGACCCCACTCCCTGCCCCCAGCACTGTCACAGCAGAAGCCCCCTTTGCAAAGCTCCCTGGCAGGTGCCACCACTCTCTCCACTGCATGACCCCTAAATGCCACAGGAGTGCCATGTGCAGCTATCTGGTCTCTACAGGCAGGATGGAGCAGCTGCATTGGGGACTCCATCAAAATATCTGTCTTCTGCTGTCTGGGGAAAAAACCTCAGAGGGGAGTCTGGGGAACCAGTGTACACTGTCTCCAGCTCTCCAGGGAGGCACCTGTTAGGAACATCCTACCCCAGGACCTGCCATTCAGTCCGGCACCCTAAAGCCAGAAAGCAGTTTTCCAGGTTGGCTCCCTCTCCTCCTCAGAGAATCACACTCAGACCCACCTGGCAAAGGATGTCTTTAATGTATCCTCCACACAGTTCGTGGCCCTTCAGGTCAAAGTAGTTCATGATGTCCCAGTACCGGGCAGCAATGCGGTGGTCCTTACGCTGATCACAGCAGCCGAAGGAGTCATAGTCAGAGCAAAACTCCAGGTGGAGAGAAGGACGAAAGGGCGGTCCATAATCCAAGCACTGGGGGTGTCCCTGCAGCAGGTCCACCCAGCCCAACAATGTGAGGCCCAGGTAGAGCATGCCAGGAGAGAGCCATGGGGCCAGAAGACCAGCAACAGTGTGCAGGCTAGTATGTTTTCCCAGCATTTGGACCTTGGGAATTCTCTGCTGCTGCCTTCCTGGGCTGGCCTGCCCAGTCTGCCCAAGTCCGTCCCCATCCCGTCGTCCCCTCTCCCCGCCCCCCTGCTCCCAATTTCTCTTCCTTCTTTCTCTCCCTCACATCCTGCCCCAAGTTCACTGAGGTGGCTCCTCACTGGAGTCCTTTCTCTGGTCTGGTGGCTAAGCATATCTAGTGACATCAGTGAGAGGTGTCCTTACCTGTCAGTTCCGTCTACAAGCAATGCTGGAGCAAGTCTCAATACTAGTGCCAAGAGCTTGGGGCCCATGAGCGCTTAGCCAAAAGGTATGATGGGGTCAATGACTGAGGTGCAGTGATTCCCCAAGCTGCACAGAATTCCCACCATGTGGGGCGCAGGCCAGGAAATTCCCACTTGTTTACTGTTTCTCTGCGGGCTGAACAGCACATCGCACATTACAGAGCCCCAACGGCAGACTCCGTAAGGCAAGCGTCCAGGTTCCTGCAGTGCAGAAGGGCACAGACAGAGGACGGCGGGAGAGGGTCTGGGGACACGTCACAGAGGGCTGTCTGGTGTGTGCTTAGATGGGAGGGAATTTCATGAATCTTGCATCCCCCGCAAGAAAAACACAGGCAGTACAGGGAGGGTGTCTCAGTCTCTTCACTCTGCTGCAACACACAGCAGACTGGAACATAGCTTGGTTGGTAGAGTGCTTGCCTAGTAAGCAAAGGTTCTGGGTTCGAGTTCCAGCACCTCACAAATCAGACTGTGTATAACTGCCATGTTGATTCTTTGCTACAAATCAATTTTGAGTCTAGCCTGGGCTACATGAGCCCCTATCTCAAAATACATAAGGGAAACAAAACTACCATGGACTGGTTAACTTATAAATAATATGAACTTTGCTGTTTAGACTGGAAAACTCAAAATAAAGGCGCCAAAATGCCCAGTGTCCAGGGAGGAACCCTTGTTACATCCTCACAGTAAGAGACAGAACAAACCCACCCTCTCAAGCCCCCTTCCTAGCGGGGCAAAAGGGTACACGGAGATTGAACGCAGGATCTCACACATGATGCGCACACCCTACCACCAATCTGTACCCCTTAGCTTCTGTACTCTAGATACCAATTCCCTAAAATGCAGAAGCTGGCTAACTCACCAGCCCAAAGCCTGACTCTGAATACTAACACACTGGCAGGTTTCAACACAAACTTGTCCCAGAGAACACAAAGACCAGGAAGCACAGAACACCCGACTTCCTTATTTTTGCCAGATCTATAGCTGCTCTGATTTTATTACATGGGGGTGGGGAGCCCATGGTATGTGTGGAGTCAGAGGACAACTTTTAGTTGTGCATTCTCTCCTGTTATATGGGGCCCAGGGATGGAACTCAGGCTGTTGGCAGCGAGCACCTTTAGAAGTGTTCTTCCTCCATGCACATGTCATCAGTATTTAAGACTGTCTTGCAGGCCAGCCTGGTCTACAAAGCGAGTCCCAGGACGGCCTCCAAAAACAATACAGAGAAACCCTGTCTCGAAAAACCAAAAAAAAGACTGTCTTGCTACATGTGTGTCTCTGCCAACCAATAGGCTTTTTTTTTTTTTTTTTAAGACAAGTCTCACTATATAGCCATGGCTGGAATTCTATGTAGATCACACTGACCTCAAATTTAGTTATGCCTCCCAAGTGCCAGGATTAAAGGCATGTGCCACTATACCCATTAAAACAGTTCCAGGAGACCAGCTCAATGCTTGGTGTGGATCTGTTTCTGCTTCCATCAGCTACTGGATAAAGACTCTAGGATGGCATTTAAGGTAGTCATCAATCTCATTATAGTGCAAGGGCATTAAGGTAGCCTTTCCACTATTGTTTAGATTCTTAGTTGGGGACATCCTTGTGGATTCCTGGAGATTTCCCTAGTGCCAGGTTTCTTGTTAAGCCTATAACGGCTCCCTCTATTATCTCTTTCCTTGCTTTCCTTCCTGGAATCCAGTTGTAGACAGGGAGGAGTGATGAGCAAAGGGGTCAAGACCATGCTGGGGAATCCACAGAAGCAGCTGACCTGAGCAAGTAGGAGCTCACAGTCCCAGTCTGACAGCTGGGGAACCAGCACAGGACCGACCAAGGCTCCCTGAATGTGGGTGTCAGTTGGAGGCCTGGGCAGACTATGGAGCCTCTGGCAATGGAACCAGTATTTATCCCTAGTGCAGGAATGGGCTTTGGGAGCCCATTCCCTATGGAGGGTTACTCTTTCAGCCTAGATACAGGGGGGAGGGCCTAGGTCCTGCCCCAAATGATGTGACAGACTTTGATGATTCCCCCATGGGAAGCCTCACCTTTCCCTGGGGAGTGGGTGGAGGTGGAATGGGGGTATGGGAGGACAGGAGGAAGAGGGAACTGGGATATGTAAAATAAGATTGTTTTTAATTTAAATTTTTATTTAAAAAAAGGTTCTTTAATGAATGAACATAGAACCCTAAACTCACAGACCCCAAACCCAAAGAGACAGGTCTATACAACTATTTAGTACCTGAACTGAGCCTGCTTCCAGCATTTCCTGTGCTTCCAGCCCATTGGAACTGTTAGAATTTTGACATGTCCTGCCAGCCCTGCTGTGCTTCTAAAGCTGACAGCCCAAGCAACAATCCCGCTGACCCCAGAACATTGCCAGGAGGACACTAAGACCATGAACTTAGGTGTAGTGGAGCCAAATCTCTGAATTTTAGAACTTCCACAGTATTTAAGATACAAACAAAACCCATAAAACCAATGGGGCGTCAGGAGTGGGTAGTCAGGGTGACTGTCAACACCACACCTTGCTTTTACCTGTCAGCTCACTGGCAGGGCTGAGGACGGAGCCTAGGCTGTCACACATGCTGGGCAAACACACCATCACTGAGCCAAATGCACGGCCTCTGCTTCTGAAGGCATAGGCTGGAGTCTGAGTCACTGGTGACTGTGCAGTTTCCACAGGGCTATTTATTCAAAGGTCAGTGCTTGTCAACCTTGGATGGAGCAGTAGCCCTTGGCCCCTCGTCAGTCAGTGAACACAGTCACCAAGGTGCCCTAAACACCTGGGCCTGGGTGAGGGGGAGTGCATCTCCCATCCTGGAGACAGTTTCTTGATCTCTGATTAACATTTATGTCTGGATCTTTGTTCTTTGGCCACAAAACAAACACATGGAGATTTTCCTGTTTGAGGCAAATGTCCTAGCAGAGATTAATAAGCAAAGATCAGCAGTCCACTGGACTCTGACACAAGCCCCTGATTAATGTCACATTTCAGATAAAATTACACAATGCAACGTCATTTTTCAACGGATCCTCAGGGTCAACTCGGTAAATATGTCAGTATACAAGGTGCTATGCAGGAAAAGGAACGCTGATAAATAAGACACACATTTCCAATATATCCTGAGAAGCCGAGTATGGTGGCAGACACCTGTAACAAGTACCTGAAAAGCTGAGGCAGGAGGATCACCACTTTGAGGCTAATATGGACCGTATAGGTGGATGAAGAAGTGTGGTGGTTTGAAAGAAAATGGCCCCCAAAGGGAGTGGCACTAAGGAGGTGTGGCCTTGAAGTAGGTGTAGCCTTGTGAGGAAGTGTCACTGTGGGGGTGGACTCTGAGGTGTCCTTTGCTGAAGCTACTATGTGTTCAGTCTACTTCCTGTTGCCTGATATCAATATCGAGCAGCTACCTCTCCAGCACCACGTCTACCTGCACACTGCCATGTCCTGTCATGGTAACGGACTGAACCTCTGAACTAAGCCAGCCACCTCATTTAAACGTTTTCCTTTGAAAGAGTTGCTGTGGTCATGGTATCTCTTCACAGCAATAGAAACCTAACTAAGACAGGGAAAGCATAAAACAGGGCCCAATAATGGAAGGCAGATTATATTAACAGATGGGGAACAGCATCGTGGAGCACTCACAGGAAGGAATTGTGACATCAGACCTGTGAACATCTGAGGCGGGTGGGGGTCTGATACAGCACTGGTAGAAAAGAACTTGGGGATTACATCATGGCCAAACCATTAGAAGCTGACTGAGCTTGAGAACCATGTGGACCTATCAGATAGACCCAGACTGAGGGCTGAAATCATGTAGCACTCATCTTTGAAACACACATTTGTACATCACTGTGCTAGTTTGCCTGGACTGCTATAAAAAGTACACAAACTGAAAGGTTCTCATGAGAAGACATATTGTCTCTCAGCTCTGATGGCCCTGAGGTCATGGGGTCAGCAGGGCTGTTCCTTCCGAGGTTGCCAGGAGAATCAGTTCCAGGTGTCTCTTCCAGCTTGTAGTGGTTCACAAGCCGTCTTCTGCAGCTACAGCTTAGTAGTGCTGCCTTCACGTTCAGACGCCGTTTTTTCTGTGTACATGCCGTGTCCACTTGTTCTTATGAGAACACGAGTCATTTGGGTCTGGATGAAGACCCACTACAATGACCTTATTTTATGACTGAGGCCATCTCCTGAGCTCTGGCCTCTCCGCAGTCCACTTGCAGCTGTGCTCCTCTCCTGATGAACCTGACGACAGAGGGCAGCTCCTGCACGCGCACTGTCCACCGGTCTCTAGAGCATCTTCTCACAACTCAGCCCATTACCAGCATGTAGACAAGCCTGTGGGGTCAGAGAGGTTCAGTGAGGTACCTAAGAATCCCACCACCCGCCAGAGGTCAAACGGCAATAAAATCCAGTATTCTAAATTACGGCTCAGACTTCATTCCACAATTTACCATACTCAGCAATCACTTCTGACTGTTCTTCATATCAAAAAACTTGTATCAATTGCAACTAGCTACTGCAGGCACACTAACTGAATACAGTCATAATTGATGTGAATTCAAGGTACAGTCATGATGGGAGCCGTGAATGAACTGGCATGAAGTCATTATTCTCCAAGTTCAAAGCCAACTTTCCTCTCTATGAAGACACTTTCCACATCTTTTGTGGGGATTCTCATTTAGCAACCTATCATTTCTTTTTTAAAATGTTACCATCCATCACAATTACCCCTTACAAAGAAAACCCACACACCAGGCCCCATGGTCCCCACTCAATGGCTACCATTCTCATACCCCCCACGGTCACAGAACACAGTGACTGCACCACCAGATGAAGTGCTTAGGACACGCTGGGATTTAAGACCCACCAAGCCTTTCTGGCTCCATGGTACTCTGGGGCTGTTTGGGGGGGAAGATTCATATACAATCATCTGACCTAGAACAGTCAGGAAATGCAAGGCAAATGAATACCAAAAATGCAAACAACATGATTTTAAAAACTAGCAAAACCCTAAGTAGATGCCTTTCAATGGAAGACACTGCATGACTCACAGGTGCATGTTAGATGCTCAAGGGTCTAAAGAGAGAAAAGGGAGGTACTGTCACACAGCTGCTGGGAAATGGCAAGCACTGGATATGGAAAAAGGAACTCTGTGTACTACTGATGGCAATGTAAATTGGTTTTATTACATTATTATTGTTGCGGTGCTGATGGTAGTAATATTGTTAGTACTTGAGCCCCGGGCCTCATGCATGGTGGGTAAGTGCTCTCCTACCAAATTACAGCTACAGCCTACCATGCTCATTACTGAAAACAAAATCCAAAGTAGAGCTGACATCGATCAACAGGAATTGGGAGCTGGGACTAAAAATATATGCATTCCTATGTTCACCACAGCAGTATTCACAATGGTTAAAAGGAAAAACAATCCAAATGTCCTTTGTTAAGTAAATAAGGGAAAAAATTGTATAATCTTCAGTCATTAAATAACGTTAGCTCTAGGGGGCTGGAGAGATGATGGCTCAGGATGAGTGCATACTGCTCTCACAATTATGCAAGAGGGATAACTAGAGACCAACACAGAAGACACCGTTCAATGATGTGCTGGACTGTAGTTTGCTAGGACAGGAAATGCTAAGTCCTCCAACTGTGGTGATGATGATGATGTCTTAGAGTCACACAAGTGATGTGTTTCTGAGCAGTTCTTAAGTGAAAATCCTGGAAAGATTAACTCATAGAGAAAATGTTTCCACAGAGCGGGCTCCACCTTCCAGCAGTGGAGCAGGTATAGAAGTCAGAGAGGGAATCTATTGCCTTTTGCCTGCCCACTTCACCCTTGCTGGAAAGTAGATTGCTGGCATCTACCCTATCGCCACCACCAATGGCGCCGTGATGATCCTCCATAGACATTGGAACCCAGATTCTTTGGCTTCCAAAGTGGACTGAAGACCAAACACTCCCCAGAAATTCTCCAGGGCCTCAGTGACAGAACGGGACTGCTGAGGCATCTGGCCTCATGGACTGAGCAGCTAGTGCAGGGTTCTCAGTTTCTCCAGTGTGCAGACAACCATATTATATTAGCCATTATAATTAGTAAATCTTTGTGTTATACATTCATTCTATGGTGGCTTCTCCTCTAGAGAATCCTGATAGATACACTAACAACACAGGGGTAATAGATTACCACATCTACCAAGATACCAAGCTGTATACCTCACAGATACGCATTCAGAAGTTTCTAGGAAAAATCAAAAGAGACTTAAAATTCTGTTAGCTCCTGTACTTAAAGGGTCATCATGCAATCATAATGAATACTTAGCAGTTAGCCTGACCCACCATTAACTACCATCCTAGGCAACAAACTAAATCAAAGCAAGTCAATTTTAAAAGAGAATGCTTATTAGCAACTTTGCTAAGTGACACACTACCAAATGAAAAACCCAGAGCTGGGTTAGGTGAACACACCTCTAATCCCAGCACGTGGGAGGCAGAGGCAGGCAGATCTAAATTCAAGGCCAGACAGAGCTAGTGAAACCCTCTAAACCAATGTAATAATAAAACCCAGGATTCTAATTGTAGTGGTTGGATGAGGACGGCCCCACAGGCCTAGTTGCTCTTGGTTTCTGGCTTTCTGCAAGCTCTGGGCTACTGTTCCAGTGCCATGCCTGACTGCTTACCCCATGGTCTTGCCATGATGACTATGAACCCTCTGAAACCCCTAATTAAATATATCCTTTTATAAGCTGCCTTGGTCATGATGTCTCTTCACAGCACTAGAACAGTAAGAAACGCACTAATCCAACCGTTTCCCAAGGCCCTATACTTGGCACAAGTTTGCTAAGGTTTTTTTCCAGGAAGTAGACACTGTCACTTTCATACATCTTTATTTAGTTTACCTCACTTATTTACTAAACCAGGCGCTGTGAGCCGATAGTAACATAAAGAAGTTTATGTCTCAATAACATACTATCAAGAAAGACAAGCACCACAAAATTAATGTGATAGTTTGGTAAGATGCAGTATGGGCCTCCTAGGACACAAAGAGGATAGTCTCCCAAAAGCCTAGGAGAGAGAATAGACCTAGTTTGCTCGAGCCAATGGCCTTGGGGCTGTGAGTCACGTCTCTTCTGATCCTAGCTGCCCAGCTCAGTGCTTCACATGGGTCTGGGAGGCAACAGAGGTAGGGTCTGCACAGTTGGGTCTAACCAGAGAGGTACTTCATCTCTGAGGGCAAACTTCTCCTTCTGGGTCAGAGGGATAGCACAAAAGTGTGCTGCTATGAAGAAATGGGAGTCTCAAAGTGCCTAACATAGCCTGGTCAGTGTCACTACTTAACTACTGGCTTGAGGGCCAGCAGACCTAAAATAATTTCCACAGGTGTTAACTCACAGTGCTCTAACTGAACAGGTGCTAAGAAAATTCTAGGGAAGAAAAACGAGATGTTGTAGCATATACATGTAACACTGAGGCAGAGAATGGTGGGTTCGAGGCCAGTGAAGCCTACAAAGGCAGGCCTCAGTTAAAAAACAGAAACAAAACAAAAAAGTAAAGCTTCGTGTAGAAACCAAGAACCATAGCTCCCCACCTCCCCTTCACGGGATGCATGAACCCTCACTTAAGACTTCAGGAGGGGCGTCCTGCTCATCTTGGCCTGTGCCCTGAGCTTTGTTGGGGCATTACTTCCTATAGTTACTTACACAAACTACCAGACAACTGACCCACATACTCTCAGTAATGCTGGTTCTTTAATGTGCTAACTCCAACTTGGTTTACAAGTGGTGCTACGAAACACCCACTGGTTTAATCTGTTCATTATGAAGTTATCTGTTAAGACCCCACTACCACCATATGTACAAAATACTACTGAGATAAAGATTACTGGCAAGGCATAATTTGCCCAGTTTTACTGCTCATGATTTAAGACTGGTAGGGCTATAAGCCAATGGGGAAATGTGTGCTTTGTCACCTGAGTACTAGTAAACCTTCCTGGAATCCAAATACTAGTCACTTCAACAGTAATTGCACAAGAGCCAAGATCATTTTGAAGAAGCATTTACCAGCATCACAACACTCTACAGAGCCCAGCTTATGTTCCTGGAACATGTCATTGGCCTCTGGTCATGCTGTCCTAGTAGGCTTACTTTGTACCTGTTCTCATTCCCAAGAGAAAAGGAGAGGGGACATCCGAGTTCCAAAGCATATCCTAGATCACCATGCCCCTTTAGGCTAAGCCACAGCCTCTTTTACCACTCTGACTCAAATCAGTCCTCTGGAGTCAAAGGTCCTTCTCTGGAGGGTCACTTGACCCACCTGTTGGGCTAAAACCAGCAGAGGAAGGAAGAGTTCTTTCTCAGGCTCTCCTCACCTCCTCAACAGACCTAGCACTCTTCTTCATGGCAGTGAATGTGACCTGGGTCAGCTAGAATCTAAAAGTGCATGTGTGCTCACTACGCAGCACAAGTTGTATTTATTCCAGAACAGCCACAGGCAGGCCACCTTCAAGAAGCAACTACTCCAGAGCCATGTTCGCCCACAATATAAACACCCTTTTCTGTTTAAAAAACACAAACATTCCTTTCTCAGCTTTCTGGAAGAAATAAAGTGTAAGAATCATCCTTTTAAAATATACATGTAATTCTGGGCAGTGGTGGCGCACGCCTTTAAACCCAGCACTCAGAAGGCAGAGGCAGGCAGATCTCTGAATTCAAGATCAAGCTAGTCTACAAGAGCTAGTTCCAGGACAGCCTCCAAAGCCACAGAGAAACCCTGTCTTGGAAAACAAAAACAAAAAAATAAAACGTACATGTAACATTACAAAAAAGAAAAATAAAGGTATATATACTTATAATCAGCAAAGGCAATGAGATTAATTTCTTAACTATAACCAAGAGCAAAGTGAAATACAATATATTAGGGGCTGGAGATGACTCAGCTCTTCCAGAGAACCCAGCTTCAATTCCCAGCTTCCACATGGCAGTCTGTAACTCCAGTTCCAGGGGATCTGACACTCTCACACAGATATATATGCAGGCAAAACACCAAGGCATATAAAATAAAAATAAATTATTAAAAAATTTATTTATAATAAAAAAATTATTAAAAAAGGGCTTGGAAAATAGCTCACTGAGACATGAGTTGAGCAGAGTACCCACAAAAGGAGCTGTGCATAGGGCTGACAAGATGATTCAGTGGATGAGACAATTTGTCACTCTCGCAACCACAGTTCAATCGAGACCTACATAGAAGGAGAGAACAAGTCCTCCTCTAAGTTATTCTCCACCACACGCATGCCAAGTCATCTGCACATGTGTGCACACACATAAAAAAATGAATGAATGAATTCAAAAATTAAAATCTGAGCATGATAGCCCACAGTTATAATCCCAGAGCTAAGAAAAGTCCCTGGGACACAGTAGCCAGCCAACCTAATAGATGAATCCCACGTCTCAGTGAGAGACCCGTCTCAAAGCAAGGCTCCTGAGGAATTACACAGCTGACATGTACACACACACTTAAAATAATTTAAACAACCTTCTTAAAACACCAAACACACACATTCAATAACCACTGAGCCACCACACTGTAGTGACGTGTAAAACAACTTACAATCTAGGTGCAAACACCTGGATTTACAATACTGTATTTTTTGACAAACTTCTTCATTCGCTTAATTTTCTTCTTCAATGTTTCACCATCTTGTTTTACAATATACCGAAAATATCTACAACCTAAAAAATAAAACAGAATAAAAAAGTTTTAATATTTGTCAATTAAGTATACTTCATCACGTCTTAAAATTTTGCTTCAGTCCTAGACCACTAATGATTATGAAAATAGATTCATTTGTATGACACATACCAATGTGAAAAGTAACTATTCTAGAGCCATGTTCTCCCACTAAACAAACACTTTCTTCTGTGTAAAAAACAAAAACATGCCCTTCTCAGCTTTTTGGCTAAAATCAAGTGTGAGAATCACCCTTTAAAACCATACATTTTAACAGAAATCCTGTATAAGCGTCACCAATGAAAAGAAGTGCTACCTGCGAAGGCATCTCTCATCCATAATTAAAACAAACACTTCAGCTCCCTCACCCTTCCTAAACCCTAGACATGGTGATATGCGTATTATATACATTTATTAAAGGAGCCTTCCAAAAGCTAATTTACTCTAACCCAGCTTCCTCTCAATGCCAGCTTGTCAATCAGCTACAGGGGCATCTCTCACAGTAAGAAAGTTCTCTGTAGAAAGCAGGAAGAGGGAGGATTAAAATAAACACAACATAGATTAGAAGTGATCAACACACTTCCTTCTAGCCTTCTAGCAAGCAGTGGCTGGAGATGACACTCTGACCAAGCTGCCTAGTGCTACCTGCTCTTCAATCTCACAATGCAAAGATGACACTTGTCAAGTGTTTCAGAGAAGCCAATTTCTAAAAGAAAAATGTAGGCTTGATATGATGCAATTTATCCATCCACCCGTCCACCTGTCCACTCATCCAGCCATCCATGAATGCATGCAGTTCTAGGGACTGAACCTAAGGCCCTGCACACGCTAGGTAAGCCTTCTATCACTGATTTTAAGAACTGATTTTGTTTTTACTCATGTATGCGTGTGTGTGCGCGCACACCACATATTTGTGGATGCCTACAGAGGCCAGAAGAGAGTGCTGTAATTCAGGCAGCTGTCGGCCACCCAATGTGGGTGCTGAGAACCTAACTTGGCTCCTTTGTGAGAAGAGCAAGCATTGTTAACCACTGAGCCATCTCTTCAGTACCTGCCACAGGCCTACATTTTACTTTTTGTTTTAAGAAACGGTCCCACAGGTTACCTATCCAGACTGGCCTTGAAGTTACTGTGTAACTCAGGTAGGCTTTAAACTAGTAACTGTCTTGTTTCAACCTCCCCTATAGCTGGGATTACTGGCCTGTACCACCAGACCTACCTGTGATTATTAAACAAAACAACCATAAATCATATGAAAAGTTAATTTTATTATATCCTCAGTGACATA
This sequence comes from Mesocricetus auratus, assembly GCF_017639785.1. Classification (NCBI taxonomy): domain Eukaryota; kingdom Metazoa; phylum Chordata; class Mammalia; order Rodentia; family Cricetidae; genus Mesocricetus; species Mesocricetus auratus. The sequence goes on from NW_024429266.1 coordinate 10,782,988, forward strand.
CATCTATCTTTCCTAAGAAAATGCTAGGTTATATACCATAACTACAGAACCCATCTATCATCCTTAAAGACAGCATGCCAGTGGTGGAGTCTATAGAGTCCATAGTGTTACTAAAATAATCTGTGGTGTTTCTTTTGAGACAGGATCTACCTGTGTTGTCCAGGTTTGCATATTCCTGACCTCAAACGATCCTCCCACCACAGCCTCCTAAGTATCTGGAAATAAGGCACTAATTTGTATTCATAAACTACTTTATAGTAGAAGTTAAATACAGCCAGATTTCTGCTTTTACCTATACAGAAAACTGGACAGAATTTTACCCTGTCCTAACACCAACAACTGCATAACCCTGAAGAGAGCTTAGGGTCAAAGGCAATCGGGTTGCTAACCATAAAGATCTCTCCACAGAGAAAAGGGGCCTGCCTTGCTTTTCACACAGTATGGGGAGAAGGACAGCTGTCACATTCTTTCTCAGACAAAGCAGAAGCTGACCTAGATGTAATGGTGGTGCCCAGAGAGAGAAGCAAACTCAGCTCAATGCCAGAACCCACCCTGATGGGAGAAAGGTGCCCATACTCCAGCAAAGCCACGCCTCACACCTCTAGAATACTTGAGAATTCAGAGTCCTCCAGGAGATATCACTTGGTATTTACATCCCTGTTAGCAAATAAGGAAAGAGTCATGTTTACGATGTGCATCTCCAACAAAAGGCCACCAAAGGTCACTGCTTGACCTAAGTGACAAGTTAAGAAGACTGGAAACTGTCCCAGGCCTTCAGACTCTGCTCCGATGCAGCACCCTGAGCCGTCTGTACTGTGACTCAGGGTTCAGGAAGTGAAGCATTGCGGGCAGGCCCATTTCTGTCCCATCACTAGTGTGTTACTCGAAATGGCATTTGTCACCTGCTCTCATTAATCCTTCTCTCATAAAATCAACCTTTTCCTAATCTTAGTGACTACAGGAAACACACCAATTCTCATTCCTCAAGAGACGCCATCTCAGCCCTGCACAAGTGTAGCCTCAGGGTCCCACTGCACAGTGACACACACCACAACGAGGCAAACTCTGGGAGCTCACGAGCAGTTTCCCAGTGCTCACTGAAGCACCGCTTTCATACTTCTGGAAAAACCTCCTGGCAGTTTTATCTCAGTGTGTTCCACCACTCATGTTTCAGTGGTGCAAAGCAGGTAAGAATTTTACTGCCAAAATGTCCCATAATAGAAGACCACATCCTCTCTTTAGAAGACTGGCTGTTAATAGGTGCTATTCTTTCTCTGTGGGGGAGGGGGTGATGTCCATTACAGGACAGGGGAGTGAATATAAACAACGTGAAGCCAGTGAAGAGAACCCTTGTGCTTTCTGTGGCGCTGCCCACAAGCTCAGTCACCCTGCACAGCAAGGCCCAACAGTCTGCACAGGGCATTTATGCCCAGAGCCCTGTCAGGGTATGGAGGCCAACCGCACAGTTCACAGGACCACACATAAGCTCTTATCATGACCCTGCTCAGGGCTCACACTCTCACCTAAAACCCCTGGCCATCACACTGGGCAAGACGAACAAACCAGCCCACTTTCTAGCTTCAGAGTCGGCCAAAAGCTACATCCAAATAAAGCCACAGACCTTTTCCTAAAAGGATTCCCGCTACAAAAGCTTTTTCACAAGCCAAGTCGGCATCTGCCTTCCAGTCGCTCTTTGCCCAGAAGAAGCTGAAGTGAAAGACTGGCCACCAGCTTCTCCTAGATTTCCACTCTTCTTCAACCCACGCTGGATGACTTCTGCAAGGAAACACATAAAAAGGACAAGTCAGTGAGGGGAAGCTGTCAGCAGAAGTCCAATGTGGGCGGTCTCTAAGACAACACGGGAGAGGTTCCCGGGCTCACTTCTGAACATGGCCATGACAGAAGCTTGGAGGCGAGCTCATGTTCACTCTTTTTGGTCTCCACACCCCATTTCCACTTCACTGTCAATGCCCTACAGCATGAAAATGGAGTTAAACCCCTGAATTAGAATCTCTGATCCTCCATCGCCAATCACAGGATCCTCAGCATGCTGCTCAGCCTTCTTTGATGGGGGAAGTGGCTATTTCCTAGCATTTTTATTAGCAGCAAACCAGCCCAACAGAACAGCAGATCCCCACAGAGCTCCTCGTACAGTGTCTGCTCTGCAGTAACCATTAGCTATCATTATAATCACTTAACAGGTACTTTTTGCACCCAGAATGTGGTGCTGACAACATGCATGGCCAAGTGCAGCATCAGACACTTTAAGATGCAGTGCTCATTTTGCTAACACAAAATATATGCACAGAATTTCTAGTTTCAATTAGGCTTATGATTTTTGTATTTCCTAGCTTCTGATACTGAGGAAAAAAGAAAAAGAGCTAAAGATCCCATACAGTAAATATGAAAGCATTAAGTTAAAAGCATCAAAAGCAACAGCTAAAATGTGGCAACTATTACTCATGACGAGCCAGTGAAAAGTGCCGTTTCTACTTACTCCATTAATGTCTGCTTCAGATACTTTGCCAAGTATTTCCAAGCAGTTATGTTCTTAGTGCATCCAGCAAAATCAAGGACTTCAAACAACACACCCAAGCCCAACTTGCGGTGTTCTTCTATGTCTGCAACGGTCACAAAAGTCTAAGCTTACAGAAGGTACTGGAGAAGAGACACCAAGCTAATGAAGGACTGTTAATTGCAAGCCTTTGGTTGGTTAACTGTTTGAAACAATGCATTATGCTCACTGTCCTATGATGAGCCGACGGTTAACGACATAAGATGGTGAGCCTCTTCTGAAGTTAGACCCCTCTAAATACCACCTACCCTATTTGGCAAATAGGTTGAGACCTACAGACTTTGTAGTATCTGTCTTAAACAAACTGTCTTCTAAGACAGATGTCCTATACTATACTGCACTACAGCCCTCAAGGGGTTAACAGAGGCAAATCATAGAAGTGAAAGGCATTCTGTCCTATTTCCGAAGTCTCTCTATAAGGACTGGACAACAAGCATTTTAAGCATTGTGAGCTGCAGATGTGAAATCTCCATTGTAGCTACAGGTTCTACAGTCATAAAGCAAAAGCAACCACCAGCATTCCAGGAGGGAGTGGGGTGGAAGTGAATTTAGCTTGTGAAAACACGTGATGAGTAGATGCGGACCCTGGACCATAGACTGCTGGTGCTCCATCTAGTCTATATGCACAAATGAGTATAAAGCACACTTTTACCTGATTTTCTAAGCAACGTATGGAATTCTAACATCAGTGGATGGGATGGCACGATCTCATGCAAAATCTGAAAGAGAAAACAGTCCTGTAATTTATACACGATACAGACATTGCTCAAATTCTAGCTTACTCAGCAAATGAATTAAGAACTTAAAAAGTACTTTGCTTTGATAAAGTTTCAAGCTGAATATAAGAATTCCTAGGAGATGGATGGGTGGGTGAAGTGCTCACTGTACATGAGGACTTGAGTTCATAGCCTCAGCACCACAGGTGGTAGCATGCACCTGTAATTCCAGCACTAGGGAGAAATAGGAGGTTCCTGGGAGTTCACTGTCCTCAAAATCTAGCCTGTCAGTGAGCTTTAGGTTCAGTGAGAGAGACCCTGCTATAAGAAAAAAAGATGGATGGGTTAGAGATGGCTTAGTTAAGAGCACATGGCAGCTACAAACATCTGTAACACCAGCTGCAGGAGGATCCAACCCTCTTTTCTGACCTCCAGAAGCACTGCGTGTATGTGAAGTACAGACACACAAAACACCCATACACATAAAATGAAGGAAAACATTAAAACAATAAGGTGGAGAATACATAGGAAGATACCCAACAGACTCCTACCCTCCACATGTACATGTGTAGGAAGGCTGAAATATGCCCAAACAATACACATCTGATCTGGGGACTCTGCTTACTCAGTGAATGATTTGCCTCATTAACACAAGGATCTCATTCTAATCCCAAGAACCCTGGCACGTCTGGAGTCTCAGCACTGGAGAAGCAGAGACAGGTGGGCCCCTGGGGCTTGCTGACCAGCCAGCCTAGACCACTTGGTGAGTTTGTTTCTTCATGAAACAAGATAGGCCAGGTGTGGTGATGCACTTCTTTAATTCCAGCACCCGGAAGGTAGAGGACACTGAATCTCTGTTAGTTTAAGGCCAGTCTGGTCTACACAACAACAAAACATTTAAGGAAACAAGCAAACAAGATAAATAGCTCTTAGCCGGGTGTTGGTGGTGCATGCCTTTAATCCCAGCACTCAGGAGGCAGAGGCAGGTGGATCTCTGTGAGTTCGAGGACAGCCTGGTCTACAGAGTGAGTTCAAGGACAGCCTCCAAAACAATACAGAGAAACCCTGTCTTGAAAAACAGAGAGAGAGAGAGAGAGAGAGAGAGAGAGAGAGAGAGAGAGAGAGAGAGAGAGAGAGAGAGAATAGCTCTTAAAATGGGATATCTAAGGTTGACCTCTGGTGTGTTTTCTCTCTCTCTCTCCCCTCCTCCCACTCTCTAATTTATCTATATTCCCCCTCTCTTGTCTCTTGTCCTCTCAAAATTCCTGCTAACAGCATGGCAAGTTTACTAGAAGAAACAGATTGAGTAAACAGGCTTTTATTTGTATTGTACACATATCTATCCTACTTGACATACCTTAAAAACTTAAAAGATGTGGCTTTTAGAAAGAATCAAAGAAGAAATTACAAAGCCAGGTATGGTGGCCTAGGCTTGTAATCCCAACACTCTGGACGTAAACGAAGATTAGGACCTAAAATCCAGACCAGGCTGCAGAACAAATCTGAAGCAAGTCTCTAACTACATGACACCCAACTCTCAACATAACAAAACCAAAGAACTCACATAGAAAATACTATGATGATCAGAAAACACCACAGAATATACATAAAACAAAAACTTGAGCCGGGCATCGGTGATACACACCTTTAATCCCAGCACCCGGGAGGCAGTGGCAGGAGGATCTCTATGATTTCAAGACCAGTCTGGTCTACAAGAGCCTCCAAAGCCACAGAGAAACCCTGTCTCGAAAAACCAAACAACAACCAAAAAAAAAAAAAAAAAAAATACTCAAAGGGCAGAGAAAGCAATTTTAGAAGATATATTCAAAACACACTTAAAAGCATGTGAATATTTTAAACATTTCTTTTGTAAAATAAGGGGAAACTTAAAGATTTTATTTTTTAAGAATACAAAGAACTTGGGCTGTAGAGACAGCTCAGGGGTGAAAAGCAGACTGCTCTTCCAGAGGTCCTGAGTTCAATTCCCAGCAACCACATGGTGGCTCACAACCATCTATAAGAGGATCTGATGCCCTCTTCTGACCTCAGGTATACATACATGCAGACCACTCATACAGAAAATACAAATAGATAAAATTAAAAAGTTACAAAGAACTAGTTTATGACTATGGAACAAACAGGACTTTAAGTAACATTGTATTATTTCAAAACATACATCAGAAATGAATTTGAGCCAACAAGATGACTCAGGGAGTAAAGGTGCTTGCTGCCAAGGCTAGCAACCTGAGTTTGCACCCTGGAGATCATAGTGCAGAAAGAGATCAACTCCTGAAAGTTGTCATCTGACCTCCACAAGTGCATGGTAACACACATACACAAACACTTGGACACAGAAAAAATAAACTTAAAAACTGAATTCATGCCTGCCCTTTTCTGAAGAGAAAGAGGAGGGAGGGATGTAATATATGAGAAGGAAAAAGAAAGTGAGTTCACTCTGTCTGGGCCTGGGATACTTTGACTTTATTTCCAGCAAAACAGAAAGCAAATTTTGTCAGTTTCTCTTAGTGGTTTTATAAAAGGTCAATGACGCAAAGTCAGAAGTAAATATTGACACACCAATAAGAGATGTTATTAAAATTGGTTCCTACAGTCACAGTTTTTTCATGATTTATTTATGAATGTCTCAACTCAAAAGGAAAAACAGCATTTCTCTATAAATTATTTTATCTTAAATAAGTGTTCAAACCTGTCCAGATGGTGGCCCTCTGCCTCCCAGCATTGGGGAGGCTGAGGCAGAGGGCTGGAGCTCAGTAGTTAAAGATGTGCTTAAATGGTCAGTGGTGGCACAGGCCTTTAATCCCAGCACTCGGGAGGCAGAGGCAGGCGCATCTCTGTTAGTTCAAGACCAGCCTGGTCTACAAGAGCTAGTTTCAGGACAGCCTCCAAAGCCAGAGAAACCCTGTCTCAAAAAACAAAACAAAAAAAAAACAACAACAAAAAAAAATATGCGTAATATGATGGGGGCCTAGGCTCAGGGTGGGAGGGAGGGAATGCCTATATTCAACACACACACACACCCCTACCTGTTTCTAAAAAGCAAAAGACTTGAACAGACATTACTCCACAGATGGTAATAAAGGGGCTGGAAAAATGGCTCAGTTCAGTTTGCTGCTCGGGCTGGAGAGATGGCTCAGAAGTTAAGAGCACAGACTGCTCTTCCAGAGGTACTGAGTTCAATTCCCAGTAACTACATGATAACCATCTATAATGAGATCTGGTGCTCTTTTCTGGCTTGCAGGCATACATGCAGACAGAATACTGTACACATAATAAATAAATAAATCTTAAAAAAAAAAGAGAGAGAGCTTGCCGCTCTTTCAAATGACCAGAATTCAGTTCTCAGATGCCACGCCAGTTAACATCACCAGGGCCTGTAACTCCAAACCCATAGGATCCAAAGCCCCCTTGGGCACCTACACTCACGTGCACAGCCCCACACATGCATATATAATTAAAACAAAAACTGTAAAAGGTGCCAGTTCTCTCAAAACTGATTTACAGACTCAAAATTCCTCCAAGACTTCTGTTTCTATAGCAACACACTGACTTTTAAATGTATATAAAAAGTGAAAGGACCCAGAAAAGCCAGAAATTTTTTGAAAATGGATGGATTTATATAATTTTCATGTGATTCCAAGACTTCCTCAGTTACAGTGACCATGTTATTAGTACAATGACAGAATATATATCATCAGGGCCAACCTCTCTTAAATAAAGCACCCAATGGAGAAGAGATAAGACTTTCCAATAGTAGTGCTACACTAGCCAAGCAGGCAAAAGAAAAATAGCCTTGACTCTTTCTTGCACTTCACAGTACACAAAAAATAACCCATCATAGACCTTTAGCATAAAACCATTCAGCACTTCTAGAGAAATGAAATATAAAAGAGAATCTTCATTAGTTTGGAAGGCAAAAAAATGTTTCACATGAAAAGCACTAAGCCATAAACGGAAACTGAAATTTGGACATCATTGAGATTCTGCTCTTTGAAAAACACTGATAAGAAACATAGTATTATGCATAGTTATATATAATACAGGCACTCCAGAGAGGCATGAATGGAAACTCACTGCGGTGGTTTGAGAGAAAATGGCCCCCAAACAGTGTGGCACTATTAGGAGGCGTGGCCATGTTGGAGGAAGTATGTCACTGTGGGGGCGGGCTTTGAGGTCTCTTTTGCTCAAGCTTCCCTCAGTTGGACTTTCAGTAAACTTCCTGTTACCTGCAAGATGTAGGACTCTTGGCTATTTCTCCAGCATGTCTGCCTGCATGTTGCCATGCTCCCTGCATGATGATAAAGGACTTAACCTCTGAATCCACAAGCAAGTCACCCCTATTTCTCTTCAGGAACTGGAGTTTTTTCCTAAAGCCCACAGAGGGAGCAGTATCCTGTACTGACCACAGTACACCATTCAAACATTGCTGTTACTTTATGTTGTTTTATCTTATGGTGTTGGGCATCAAACCCAGGGCCATGCTTATGCTAGTCCAGTGCTCTATAACTGAGCTACATCCCCAGCCCGTACCTATTTTCTATAGGGGCATACCCTATTGAAACACTGGGGAAATTTCTATACCTTAAGAACACTTATCAGTTTCGATCTTGGTGCCTTCTCTCTCTTGAGAAATTCATATAAGTAGATGTGGGCATTGGGGTTTGAGGGGAACTTTTCATCATATGCATAATTGGTGAGTATCTCTCGGGCTCCATCTTGATCCCCATAGAATTCTAGCATCTGTATTTAAAAAAAAAGTGTATCTTAGATTAATTCTGTAAAATGATTCCATAAAAAGAAGATACAAGCTTACTGCTAAGAACACAGCAACAACAACAACAAAAACCCACAAAGGTGACAAATACTGTGCAGTAGACAAGAGCAACACCAATTCTGCTTTTCTAGCATTCCTACAACTTCCACAAAACAGGATCAAAGGGCTACATGTGACCTCATTTTTTCCTTGAATTTGTTACTGGGAAATGTAGATCCCCAATGTAAGAACCCTACAAGAAACACAAGTCCCCAAAGTAGAGAACACTAGTGACCAAGTGTGATTCAACTATCTCAGTTGATAATTATAGTTCCTATCTCGGAAGCAATTCACAGATGAACTAGATTATCTTCTGACAACAAAGTGGCCACTTTAGCACTCAATTTTTCCCCAAGCAGCATCCAAGCCCTTGGTTCTTCTGCAAGGACTTAATAATGGGGTAGCTAGCTTAATAAACTTTCTAAAAGTCATTGTTTTCATCACCCCTTATGTTATAATTTTGGTTCAGTTTTTTCCCGTTCCCTTCTACAAGCAACCAAATCTTTAGCAATTATCCTATTTTTATATTTTGTTCAATAATAAAAATGCAGACTTGCCAGTCACAGTTATATCACTATGCACATAGGTATCATGACAGGTATATTTACTTTTTTCATTAATGCCAACAAAAACTTCACAGAAACAACTAAAAGAAGGATTTAGCTAGGTGGTGGTGGCTTATGCCTTTAATCCCAGCACTCAAAGGCAGAGGCAGGCAGACAGATCTGATTTCGACACCAGTCTGGTCTACAGATCGAGTTCCAGGACAGCCAGGGCCATACAGAGAAGCCTTATTTGTGTGTGTGTGTGTGGGGGGGGTAGGTATTTAGAATATCTAGTTCAGAGGGTTAGACTCCATCAAGACAGAGGATACATGGCTAAAGGCTCAGTCTATAAAAACATGTAGCAACGATTTATCACAGGACACTGACCAGAAAAAGAGAAGAAGCACCTCCTTAGTGCCCCACATCACATAAAGGTTCCACAATCTCACAACGCAAATGACCACCAAGCACTCAAGCATATTAGTCTTTACAGGACATTTCACATTCAAACCATTAAAAAGTTAGCTAGGGGTAAAACTAAATAAGACCAATTTACATAACAGAGCAATAAACTATTTAGACTAAAAGAGAAAATTTAAACATTTTCTCTATTAGCCTCCTTCTGATCATAAGACAGAGTTGTACTACAAATGTAGCCTAGGCTAACTCAGAGCTCACTATATACCTCAGGCTGGCCTCACACTGGCAGTGCTGGGACAACAAGCGTATCACCACCCCAGCCCATGAAGAGTGACTCACCTCCACGTAACTCTTCACAAAAGGATCCCAAACACCAGGAGTTTTTAGCAGCGCACAGATATTTGCAGATGTCCTGCAGCTTTGGCTGAGCATGTTTCGAGTTTTTACAGTGTAAGCATAGTCATCCTTATCTATTCAAACATAAGAGATTCACGCATCATTTAGAGAAGCTGTAAGCAACGCTCAGGCCTGGGTGGACACTGCTAAACGCTAACAAATGCAAAGACAGCACAGCCAACTCGCAAACAGGAACAGTCTAGGCACCTCTAAAAAGCAAGTACACACCATACCCAAAGGGTAGCTCAGCAAACAGGGTACTGGAAACTTAGTCTAGGCACCTCTAAAAAGCAAGTACACACCATACCCAAAGGTTAGCTCAGCAGCTGACTACCAACTAATGCAAGCAACGAAACTCCACACTCTAAACCAAATCAATGCATGATCATCTAAACACAGGCAGAAAAAGGCTTGACAAAGTTCAATCATTCCTTATGTTCATAAGATTATCTGCATCATTTGTTTATGTGGGGAAGATATAAATAAAGGCAGGGGAATTGTCTTAAACAGGGAACTATTGCTGTAATGAACCACCATGACCAAAGCAAGCAGGGGAGGAAGGGCTTATTTGGTTTATTTGTGGCTAGAAATGAGACCAAGATGTGGAAAATGATGTAAGGGAAAAACAAAAAGCAGGTCCTTAAGCATTACTCAGATTTACTCATCACCGAGCTCATCAAACCTGACAGACACAGACACAGCTGCAGCAGGTGCGGGTCGACGGGCAGCATCCGCAGGAGGTAGTGCACATGCTGTTTCCACCATTCTCACTTGTGTCCTTTTAATCTTCCTCTTTTTCTTTGTTTTTAAAGACAGGGTTTCACTCTATATCACTGGCTGCCACCTCAAACTTAGAGCTCCGCCTGCCTCTGCCTCCCAAGTGCTGGGATTAAAGGTGACACCACCACACCCATCTTATCCACAGTTACCTCTGATGAAATTACATTAAAATAGCAAAGTCCATCTATTATATGGGCAGAACTGATTTTGGGTTGTTTTCTTCATTAAAAACACTTACGGCTAAAGATCTTCTGAACTCCCCCTCCACCCATGACTGTCCCCTCAATCTTACTACAAAGTTAGCCATCCACTACATGCAAAAAGAAGTGCATGCTATCTATTCAAAAGAGTGGTAAACGCCGGGTGTTGGTGGCACACGCCTTTAATCCCAGCACTTGGGAGGCAGAGGCAGGAGGATCTCTTCGAGTTCGAGGCCAGCCTGGTCTACCAAGCAAGTTCCAGGACAGCCTCCAAAACAATACACAGAAACTCTCTATCTCGAAAAACCAAAAAAAAAAAAAAAAAAAAGAGTGGTAAACATCACAGTCTAGTCACAAAATAACGTGTTCCACCTCTAGTACCTCATATAAGAAGAAAAGTAAATAACAACTTCAAAACTCACCTAATCAATGAATACCAGTAAACAGTTTCCATTAGAAACAGGATCTTTTTGTTTGTTTGTTTTTGTTTTTCGAGACAGGGTTTCTCTGTAGCTTTGGAGGCTGTCCTGGAACTCACTTTGTAGACCAGGCTGGCCTCGAACTCACAGAGATCTGCCTGCCTCTGCCTCCGAGTGCTGGGATTAAAGGCATGCGCCACCAACGCCCAGCGAAACAAGATCTTATAATATAACCCACCCTGACCTCAAACTCAAGATAGTCTCATCCTCCCAAGAGCAATGCTTCTTCTATTACCTCTGGAAATGTTCAGCGGTCTGTGTGAGCCATGCTGCCCTGCCATCCCTTCACCGTAAGTAAGAAAACGGACTGTGCCAACTCACCAATCTCTGACAGCTCCGTTTTCTTTTTGGACCAAGTGTAGTACTGTAAAAGCCCTTTGTAGGCCTGAACAAGGTTGATTAGCACTTCCTGAGAGGACGACTTTTCACCGTATCTCCATGTCTCTGCTTCACTGAGATTTCTGCTTGCATCCTCAAGCATTCCGTGATGTATCAGATACAATGCATGTTGTAAGGAAATCTGCATCAATAAGAAACACCCACTGTCACTGAAGTCAGAACTATCAGTCAGAAAACTCACGAAAGATATAACATATGCTGGCCTAGTCCTAGTCCTGAAAACTATGCATTAGAACCTTCAAAGAAAAGTGAAAGCTTGGCTGGGTGGTTGTGGTACACATCTTTAACCCTAGCACTTAGGAGGCAGAGGCAGGTGAATCTCTGAGTTCGAAGCCAGTATGGTCTACAGAGTGAGTTCCAGGACATCCAGGGATACACAGAGAAACCCTGTCTTAAAAACAAATGGAAGGAAGGAAGGAAGGAAGGAAGGAAGGAAGGAAGGAAGGAAGGAAGGAAGGAAGGATGGAAGGATGGATGGATGTATAGTGGTACAGTCCACACTCTGTCATTATACATTTTATGTTTTACAGGCTGTATGGTTTCTGTCACGTTCACTCCACTTATGGCCAAGTTCTTTATAGTCTTGAAAAAAAATAACAAAATATTTATAAACTTACTAAAGAATGGTGTTCTTTTAGTTAGGAGAATATATAGAGAAGGGGCTATTATAATACTGTGGTATGCTCTTTTGCAAAAAAAAAACTATTATTAAAAAAACATGGGAATGCCGGGCGTTGGTGGCGCACGCCTTTAATCCCAGCACTCAGGAGGCAGAGGCAGGTGGATATCTGTGAGTTTGAGACCAGCCTGATCTACAGAGCGAGTTCCAGGACAACCTCCAAAACAATACAGAGAAACCCTGTCTCGAAAAACCAAGAAAAAAAAAAAAAAAAAAAAAGATGGGAATTCAGAGAAAAGGATCTATCCCAAACAGCAGGAACCTAAACCTTTTGAACATGTTCAAGTTCTTACTTTTTTCAGGGTCCCCCCTCCTAAAATGCCAGCTCGGCTCCAGTAAGTTCAGCAAATGTGATGACTGACTGTGTCCCCAGTGAGGTGCAGCCTAATCTCTGAAGGACTGGGCTTGGCACCCAGAGACAGATGGAGACCAGACGTGAGCAGTCCTCACACAGTAGTGTTCTCCCCATCTCTTTTACCCACGGGTCTACCTATTTTCCATGATTTTCTATCTCAGCATTGATACAGGCAATTAAAACACACACACATTGAAATATAAACTTACAAGTCTACATTCTCACCTTTAAATAATTCAGGACACCAATATTTTTCATCCGGTCAGCAAAGTTATTAAAAGTCTCCACATTGCTTTTGGGATGATAAAATAGAATTTCACTTCCAAGTTTCCAAATGATCTATCAAAGCAAAAATTAATAGGGAAATAATAAATCCTCACCTTATCCAGTTTCTTTGTACAAAATTTTTTTCATTTTTTCCTGATTATAACACTCAAAAGCAACTTATACTTCCTCTCCATAGAGACCACCATTGCCAGACTTGACACGCTTCACCTAGTACACCAGCATTGTTAACTAGGTGACATTCATCACATCTCGAAATTCTGGTGTATTGGTGATGCTTCTGCTGCTGTGACAAAGACCGTGACCACAGCAATTAGAGGGAAGAGTGTACTTAGGCTCACAGTTCCAAGGGTTAAGGCACGGTGGCAGGAGCACGGAGCTCACATCTGGAATGGCAAGTATGAGAGGCAGAGAGCAACCCAGAGAAAAGTGTGATTTTAAACTCTCAACGTCCACCTCCAGTGACAGACATACTTCTTCAGCACCTCCCCCCAAACCGTGCCACCTGCAGGAACCAATGTTCAGATGCCAGCGTCTCTGGGGGTGTGCTCATTCAAGCCACCACACCAGATAAGAATAGCAGTGCCATCATTAAACTCGTGCTCTTTAAACAGCACCTTTAGGATGCACACTAGGTATAAACTTAAAAATCACTATGAAATGGGTTCCTACAGGGCTCAATCTCATCTTCAACCCTCCAAGCACAGACAGTAGACATGTCCACGCTCCCTGAACTTACATCCACAAGTGCATGTGCTATGCACTTAGGATGTCAATCTAAGAATATTTATCAGAAAAGACAAATTGTCATGAAATACATGTTCTCAGGCCACATTTTGGTGACAGAACTTGAGCTCTGCTTTTCTCAGGGGCAAATGTCTATTTCTCTTCCAACCTAAAGGAGATTACTAAATCAGGTGTCTTTAGAAGAAAAAGTTGCCCCTGCTGCCCCCTGTGTGGGTTATAGGTGTGTACCTCCACACCTGGTTTTTATACAACAGGACAGGGACAGGTAAGAGAGCGAAGGCACTAAAAGAGGCCTTCAGGAGGATGGCAAAAGCTGAAGAAAGGCCCTTCCAAGTAAAGGGAACCAAAGTAAAGGAGCATGCCTGACCTGCTCCATTAAAAGCGAGGGCAGTGAGGCTAGGGAAGAAAACCCAAGTTCGAGATGGGACCAGACAGGCAGACCAGGAGGAGAGTGAGCTCATCCTAAGGAAGTTCACAGCAGTGAGAGGACCACAGCTGACACTCCAGGGAAATGGAAAGCCATTAGTGCTCTCATAATCAACCAGAGTTTGGAGAAGCCCCATCTGCATCAAGTCAATAGAGAAATGCGAATCATAACACAAGCCAATTCTACTTCACAACTCCAAGTATCAAAAAAAGACAGGCATGGTTGCTCATGCCTCATAGCCTCAGGAGATTGACAGAGGACTGCTGTAAACCTGAGTCTGAGGCCAGCATGGTCTCCAGATCAAGGCTGTCTCAAATACATGGATAGATGGATAGATGGAATGAAGTAAGATAAAAATTATCAATACGGATGTGAAAAAAATTAGACATTAAATACTGCTGGTAGAAATATAAAGTGGAAAAGCCACTTTGGTAAGGAGTTGGGTAAAACCATAAGAGATTAAAAGTAGTGTTATTATACTGTGTGTATGTAATATATATATAATATATATAACCTACAATTTTTCTCATCAGTATATACCAAAGAGAAATTAAAGCAAGCACCATGCAGAAACACACACAGGAATGCTGAGAGAAACTATAAAATGTGGTGCTCCGTCCAATAGAATACTACAGTAAAAGGATGGATACGCCAGGCATGGTGGTGGCATGCCTGTCATCACCCCAGTACTCAGGAAGCAGAGGCAGGAGAAACAGACTCCCATTTGCTCTACCTCGGGGGCAGTCTGCCTCTTGTAGGTGTCTGAATCTTCCAGGGTCTGTAAGTAACTGTGCATATATTCTGCAGCTTGCTGCCACTGGTGCTTCAGCAGGGCTTCTTGGATAAAGCTTAAACAAGCGCTTGTCGTCTGAGCAAAATCCCTCTTCTTCTTCCCTCCAGTCACTGTAACAACCACACAAAACCAATTATTCCACTGACTCCAGTTCAGCTGATCAGAAAACTCAATCAACACAAGGCTTAACAAGGGCAGCAAGTACTAATGACCCAGCCTACCCCAGAATCAAGCCCGCTAACTTTTTTAGTTTTAGCGGCCTCCCGACCACGATGGAATGCTGACAGGTAGTCCTGGGCAGACCGTATGCCAGGAGCCGCCGCTGCTGCACATTCAGCCTCCTTCCCAGCCTCTTGAAGTTACTTACAGAGACACCCAAAGGAGAATCAAAAACCAGCAGGCCACAAGGTCACAAGACTGTTATCTGAGCACTAAAGAGCCTGAGGCAGGACTGTGAGGCCAAAGACTGAAATATGTAAGGAAATTCTGTCTCAAAATAAAATCTAACCCTAAATATTAGATATCCTTGTGCCACTAGGCTCCCTATATTTTTTAAAACTGGTTGTTCTTTTACTAAGTAATTTGGATAGAACCTTTCAAAGGAACAGTCCCCAGTATTTTAATGGGTAAAAGTCACCAATGCTACCCCAATGAAATAAGTTCAGCTGTAAACATTAGCATCCGTTAAGTCTGTTCTGACAGCCAGGCGTTGGTGGCGCACGCCTTTAATCCCAGCACTCGGGAGGCAGAGGCAGGCGGATCTCTGTGAGTTCGAGACCAGGCTGGACTACCAAGCGAGTTCCAGGACAGCCTCCAAAGCCACAGAGAAACCCTGTCTCGAAAAAACCAAAAAAAAAAAAAAAAAAAAGTCTGTTCTGACAATCTCCTTGTTAACAGTATGTGGAGTTAGTTACAATATTATAAATGAGAAGGTTATACTGATATCTCCTTTTCCCTTCTAACAGATCCTGTTTGGCCAGCAGTCTCTTTCTTTGTTTCTGTTTTGTTCCCAGGCTAACCTCAGGCTCATATGTAGCCAGGTATGACCTGGGACTCTCTGCCTGGCCTCACACATGCTGGAGTTACAGGTATGCACAACCATCCCTGGCTCTGGGCCCTCATCTTCCAGCTAGACTCCCTTATTTAAGAAAGTACAGAGACCAACGAGAAGCATGCAAAGGTGCTTTTCAAATAGTCTGGGCAGGTGTATAGAGATGACTCAGAGGGTCAGACCGTGTGTTGAGATTCAGGTCCCAGCACCCAAGTCAGGCAGCTCACAATCACTGGTAACTGCAGATCAGGGAATTTGATGCCCTCTTATGGCCTCCACGGGCATTGCGCTCACACCCACAAATTGAAGGACATATACATATACACACAGTAAGAAATAAAAATCCTAGGGACCGGAGAGACAGCTCAATGGCAAAGATGGCACCTGCTCTTGTAGAAGACCAGGTCTGGTTCCCACAGCCACACGGCAACACACATCTGTCAGGAGCTCCAGGGGACTCAACACCCTCTTTTGACCTCTGTGGGTACCACATACATAGCACACACACATATATAAATACTCATATCGCATAAAGGCCAAAATAAACTTCACACAATAAAAAATATATTATTATTTAAATTAAACAGCCAGGACAGAGGCTGTAGCTCAGTGGCAGTACAAGCTATGTGCACGGCCGTGGATTTAATCCCCAGCATGCCCAAACAATCCATAAGAGCACAAAATCAACGTGGGTATCTGTGTCGTTACACACTCCTTCCTAAAACTGACCTCCTAGAGAACTACACCTGTCAGAGGCCTATCGTCAAAATAGGCATAATACTTGCAGGCAAGATAAGGCTCACAAGTGAACCATTCTTAGCATTGACCTTTGCAAGTCAGAGGGTTTCCAAAATCTGTTTTCAACACTGGTAACTTTTTTCTTCCTCCAACTCAGAGATTTGATAGCCTCTGCCTCCCAAAAGGTAGGTGTTGTTTTAACAAAATCTCAATCGTTCAATTTTACCAGTTGGCTAGCTCAGAGAGACAGAAATCATGCAGCTGCCCTCCTTCTCCACCAACGTCCCAGAAGCCCCGTTCCCTTCACAGTCTCAAACTCAATGTCCCTCCCTTCTACCTCCTGTGTGTGTCTCTGTGTCCTCCTGACTCCCTCTTATACTCTATGGGTTTTCTTTGTTTTGTTTTTAAATAATCCTATGTTCACTTCCTGCCAACTGGTTGCTTGCTCCACCCCTTGACCTACAGTTGACTTTATTTAAACCTGCTTACAATATTCAAGTAGAAAGCTCTTGGATTAAAGGTGTGCGCTAGGGCTGAGCCACATCACAAGTAGAAACAGGTTTTTCCAATCTCGGGGTTCACAGTGGGATCAAATATCCTACAAAAGGTAGGATTAAAGGTATGTGCCACATAACCTGCTTTGACACTAGTAACATTAAGAATGTGTATATATGAGCCGGGCATTGGTGGCGCACGCATTTAATCCCAGCACTAGGGAGGCAGAGGCAGGCAGATCTCTGTGAGTTTGAGCCAGCCTGGTCTACAGAGAGCGTTCCAAGACAACCTTCAAAGCAATACAGAGAAGCCCTATCTTGAAAAACCTGAAAAAAAAATGTGTATATATGCATGTGTGTGTGTGTGTGTGTGTGATATACACTTTCTGCAAAAAAGCAGTAGGTTTTCTACTCATCTGTTACTATTTAAAAATCGGTAATAATTTATTACGTTTATATGATTTAGATTTCACCAGATCTATTTTAAAAGTAACCTAATTCCATTTTAAAAACCCATCAGGTGGTGAAAATATTTCACTTGCAACTATTAAACTCAAAACAATCTATATGACACCTTAAGACTGTCAAGACAGTTTAATAAGTACTGCAAGAGAGTACCAGAACATATTCATAGGGGACATGAAAGTTAGAAACTTGATAAAGACTACAGTGGGGCATTGTGGTTCATGTCTATCACTCCAGCACTCAGCAGAAAAAGGCAGGAGGATTGCTGCAAGTTTGAAGTCAACCTGCTCTGTGCAGCAAGTTCCAGGCTAGTCAAGGCTGACCGGCAAGACCGTCCTGAGGGGGGCCGGAGGGGAAAGATTACAGCACAGACCATTAGTGCACACTCCAAACACCAGGGTCTGCCGCCTCAATACTCAAGGTCTGAAACCAGCAGTCCTGAATCATCTGAAAGCCAATCAGAAACAGAGAAAAAAAGAAAGAGGAGAGAGGGAAAGACAGGGAGCCTCCTACGCCTCGACTGGCTCTCTGAAGCAGGCACTGCATTTAGTAAGAGCTACACAAGCTGCTTAGATCAACAATCCCAGGCAACTGGCCCACAAAACTGGAAAAACATCTGTTCAAATAGTCTTTATCCACCTAATAGAAGACTGCTCTCAGGCCAAGCTCCATTTATCTCTTAATGGTTAAAATACAGGACTTGAGATCTGACAGACCTGATCTGCTTCCTTACATCATTACTTAAGAGTTTAATTTTAAAAAAAAGTTTCATTTCTTTGCAATTCAGTGTCCTCACATGAAAAATGCCAGTGCACACATTTACTGAGGATTAAATTACAGGGAATATAAAATTAAATGAGTTCTTCTTTTTAAATGGGAGCTAAATTCTAGGCTCCAAGGAAAGCATCAAGAGCAGTAGGAAAAGCGCTGGTGTAAGTGTATGTAAAGGTCTGACCTGTGCAGCATGCAATCGCTGCTGCTTCATGTAGTCCTGCAGACGTTAACCCACTACAAGCCTTGTCAGCATCCACATTAGACTGTAAATGAAGGATGCCTTCTAAACCTATTACAGCAATGCTATAAGGAATTATTTCCACTAAACTCAACAGAAGTTCCTTAAGGTTTCCTATGTATGTGCTCCTCAATGAGACCACATTTTCTTGATCTGTAAGTCTCCAATATTCTGCCAATGCCAAAATACAAGTGCTCAGTACAGAGAACTATTTACACACACATGACAGACTGTGTATTAAATGAAAAAAAAAAAAAACAAAAGCAAACTAAAAGGAAGAGCCGGTTTCTTCTCATTTCCTCTTTGTCCCCATCTAATCTTAGTAAGGCATTAGGCACCCTGGCTCACACCTGTAGCTCAGCACCTGGAGGCTGCAGCAAGTCCTGAACCAGCCAGGGCTAACCAGCCAGAACCTGTCTACCAACAACAAATGAAATGAAGGGGGAGGAACAATGACCTGGTTTGGTTACTCACTCGTAGCTGTGTTCAGTCCTGGCACTTCTTTGCATTAAAGTGAAAGGCTCCAATGTGGTCCCACTTACCTACAGTTTCTATACGATCCTGAAGCCACGGGAAATGCATTCCCGGATGATTAGAGAACACCGAGTTTCCTCTCTTGCCATCCTCTGCCGAAGCAAGCTTTGTCAATTCTTCATCGAAATCGCTCATATCTATTCCAAACTGAGAGTATCAGTTAACTTCAGTACATGTTAATATACAAGCAACTGACTTGAGCAGGACCCATTGTGTCTGACAGCTCTTTTCAAGTAAATGCTGAATCCGTGTGAGTAACAACAGCCTAGACTGAAGTCCCACTGTTTAAAAAGAAGACTGGGGACCAGAGAGATGGCTGCTTTTCTAGAGGACCTGTGTTCCGTTCCCAGCACCCCTGTAACAGTTCATGACCTTCTAGAACCCTATTCCCAGGGCATCCCATGACCTTCTCAACAGGAATACACCTAGTGCACATACATGCAGGCAGACCCTCATACACATAAAATAAAAATTTTTTTTGGTTTTTACTAGACAGGGTTTCTCTGTATTGTTTTGGAGGCTATCGGTCCAGCCCGGCCTCGAACTCACAGAGATCCGCCTGCCTCTGCCTCCCGAGTGCTGGGATTAAAGGCGTGCACCACCACCGCCCGGCTAAAAATCGTTTTTAAAATCCTTAAAAATTAAAGAATACTCTACAGCTATGACTCAAGAACATACCAAAAAAGACACCCTTGGTTACAAAGTAAAAAGCTAAAGCTTCAGAAAGAAATCGAAGAATACATAACACAATATAACAAGTACAATAATAGCAGCAGCTAGTATTTACCGGGACTTAACTACATACTTAGCCTATACATTATCTAATCTAATCACAGCAGCAACCTTACAATGAAAACTGTAGGACTTGCTGGGCGGTGGTGGCAGAGGCAGGAGGATAGCTCTGTGAGTTGGAGGCCAGCCTGGTCTACAGAGTGAGTCCCAGGACAGGCTGCAAAGCTACACAGAGAAACCCTGTCTCAAAAAAAAAAGGAAAGATAGATAAAAGAACGGAAGGACTTAGACAAAATACGTAACTTAACCAAAAGGAGTGAAGACAATTGCCTAGGAAATGCGGAGCACAGACTAGCTGGTGTGACTAGGGGGTGGGCAGGGGGCCAAGGCAAACGAATGACCCTACAAAAGCAGCCGAGTGCCACTGAGCTTGGATTAGACGGTCAGAACGCTCAAGACCCCTGTTGTGTGTGTGTATCCAGTAGAGAAGCTTCTGGTACTACGACTTAGAATTCCACCAAGTGCCCCCCTCCTTTCTGCAGTCCTACGGCACCGCCCCAGTTCCGGACACCTTCAGAAGCGTCCAGGGCTCACGCACTGGCATTGCAACTTCTGCTTGTCATCTGCGCCGCTGGGGATGGAGCCCGGGACCTGAGCCTGCCGACTGACAACCGGTTTCTGCCTTCCGCAGTCTGGTTAGCGTGGGGGGTGAGTGGGTAATTTGCAGGGGTCCTCCCACCACGGATCGGGTTCACGCGGGTGGACGGCTACCGCTGCAACCTGCCTGGCCCGCTCCCTTTTGCTTCTCCGCCTTCGACGCAGACTGGACCTTTTCATGAAAGCCAAAGCCGACCGTGCGGCGCAAAAGCTCGCAATAGCACCTGAATGTGACCTCGACCCACCGCGTACGGGGAGAAGCCCTAACGCGAATCCTCCCCACGTCCTCGACCTGGACGACGCCGCGGCGGTTGCCCCGGTAACCAAAAACTTCACAGCCCGGGCGACTGGCTTTCCCTGAACCGAAGACCACAGGAAGTCACCAGGGAAGAGCAGGAGGAAAATGCGCGGCGCTCACGTACCTCTCCCTCGGAGTGCGGGGCGCACCGACCCCACGGGGGGAATACGACGCGATGCCCACACTCAACTCGTCCGCACGCCGCGGGCGACCAGGAAAAAACCCGCGCCGGAAGTCGCTAGCGAGCGCTTCCTGTGAGCTTGCGCATAACCAGCAGGGCTGGCACTCGGGTAGCGCGCATGAGTAGTCCCGCCCCTCCCTCGTGCGTGGCCTAGAGGGGAGCAGACGAGCCTAGCCAGCTCTCTAGCGGCTGCGGAACGTGGCCCGGAAGTGGATGTTAGCTTCTACTTCCCCGTTGGTTTGGCCGTGATTTGCACCTTAATCTGTGCCACCCTGGAAATGGAAGGTTTCCGTCGCAAGATCCGAGTGTGGCGAGGCGGGGTCACATAGCCGATCCTGATTGCTGCTCTGAAGATTATTTTTATTACTATTTATAGCATCTTGCTGCCTTCACAGTTTGAGCAAGAATCCATTTTTCCCTACCAACGTGGATTGTTGCAGGGATCGGCCTGGAGTCCACTTTCAAGAGGGACATTGACATACCTATATTAGTTATGGAGGTGGAGAGTGGAATTGTCAGGTCGTGTGAGAAGGGGCGCTGCTAGGGAAGATGGCCCTGAAGAATGGCCGGAGATGTATGGAAAAATACTCTTTAAAGGACTGATCTGTTAATGGACAGATTGTTACAGACATGTGAACAAGCATTGATGAGTAAAAGCTCAAGGGAGGCAACCTTAAAGTCACTGGAAGATAACTGTTCATAGTTGAGACTGCATAAACTGTGGAATGGACTCCTCCTAAACTCCGAATTTACTGCTTGAGAATAGAATCTGAGTTCCGTGGAAATTAGCAGGTCTATAAAAAGAGTGTATGTAGAGGTTTTGTTTTCTTAATGCTAGGGATATTTTATTCTATGTTTTCTTCATAAACAATACAGTAGGAGAAAAGTTATTTATACTGCTTTTGTGTCATTAGTCCTTGCCCTTAACCCTGTTTTGGGTTTTGTTTGTTTGTATGGGTTTTTTTTGGGGGGGGGGGTTCAAGACGGGTTTCTCTGTATTGTTTTGGGGGCTGTCCTGGAACTCGCTCTTGTAGACCAGGCTGGTCTCGAACTCACAGAGATCCACCTGCCTCTGCCTCCCGAGTGCTGGGATTAAAGGTGTGCATCACCAACGCCCTGCTTAAACCTGTACTTTTTAACTACAGACAAAACTAAATTAAAGGATGATGTCACACACTAAGACAGTGATTAGCTTGTCATCTGGAAGCTTGTTTCATCAAAATGAATCAACTGATTTTGTTTGTTTCTTCATGCTAATAAAAATAGGGGGAAAACTCAGTAGTGGTTGTTCACACCTTTAATCCCAGCACTTGGGAGGCAGGGACAGATGGATCTCTGAGTTTGAAGCCAGCCTGGTCTACAGAGTGAGTTCCAGCTTGGTCTACAGAGTGAGTTCCCGAGCTACAAAGAGAAACCCGACTCAAAACAAGGGGTGGGGGTGGGGGGCTTCTGATGTCAAGGTTTTCAAACAGCTCTTGATATTAGGAAATAAAAGTGAGGAAATCACTGTCTTTATATTGTTTACATACCGCTTCTCTTTCCCACAGTACAACTCTGAGTGACAATGTGGTGAGAAGAGCATGCACAAAAGCTTCCCAGACTCACACCATAAGAATGTATGTAACAAAGGAGAGGAAAATGTCCTCACAGTTGCTTTTCTCTAAAGGAGCAACTAAATAATGGTGATGAACTACATTTCCTAAAACCTTTTGAGGTGTCTTGGAAAACATTATTCCCATGAACCTTTTCTATAGAAAAAAAAAGCTAAATATAATCAAGCAATTGAAAAACAAACTACACTACAATATCATAGTATGGGTTAAAAGCGAATGTGGCAAAAATAGTAGTGTAAAAAACAAAGCTAACTTGCATTGTAGTATAGAGAAAACTTTATCCAGCTATAGCTTCCCTGAACTACATGGGTGAGGATCCTACAATAGGCTGAGACTTGGGGAAAACTGCTCTAAAAGACACAAGTTCACTTTTTCCCTCCTTGCTTGGTACCCCAAGCTTAAAAACAAAACAAAAAAAGCTTCTGTGGTATTAGCATCATAAAGAACACACAAGTATCACTCAATACCTGGGTTTTGAATTCTAGACACATGAGGAAGTTAAAAAGGTGGTTGTCTCTGATGTTAGAGCAGTTATTGGCTGAAACCAACCACATGAGTGGTTCCAGTTCAGCAACAAATGTAGCAGAATCCAGCTAAACCCTACACAAATTCCCAGTTCAAACGGCCCAATAAAATGGCGGTTATCATTAGATGACAAGTTTTGGTGGTTTGGGCTAAGAAAATATAACGTGGCCGGGCGGTGGTGGCACACGCCTTTAATCCCAGCACTCGGGAGGCTGAGGCAAACGGATCTCTGTTAGTTCGAGGCCAGGCTGGACCGATAGCCTCCAAAACAATACAGAGAAACCCTGTCTCGTAAAAACAAAAACAAAAAAAAAAAAAGAAAAGAAAATATAACAAAAATGGTACTAAAGCAATTCTGGGCTTTAAGATGCCTTACACTTCTGGGTTTTAGTGGGAAGAGGACTCCAGTCAACAAGTTTAAGATAGATGACTGGATAACAGGTCTATTTCAGTCAGTGTAACCACGACAACAAAACTGCTAGTCAATGATATGAAGCTATTTTAACCCAGCTCATAGCTGAAGGAAGTGATGTGAGTGACCCCAATCAGTAACCCATACACTAGAAGACAAGACATAGACTAGGGAGAAATAAATGATGTTAAGCCACTGAATGCATTACATAGGATAGATGAAGTGTTATCTGTTTCCACATGGTGAGTCAACCTTAATTCTGGAGTTCCCTTTAGCATAGCTAGTAGTGAAGTCCTGTTGCTTTTCATTTCAGCCTTGAAGAATACTTATACTGAACCAGCAGGGATTTTTTGCTGTCAGCTCTTTAAACCTTCCCGTTGACTTTTAGTCTCATTTTCAAGGAGACTAAAGTTTAACTGTGTTTACTGATTGACAGTGTGGCTGGTTGTCTCTGGTTGCTTTCACCCCCTCCACTTGGTTATTTAGAGGCAGTAGTATACTGATCTATGTATGAATCTTTTTATTAGATGTTATATGCACTGAGTCTCCTAGACTCATCAATTTCTTGTTTGTTAATTGCAAATTTTTAAACCATTTCGCCTCAAATTTCTATTCAGTTATGTCCCTGTTTTCAAACACTTTGAGCATTTCTAATAATATATTTGTAATGCCACTAAGTATTAAGGAATTGTAATAAAATATCTGCTCAGTTTTTTTTTTCTTTCGATAATTAGACCTGATAATTCCTATTGGTCTGTTTTTAAATTGACTTTTGGTTAGTTGGCAATGTAGAATCTTCTGATAAGCCTGTTAAATTATTTTTTCACTTAAAATACTGTTTATTATTTGAAGTTTTTTAAAAGAAATGTTTCATTTAAATGTTGATATGCCATATTTGTTCATTACGACTATGCTTTCCATTAAGTCTTTGGAGTAATTTTTTTCTTTTGAGACAAAGTCTCACTGTGTAGCTCTGGCTGTCCTGGAACTCACCATGCAGACCAGGATGGCCTCAAACTTGGAATTAAGGGTATGTGCCACTACACCCATTTTGTGGAATAACTTAAATTTTATTTTAGCCAATTCTTATGTGGATAATCTCAGAAATGTCTTATTATTTATGACTTTTTTCTTTTAAAATTTCATTTTCCTAATTCTTTGCAATCTCATAGGGCCTAATTCTACTGTGAACATTTACAGACTACAGGGAGTTTATATTGTCTTTCTCTAAAATGGGTTGTAATGGTTAATGTTATTTCTCAATCTGATTTCATTAAACTGCCCAGAAAGAGGGTATCTGATGGTGTTTCCCGAGACAGATCATCAAGGCTTTCAACTATGGATTGATCCCTTAATGGATTCCTAATATTATCATACCAAGAAGTAGAAGGCTAGCCCTCTGGAGGCAGGTGGATTTGTGAGTTCAAGGCCAGCCTAGTCTACAGAATGAGTTCCAGGACAGACAGGGGAACACAGAGAAACCCTGTATCGAAAAACAAAACAAACAAACAGAAAGTAGGAGGCAGGGTCCAGGGGTAGAGTTTGTTACTGGGGCACATTCTTAGTCTGCACCTCTCTCTGCTCTTCCTAGGCAACACGAGATGAAGAATTTCCTGTTACATAGTCCTGCCACTATGAGATGTTGCCCCAGCACATGGAGCTATGCCACCGTGAACCTACTGAAACAGTGAGCAAATTAAACTCCTCGTCTTTAAGATGTTTGTGACAGTGAAAGGCATTTTGTCATAGTGATGGGGAAGCTAACGACACACTCAGATATTATTTGTCCGTATCGTGAGGATCAGTCACTAGAGGAGTCTGCAAGTTCTTCATGTTCAGCATGAGTGGGTTTTAGTTTCTGACTTAATTCTGCTATTCCCATACTCCTTCATGTTTATTCTTTCTGATAAAGGTTTGTGGGGAACTGTGGGAATACTTAAGGTGTAATGACAGTTTTGTTTTTGTTTTTTCAGAATAGTTGGAAAGGATGTTTCATGAATGGGATAAACATTATGGTTTTGCATAATTCCACAATTACCTAGTATCTTAAGAGGATATACCTTTATAAGAGAGTGTGACTAAAAATACTTTAAGACCTAAAACACAATATTAAGCTTTGTTTGATCTTTTTTTGTTTATTTGTGTGTTTGGTTGTTTGGTTGATTGGTTGGTTTCAACACAGTATTTTTCTGTGCAACAGCTCTGGCTGTCCTAGAACTCACTTTGTAGACAAGGCTGGCATCAAACTCATAGAGATCCTCCTGCCTCTGCCGTGTGCCACCACCACCCAGGACTTTTTTGTTTTTAATAAATTTGTAAAAATAATTCATGTTGTAATGTTAATTTTTAAAAAGATTTTATGCTGCGTGTTGGTAGTGCATGCCTTTAGCCCCAACCCTTGGGAGGCAGAGGCAGGCAGATCTCTGTGAGTTCAAGGCCAGCCTGCTCTACAGAGAGAGTTCTAGGACATCTAGGGCCTTTACACAGAGAAACCCTGTCTCAAAAAACAAAAAAACCAAAACCAAAACTGAAACCAAAACAAATAAAAAAGATTATCTTTGTAATCATGAGTGTCTCTGTGTGTGTATGTATACATGAATGAAGTTGCCAAAGAGGCCAGAAGAGGTCGTCACTTCCCGGGGAATTGGAGTTATCAGTGGCTGTAAGCTGCCTGGCATGGGTGCTGGGAACCAAACTTGGGTCTTCTGTGAGACCACTATGCACTCTTAACAGCTGAGCCATCTCTCCAGTCCTGAAAGTTAATTTGTAACCACAATTTTCTAGTGCTATGTCCACATTTAAATATGACTAATCTGATTTTGTTTTTTTTTTTCAAGACAGGGTTTCTCTGTGTAACTGAGCTCTGGCTGTCCTGTAAACCATTCTGTATACCAGGCAGGCCTTGAACTCCTAGAGATCTGCTTGCCTCTTCGTCCTGAATGCTAAGATTGTTTATAGGCATGTGCCACCACCTCCTGGCAAGATGTACTTTGTTCTTTTTTGTTGTTGTTGTTTTTGTTTTTCGAGACAGGGTTTCTCTGTATTGTTTTGGAGGCTATCCTGGAACTTGCTTTGTAGACCAGGTTGGCCTCTAACTCACAGAGATCCATCTGCCTCTGCCTCACGAGTACTGGGATTAAAGGTGTGTGCCACCAACGCCCGGCCGATGTACTTTGTTCTTATATCCTGATCCACTTGAGGACAAGTTGTAGAAAAGCATTAACCTATTGATGGCTCAGAGTGTATAATCCTTTAAAAGTTATTTTGTATTTACTTTTTTAAATTTCTTTTTGAGATAGGCTCTCACTATGTAGCCTTAGCTGGCCTACAACTGCTAGTATGGAACTCAGAAAGATTTACCTGCCTCTGTCTTTGCCTCTGCCTCATTGCTAAGATTAGAAGTGTGCCACCATACCTAGTCCCATTTCTATCCATTATTACCATAGCACAATCATTAACAGAGTGGACAAGTCAATCTCCTGAAGAAGAAGGCACCTTTAATGTCTTGCCCTGACAATATGCTGCCAGGAGATTTTCTCCAGGGTAAAACATTCCTTCCTAGAGAGAGAGGCTTGAGAGACCCAAAAAGTAATGCAGGAGAATGGAGAGGCCCAGAGTATACTTTCCAACCTAGCAAGATGCCTATAAGGTATGTGGAAAGCTCCAGGGCTGCAGCTTCTCAAGCTCATCCATGCTGGGGATGACTTTTCAGAGGCATGGCTGCCTGTGTGTCACCCATGCTCTGGAGAGGAACCTCAGTAGCTCACAGGTTCACCAAGGTGGACTTGGGTATGATTACTGCTTCTGTCACTAGATCCCTGCCTGGGGTTGTGTGCAATGAGCATTCTTCCTGCTAGCCTGGTCCCAGTGCTGCATCAACCCAAATAACACACAAAGACTCTATTAGTTACAATGCTGTTGGCCAATGTCCAGGGCTTCTCATTGGCTAATTCTGTCTTAAGTATTAACCCATGAGTACTAATATATATTTCTATAAGGACTTATCTTTCCGAGGACACCATTCTGACATGTCCTCTCTTCCCTAGATCACATGGCAACCATCTACTCTTGACTACTTTTCCCAGAATACTCCTTGACTCCTTGTCCCACCTATCTTGCTTCCCTATTGGCCAGCAGTGCTTTATTTATCAACCAATAAGACAAACATGCACAAAAGGACTTCCCCCATCAGTTGTGTCTCTGGGATAAACTTCTGTGCCGTGGCTCCCCAGGGAAAGTCTCATACAGCAGTAACTCAATACCTCTCCTTATGCTATCCTTATAGCATTCTTTACCTGAGTCCAGGATATTGTACCTGGACATTATTCTGGCTTCCCTAGCTCTGAACCTAACCTGATCCCTGATATGTCAGCTCATTTAGGCAACTAAATACTAAAAAACTAAAGCTGCTCCACAGTCTGAGAAACTTGAAAAAGAAACAAAAACCTCTATGCTTACTCAAGGAATAATACCTTGGAGGTTGTATTCAGGGAAATTTCAAGCCTAGAAGCTATTACAAGGCAGACATAATAGTGTAGTTGAAGCAACGCAATGCACTTTTGAATGAGACATTGTTGGAGCTCACTGTGGGTTTTGGTTTTTGTTTTCAAGACAGCAATATTGCTTTGTAGACCAGGCTGGCCTCCCCACCTTGGCCTCCCAAGTACTGGGATTGCAGGGGTATGCCCCAAGACCCATACACATGCCGTATAAGGACTTCCTAGCCATGGTGCTGAGTCAGCAGGGAGCACAGGACTCCTTCAAGGTTAAGGTGAACAAGCTGGTCTACATGACAAAAGAAAAAGGATGGGAAATGAAAGGAGGGAGGGAGGGAGGGAGGGAGGGGAGAGGGAGGGAGGGAGGGAGGGAGGGAGGAAGGAAGGGAATTGCCTCATGATAGGACAGAGATCTCATTTTTAAAATTACCATACAAAATTCTACAGTGTTCTGTTCCTCAGGAAAACAAATATGAGGACTGGTGAGGTGTCTTCAGCAGGAAAAAACACACACCACAAAAGCCTAGTAACCTGAGGTTGATCCCAGGAACCATGGTGGAAGGAGAGAACCAGCTCCCAAAAGTTGATGCATATGTGTGTGCATACACACAGCAATAATCAAGTCATTGTTTTTCAAAGAAATAAAACCTGAAACTTCTCGTGGACCAGGTGGAGTGATCTAATGGTGTCTGTTATACTAGGGACATCTTCCATTTGCCAAAGCTGAAAACTCTAGAAAATAGTGTATTAACTTGTATTTTACTTTATCCTTCAAGAAATTGCCATATTCTCCTGCATTGATCACACCTTCATTAAATCAATGTTTAGTTACAGGAATGGGCTTTTCTGTAGTTTAAAGTTTGTCTAAATAGAAAAACAAAGATTCTACTTTCTAATCTTGGATTATAGTTTAAAATCCTTATGGGAATAAAATGGCAATTCAGTTTTGTTTTGATTTTTTTTGGCAAATCAGTATTTATATAGACACTAAGCATATCTAATTACTGAGCTAAAATGAAGTTTTGTGAGAAAAAACAACCTTTAAATTTTTTATGTACAAGATGTAAAGATTTTAAATTGTATTTGTAAGTGGTAACTAAATTTTTGTTAGTCAGCTCTTCTGGGGATCAGGAACAAGGGAAGTAGCTGTTCTCATACACAGCCTCTCTTGCTGTCATTCACCCATCCCTTCACGTGTTCTCCATGTTTCACATCCCATGGGGGCTTACATAGGAGTAGGCTTTCACACTAGTCACTGAAAACTCTCACTTTTCCCGTTCATAGTCGCTTATTGTTCAGTCTTCATGTAAGGGCATTTATGGTCCTATTTATAATTGTGTTGCATGCACCAATTGAAATGCAAATACCTCCAGATATTTGCTTTGTTCCTTTGTATCAGTCACTTGTGGTTGTATACTACCCTAAAAAACTATTTTCTTGGGGTTGGGGAGTTGGCTCAGCAGTTAAGAGCACAAACTGATTTTATAGAGAACCAGAGTTCAGTTCCCAGCACCCACATCAGGTGTCTTCCAACTGCCTATAACTCCAACTTCAAGGGAGCCGACGACCTAGACTCACTTTCACAAGCGCCTGTATTCACATGCACATACTCACACAAAGAGACAGGCAAACATGCACATACTTAAAAATAAGCCGTTTTTAAAAATGTTTTCTTTTCCTTGGGTGTAGAGAGAAGACTTTTCCTTGCCAGCCGCTTGGTTTTTCCCCACCAGTCGCCTGGGCTCTGCCGTGTTGTAGTCCCCAAATAACACACAAAGACACTGTATTAATTATGAAGCTGTTGGCTTTGCTTGTTTCTTACTGGCTAGCTCTGACTTAAGTATTTATCCCATAATTGTCAATCTAAGTATTTCTCTTACTGGAGAAGAGTTCCGGACATCTTACTTCTCTGGCGGGCTACATCGTGACTCCCTGCGTTTCTCCTACCCAGAGTCCTCCTGGACTCTTAGTCCCACCTATCTTGCTTCCCTATTGGCCAACAGTGCTTTATTGACATATACACAGGACTTCCACATCACTTGGGTCTTAGGGTCTCCTCCACAAAGTGCCTTTGATCTTCCTAGCAAGCTTGGAAGGACATTCCTGGTCTCTGAATGAGAACATTTTCTGGGGTAGCACGGTCCAAACATATTTCCTTCATCGAGTCACTGTTTGCCAAGACTTGTTGCAGCATCCACCAACTCTACTAACTGTAGATTTCACTGATTAGTTATTTAATCAACATTAATAGGTAGTCCATTTATTTGCTTCTTGAAAATCACTGTAAACTTCTAACCTTGGTCGAAAGAATCTGAGACTTAAAAAACTTAATGGCTCAGCATGATTCACTGATTCCTAGTTCGGGCCCTCAGCTTTCTAGTGCAGGCCTTCTCTGGCTACCTACCCTGCCCCTGCCGCTGCTGCTCTGCCAGGGAAGCATTTCATATCTCAAAATCAAGTGGACAAAGCCAGGTAGTCTGTCCTGTGGAGACTGAGATGCACAGGCCACACCTGAAATCTGTTCTGCATTTGTGGCAAAACACTAAATATTTGACTTCAAGGAAAATGGTGCCAAAGTAAATTCAGCCCAACCGGAAACAGGAACCCACATATACACACGTGTATTAGTGGCAATGGCAGATGTTTGAGTTTCTTTCTTTCTGTGGTAGAAAGTAGAATAATATTTGTCAGGGCTGAACAAATAGTGCACGCTGGCAGAAAGTGTAGCCTTGTATTTGACTCACGCCCAGTAGAAAGTGTGCAGTGACGACTTTCTTAGCTGTGAGGAGGGAGTTAGCCCAACTGGCCATGCCCAACACAAACCCGCATTCTCTGTTACTCTGAGCAGGAAGTTCTCTTATATCTGCTTCTATCATTGAATCCCTTTACTTAAAATTCTGTAGCTCTCTCTGTTTCTACTAAGTCTAAACTCTTGTGTTGGTTTCAAAGTCATTCATAATCTGCCCCTCCTCACCACCCAGTTTGTCCTCCGTCCCTGTGTACACATCTCAGCTGTAGTCGGATGATGTCTCCTTACTTTCCTTTAAACGAATGGTTTTCTGCCTTTAATTCTAGCACTCAGGAGACAGAAGCAGGCGGATCTCTATGAGTTCTGGGCCAGCCTGGCTGACAGAGTGAGTTCAAGCACAGAAAGGGCTATGTAGAGAAACCTTGTCTCGAAATAAATAAATAAACCAATGAAAAACAAGGCATTTTTCCAGTATTCCTAAAAGAAGTGTGGTACTTTTTTATTTTTTTAGCAATTATTTTTAATTTTGTGTGTCTGCTGGATTGTCTGTGTGTGGGTTTGTGCACATGTGTGCAGGTGCCTGTGGAGGCCAGAACAGAGTGTTGGATACCTTGCAGCTAAAATATAGGCAATTGTGAGCCACCCAACATGAGTTGTTAGGAGCTGAACTCAGGTTATCTTCGAGAGCAGTGTGTGCTCCTAAATGCTAAACCGTTTCTCCAGCCTTGTGTGGCACTTTTGGCTGTTAGATTAGTCAATAGTGTAGACCAGTCCTGTTGTCTAAGAAAATAGACAACAGAAAAGCATTGTGATAGACTAGAATAAAGGGCGTTCTGCAAGACTCTGCCTTTGAGTATTTCTGAGGCAAACCGTGACCGTGCTTGCGTGTCAGGAGGTGTATTCTTCAGACCTCAGATAACGTTTTTCACCAAACTGAGCATGCAGGAGGAGTGGCTTGTGCTCTGGTGGGGTTTCACCACACACTGGGCCCATGTGAGTTTCCAAGCCTCCTCTCTCAGCATCACTGCCCAGCATCTAGTCACCGTAAACCTGGTCCCGAGATTGGTTTCTCTCCTGCTGACCTCTCAGCCTGTGCCCTGTTTGTCCTACTGTGCTTTAGCAGTAGCTTCTTGATCCTCAAGGGGCCTAGAATTTTTTTTCAATTTTCATGAGATACTTTATTTAATGGAGATTTGTTCCCTGTGTTATGTCTCTTTGCTGCAGATTAACAATAAGTGCTTTTAGAAAGGAAAGAAAACAACAGAAAGTAAAAAACAGAATAAGGGCTTAAAACTGGAATTATTTTCTATCTCAGTTTCATAGCCAGTTCAAGGCCAGCCTGAGACATTCTGCAATCGGACATTTCCTGTCCTAACTGCCTGGTCCCAAATAACTGACTGAGAGGCTTAATATTATTTACAAATGCTTGACCAATAGCTCATTCTTGTTATGAGCTAACTCTTACATCTAAAATGACCCATATTTCTCTTTATGTTTTGCCATATGGTTCATGGTTCTTTACCTCATGTTTTACATATCCTGCTTGCTCGGTGGCTGGATGGTGTCTCACCCAACTCTCCTGACTCCGCCCTTCCTCCACCCATCATTTTCTCTTCGTCAGTCTGTCTCACCCAATCTTTCCTTGCCCTGCTATTGGCCAATCTCATAATCCACAGCAACATATAAAACCCTGTTTCAAAAAAAAAGAGTGAGAGAGAAAAGAGGGCTGGAGAGATGGCTCAGTGATTAAAAGCCCTGACTGTTCTTCCAGAGGACACATGGTCCATTCCCAACCCCCACATAGCCTCTCACAACCATTTATAACTATAGTTCCAGGGATCAGGCTTCTGTGGGCCCTGCATACATGTGGGGCACAGACATATTGCTGGCAAGATACTCATGTTCATAGAATAAATGTAAACAAATCTCAAAATAACTTAAAGAGAAAAAAACAGAAAGTTACAAATAACTCTGATGTATGTGTCATATATGTGTATAAATGTCAGTATATGTGTGTATAAATTAATGTCATATGTGTGTGTATATATACATCATGTATATATGTGTATATGAGGAAATTATCAAAAATGTAAGTGCTTTATTGAGAACTTAAAACAAAAACAAAAACAAACAAAAAAAACTAAACTAAAACCCAAGGATTTGTAATACGAAGAACCTCTGATCTGTAGGTCAGAGAGGAGGACATTGTAAGTAGGAAAGAAATTAAACATGAAGATGCAGGACTTAAAGCCTTGCCTTGGCAGAGAAGTGGCCTTTGGGGCCAGCAGATGGATTCTTCCGGGTCTCAAAATGGCAAGGGGCATAGCAGGGTGGAGAGTGTAACAGAAACAACCCAATGCCCCTTCAGTGAAGGTCTGCTCAGTCAGTTCTCACACCAAAGTCTTTTGCTTTGTGGTCCCAAACTGTGCTAACTGAAGACTAGGCCTTGAGAGGGAGTCCAGGGTCTCTGCAGAGAGGTGTAAGACAACATGTGTTGCCCTTAATACAAAAGAGGCTCTTCTGTTTGACACTGATGTGTGTACATTCTCCTGCTAGGAAGAGGTGTGAACCTTCCCCTGGGCAGCAAAGTGGCTGATTTCCATTTCATTTTGGCCAAACCTAGACTCACATTTTTGTCAGTGCCATGTCAGAGGAGCTACAGACAGCACTGGAGCTATGGAATACCGCCCAGTGGAGCAGCAAAGCTCCAAGAGGATCCTTCCCAGGATGCCCTTGGCGTGTGCTGTGCCTCCTGCTTGCTGCTGCCCTATTCCGGTTGTGTTTGGCATGGTGTGGTTACTGCATGAAAGGATCCCACTCCTCACTGAGCAGTTTACTTGCAGATCATAACGAAGATGATTTTTTTTAAATTGTTTTTTGAGACAGGATTTCTCTGTGTAACAGCGTGGCTGTCCTGGAACTTGCTTTGTAGACCAGCCCGGCCTCGAACTCACAGAGATCCGCCTGCTTCTGCCTCCTGAGTGCTGGGATTAAAGGCATGCGCCACCACTGCCAGCTATGAAGATGATTTTTGTAAGAGCAATTATGATTAGTTAGATTATGATTTAATTGGACTTTTTGAGTTAGCCTAACATACACAGGTGGTTAAGACAGTTCATAAAGATGATTAGGGCACCGGGCGTTGGTGGCACATGCCTTTAAATCCAGCACTCAGGAGACAGAGGCAGGCAGATCTCTGTGAGTTCCAGATGAGCCTGGCCTACAGAGCGAGTTCCAGGACAGCTTCCAAAACAACACAGAGAAACCCTGTCTCGAAAAACCAAAACAAAAAAGATGATTAGGAAAATAGTTTAAGTTATCCTGCCAATTGCTCTAATAAGAGAGACAAACGAAATAAAAGTCAAAAACAGTCTAGAAGTTACCTTCCCCTTTGTTAGGTGATAGGGATGTCCTGTATGCTGTGAATATATGTTTCTCTTATTGGTTGATAAAGTAATGGTGATTGGCCAGTAGCTAGTCTGAGCTCTATTTGAAGACAGAATTTCTGCCTCACCTGGTCCTGCAGCCATTTAGTCCCAAATAAACACACAGAGGCTTCATATTAATTATAAACTGGCTGATAGCTTGGGCCTCTTTTTGGCTAGCTCTCTCTTAATTATTAACCCATTTCTATTAATCTATGTATTCCCACAAGGCTGGTTTACCCACAATGCTCTAGCATGTTACTTCTTTGGCAGCTACATGGTGTCTCTCTCTGGTGACTGCTCCCTGCCTTCCCTCTTCCCAGAATTCTCCTAGTCTGATAGTAGGTACTACTTCCTGCCTGGCTACTTACCAGGGTCCAGTCTGTATCAGTCCCACAGTGTAAAGGCCATTTATTCCAGACTGATGTCTTTAGGGCTGTGATCCGAAGCAGCCGAACAGCCCCTGGTCTGACCCCTAGCTACTCACGGACATTAGACAAAGACATCTGGTCATAACAGGAAGGCTCCCAGTCAATATTGGAGACCACAGTTTATTTCAGCATCATCTTAACTAACTCTCCAAAAGCGAGTGGGCTTACTGGCAGAAGTATCTATTATCATGTATATGGAGCTGATATCAAATATTTCCTTTAATCCTAGAGACACTCCTAAGCTGCATGTACTCAAGCTCTCAAACATTCCATATCAGCATATCTCACTAGCCTTCAAGGTAGGTGTAGGCTTGCCCAGGCCTAGGCCTTTTGTTACACAAACTAGGAGTCATTCCCCACCAAGACCAGGCACCTGGAGGTTATCAGTCAGCATCTAAAAGACAATGGGAGTTCTGAGCTGCTAAAATTTTGTGGCTGAGCAGAGGCATATTTCTGAGATATTATATTTGGGCCCCAACAGCCATTGGCCAATCAGCATTTATTCATCAACCACTAAGAAAAACATATATTCACAGCATACAGAAGGTCATCCCCCATCATCTCCTCTTTTCTGTCTAAATAAAAGGAAGGTTTTTAACTTTAACATAGTAAAATTATATATAACAAGGCAGTTAGTCCAT
This sequence comes from Mesocricetus auratus, assembly GCF_017639785.1. NCBI lineage: Eukaryota > Metazoa > Chordata > Mammalia > Rodentia > Cricetidae > Mesocricetus > Mesocricetus auratus. The sequence goes on from NW_024429266.1 coordinate 10,818,069, forward strand.
TAACATTTGTCAAAATTTAAAGAATATATTCTATCATCTATCCTATCTTTGTGAGTCTAAGGTTTTATATGTAACTTATCTTTTATCATAACTAAGGAAAACCATAACCCTAACTATCTGTCTTCAACACCATTAAAGACCTCAGAAGGATAGTATGTAAACTCTAGAATTGACAGAGATATCTCACTGCCTGGTCAGTCACCCAAAGTTCCTCTGTAATGTTGGGGCATCCATCTTCAGCCCATAGGCCTAGAGTGTCTGGCAGACTTCTCAGAGAAGCAGGAAATTTGAAACTGTCCTACCTCTATTGGCAGTTTCTCAGTCATTTTTATCTGTCCTGTAGAATATCTGACAGACTCTTCCATGAAACAGAAACCCTGAAGGACTGTCCCATTCTGTTCTGGAAAGTTCAGCAGTCACTTTCCTGTTGTGCCCACATGTCCAGTTTGGACAGCATGCTGTCAAGCAGTTCAGACAAGAGCAGTTTCTTGTCCAATAGGCTAGGCCAGTTTTGCCACATTGAAGGCAAACTCCATAATGGGTTTCTTTATTTTTTATTTTTTATTTTTGGTTTTATGAGACAAGGTTTCTCTGTATTGTTTTGGAGGCTGTCGGTCCAGCCTGGCCTCGAACTCACAGAGATCCGCCTGCCTCTGCCTCCCGAGTGCTGGGATTAAAGGTGTGCGCCACCACCGCCCGGCTCATAATGCCCATCTTCCTCTATGATGTAATTGGTGTTGTCAGGAGCAGTTGTGTCTCATTGTCATGAAAAACCTTATTAAACTATTTTAAATGCCGTATTTTGTAGGTCTTTGAAAGGTTTTAAAGAAACATATCTCTGTTATATCTAGAAAACCTAACTAACATAAGTTTTGACTATTATAGCTTATTTTCTATAATCTGTATTTTTAAATTATATATGAGCTATACAAATATAATATCTAAACAAGAGTATAAAAATACATATAACAAAATTGACCTTAAATTTGCATCAATAAACTAAAATCCATATCAATGTAAAGTATTCATTTCTATATCTATTTCCTTTTTTTTTCACAGCATACAGAAGGACATCCCCCATTAGTTAGATGTGAGATTTTCAGAAGCTGGGAAATCAAAACAAGGAAGTTTCATGCATTATAGATCCATGGGTTCTGCCTGTCAAAAAACAGGCTGATAATCAAAGAAAATAATTATGCTCCTACACCTAAGGTTAGGTCTGAGTTCCTTGGTCATGTAACTTACAGAATTAATTACAGGCTCAGTATATACCTTGCCAAAGAAATAAACAGAGTTATGAAAGGAAATTAAATGACCCTACTGTGTGTGAAGAGAAATAAAATGGCTAGTTGATCACTTGTTTCAGGTTTCTCTAGAGGAGAAACAGGATAGGACTCTGTCACACAAAACCTCAAACAGCTGCCTGCTGAAATATACTTACCTCGCTTAAATCTTTGTTAATCAATTGTAAAAGAACCTTTGCTTTGGGATGAAGATGCGATGGTGGGAAAATTAATACAAAGAAGGAATGTTTGTGAGCTTCCAAGGAAAACATGCAACTTGTGATCATAATGTGATTTCTTCCTGTGTAAAGATTTTAATTTGTTTTTGAAAAATATGTAACTTGTGGTTGTGAGGTAATTTTTTCTTGTTTTTGTCTTAGGAGGTATAAAAGAGAAAATAAGGGATGTAATAGAGGGAAAGCATCAGGAAAGATGTGGATGGAGGACAACTGGAGGGAGGAGGAAGAAGACAGCAGGGAGAGAACAGAGCAGCAGCAGAAAAAAAAGGTAAATGAAGGATTAAGCGCTGGCCCTCAGAAAAGTCTTCTGTGTATGTTTGCACCTCCTCTCCAGTTTCTCTGGCCTTCTGAGAGTTAGTGCTCTCAGCAGCACACTTTGGTTTATGCTGTTTTCCAAGAGTTTTATTGATTTATTCCCACATTCAGGTCTATGGCCTGTTCCTATTACCATGTGGGATCCCATCATTCCACATCCTTACCAACAGTTGCTATTGACTTTTTTATTAAAGTCACCCTAGTAAGGTGGAGCAGGGACTGCTGGCTTCTGTCTCACATTTTGTAAGGGTGCATGACATACAGTATCCTCTCATCTGCTTAGCGGCCTTCATGTACTCTCTAAGTTGTCTTTTATATTGAACTGTAAGAATTGCTTACAGCGTCTAGACATGAGCTCCTTACCAAATGTATGAATTGCACTTATATTCCTCAGGGGGAGAATGGTTCTCATGTCACCTAGGTTGGCTTTGAACTTTACATGGCTAGCCTTTAAACACGTCTTCTTGCCTATACCTCCTGAGTGCTAGGATTACAGGCAAGGGACAGCATGGCTCCTATTTCCTTCCCTCTGAATGTCTGTCCACTTCCACTTATAATATCCATTGAAACAGGCGTTCTCCAGCTGAAGAGGGACACCTTAGCTACATTAACATATAATTTTATTTGGTTACTTGTGGTTCAGTGCCACATCTAATAAGCCATGTCTGGTGTGAGATTTGCCCCTACACCTTCTTTTATTACACTTTAGGGTCTGTGATCCACTTGTAGTTAGCTGTAGAAGTTCATTTCAATTCTTTTTTAAAGATTTTTTAAAGATGTCATTATAGATGGTTGTGAGCCAATATATGGTTGCTTGGAATTGAACTCCGGACCTTTGGAAGAACAGTCAGTGCTCTTAACCTCTGAGCCATCTCTTCAGCCCTCATTTCAAATCTTTGTTGATGATGTTGTTGTTGTTTGTTTTTCGAGACAGGGTTTCTCTGTGACTTTGGAGGCTGTTCTGGAACTTGCTCTATAGACCAGGCTGGTCTCAAACTCACAGAGATCCTCCTGCCTCTGCCTCCCGAGTGCTGGAATTAAAGGAGTGGGACACCAATTCCCGGCTCTTCATTTCAATTCTTATGAATTAAAAGATTTCGTCTTATACCTGCAGGACAATTCTAAGGTGTCAGCTCATTTCCTTTTGTTGTTTTAATTGCTCGGTTACCTTGTAGTCTCCTTTCTTATATATGTCTCTTATTATGATGTTATTTTTTTTTTTTGGGTGTGAAGGCTTTTATTAGGTCAAAGATTTCCAATTATAAAGATTTCATTGAAATAAAAAGTATCAGATTCTTTCTGAGTGATTCAAGGTAAAGTAAAAAATAGTAAAAGTTAATTAAAAACAAATATGGTAAAACTATACTATCCAGCAACAAGTCTCCAGAATATATTATTTTCCTACTTTGACTTAATAATATGAAATAATAATTAATACAGATGATATGATATTGTACTTTTGAAATGCATAAAGACAAATACTAGATTTAATATTTCTATGAATCCCATTTGATATCACAAAGCAAACATTATTGGATAAAAAATATTTTTAAATTTCAGGAAAAAATGAACATGATCAAATAACAGACACTGTATTTAGCTAATTTAAAAATATTTCAAAATTGTTATTTGAATATAAGACAGCAACGAGTCATAAAATCGCAGCAGACAAGATACTGTGGAACAATAATGTACCAGTGTCACAGAGTAAAGGCAACTCTTTCTCATATCTGGTGACATGAAACGGCATGGGGAAACGAACAGGACGCTTCCAGAACTGCTGGTAGTCAGGGCCACAGACAGCCTTCAATGCAGAGGGCAGGGTGAAGTGGCTCACCACCTCCTCCAGACAACAGACAGATGGATTCTCTTGGGAGACATGAGCACCCGCTGTAGACACACCTCACGTTAGTGACCACGATGGCCCATGTCAGGTCCCAAACTACTTGAGTGGTGAAAAGGATGCTGGGATCAGGAACATGTTCTGCTGAGACTCTAGGTAGTTGACACTTTCCCGAACAGCAGCTACGACCCTGGGGTCCTCATGAGACCGGTGTCTCCCAGCTGCACGACTGTCTGCACTCTCATTCCACCACAGAACGTGAACTCTGTTGAGGGCTCCATATTCAGTGTGGAAAACACCGACTAGAGTAGAGTAGCCAAGGTCAACATGGGCATTCACCGCTCTTTTGAATGCGTCGCCCCACAGAGCTGGGCCTCCAGGCTTCATCTGAAAAGTAGCCAACTCATAGACTCCTTCCTTGGGAGGCTTTCCCAATTTGCACCATGGTACCAGGTAGGTAATCTCAATCTCTTGTTTATCAATGGAAGTCAAATTTGGGATGAGGAATTGTTCTTGCCACGCCTTATCATTGGCCAAGGCTTTGCGAACTGCAGTTCGATGAGCAAAATTATCGTACTTCCAAATATGGAATACTTTGTTGGTTCTGCCTCCAAATTCTACACTCCAATATCCAATCAATTCAGAGTGAGCAGTCCGGAGGTGAACATTTTTCTTCAAGTTTTCCAGGAACTCCTTCGTTTTTGAGGACTTGAGGAAATAGGTGCGGAATTCATATAATGTCCCATCGCTTTGCCTGGGACCTGTAGCAAAAGGTGAACATACCTGAGGCGCCAGCGCCCGCAGGGCCAGCGCCTTCCTCAGGCAGCTTCCCAGTGCGAGCATGGCGCGTCCTGGGGCGCGCAGGAGACGGCCGCGGGGTTCCGGGACTCCTCCCGCTTCCCGGTCATGATGTTATTTTTAATGATGATGATGATGATAATTATTTTTGTTGTTGTATTAGGCTTGTGGTACTATGGAGCAATCCCTGTACATGCAAGGCAAGTGCTCTACCACTGAGCCCATTTGTAGCCCTCAGATTTGTGTTTGTTTTTGTTTTATAAGTCAGAGTCTCACTGTGCAGTCCAGACTGGCCTTGAACTCATGCTCATCCTGCCTCAGCCTCCAGAATACTGGAATTGCACGTGTGTACCATCATGCCTGGCTAGAAACCTTCTTAATGCTGACGCATCAACGATAATTGCTTTAGAAAACACTGGCTTGTGATTGATTGGGTTTCTAGTAGGGTGTGATAATATGCCTTCCTGTAACTCATCACACCCAGATCTGTTATTTTTCATTTTTATTTTATTATTATGTTTTTTTGAAACAGGATTTCTCTGTGTAGCCCTTGCTACCCCGAAACCCAGAGATCTGGCTGCTTCTCCCTCCCGGGTGCTGGAATTAAAGGCGTGTCATTTTATCCTCTTGCCTGTGTATATACAGTGCCTGATCTAAGCACCTTGCAGCTCTCTCCCTTACCACTGGTTTTCAGCATTTTGCTGCACAGTAATTGTTTTTATCATTATTTGTGAGCCTGGGGTGTGTTGAGCTTCCTGAGACTGTAAGTGAGCATCAGCTTTGAAACATTTCCCTGTCGGTGCCTATAGCTCCACTCTATCTTGACTCAAGGGCAGAGCGTTCAAAACTGTCCTCAGTAAGTCATAACACCTAAACATCAAAGGTGTGGCTATAGTAGGATGTTTGATCTTGGCCTTGGGTGTCTTATTCTTTGGGTGTCTTATTCTAAATAACAACAGACCTGGTCTGGGGTGTGGTTTCTCCTGACCCTCAAGGTCAGGTAATGAGAAGTTGAATCTAAGGTGTGGTTACTGAATCCTTGGAGAGAAGAGGAAGAAATGTCTGTTCTGTATACGTGATACCATGCTCCCCTTTTGCGTTAAGGTATATCGGAGTGGTGAAAAATAGGCTCGTGGCATTTCAGTATGGACTGATTTGCCCTCCTGATTGTATTTCTGTGTCTCTGTCTTCCCTTCGACGTCTTTAGCTCGCCTTTCTTTAGTCCACGGACCTTTGGCGGCTCGACTGGCTCCGACTATAGCCCTGCAAAGACAGCTGCCCACACCTCACCGCTCCTTCACACACGCTTTCTGACATCTCCTCTCTCGTGGGAACCCTGATTATATATGTACCCTGGATTAGTCAAGTTGTGGGTGCTGGTGCTTCAGTTCTTCCAGTCTTTTGTTCCTGTTGCAGAGTTTACATCACATCTGTAGTTCACTAGGGTTCTCTTCTATGATGTCCGGTCTGCTGCTGATCCCATTCAGTATAACCCACCCCAGCCACTGTCTTTCAGCTATTTTTCTTTGGTTAGAAGCTGCAGTCCTCAATGAGTAGTTTCATTGTTCATAAAAGACAACGCCTCCTGGCCATTTCAGTAGTAGGCTTTCTGGAGGCTCCCAAACAGGTGTCAGGGCAGGCATGCAATCAGATGTATTTGTCTGGTATTCTCATTCACACATCAGAGTCTCCAAGGTCAAGAACCTGCTGTATATTTTTATGTTCCTTCCACCACAGACAATACAAATGTGCTTTTAACTGTTGCACAGTGAAAGTTCCCTTTGTGGGCTAACAAATGATGTGCCTGGGTGATGGTCTATGTTAAACATCAGAGCCACGAAATCAAATGCCGGGAGCAACAGCGGCGCTTACTCCCCATTGATTACAGACTTACTACCACCCTGGCTGTCACCTGAGAAGCTTTCTTCTCATTATCCTAACCCTAACCCTAATGTCTCTCTAATGTCTCCTCTCTAATGTCTCTCTAATGTCTCTCTAATGATGTCTCTCTAATGTCTCTCTAATGTCTCTCTAATGATGTCTCTCTAATGTCTCTCTAATGATGTCTCTCTAATGTCTCTCTAATGATGTCTCTCTAATGTCTCTCTAATGTCTCTCTAAAGAAACACACACACACACACACACACACCTGTATATTTATTTAAAGGAATACAAGCAAATTAAACCTTCAGAAGCCCATGAGCCAATGAATAAAGGCACATGCTACCAAGCCAGAAGACGTTAGTTTGGTCCCTGGGACCCATCTGGTAGAAGGCTAGGACAGAGAGAGAACTATGTCTTATAGTCGTCCTCTGACTTCTACAATGCACCCCCACGAAAGATAAAAATGAAACTCTTCATGTGTCAAACAGCCTCTTCTTCAGTAATAGAAGCATTGGTCCTGTATGTAAAAGCATATTTAAATAAAAATGTCACATTGTTTTCTTACTCTTTTTTTTGTTTGTTTTTGAGGCAGTATTTCTCTGTATTGTTTTGGAGGTTGTCCTGGAACTTACACTGTATACCAGGCTGACCTCGAACTCACAGAGATCCACCTGCCTCTGCCTCCTGAGTGCTGGAATTAAAGGCATGAGCCACTAACGCTCAGCTACTCTTGTTTTTCCACCCTTGAGGTGTTATTGAATTCTACTCTGTGGAATTCTCTATCTCCACACCCTGGTGGCACACAGAACGACAGGAAGCAGGCACAGTGAGAGACAGACATGTCCCCACACAACCATAAACACATCTGCAGACCTGTTCCTAGTGCTGAGGGTGCTGCCGAGGGGGAAACACTAAGTACCCTTGTGTGGGACTTGGTTTAAATCAACTGTGTGTGATACAAGGGCATCCGTGGTTCATCTGGCAGTCCACTGTTGAACACGTATGTTCTACCCATTTCCCTAGGCACCTAATAGGAACGAACAAAACAAATTAGGGCTTGGATGTAGGCAGCTCTTGCTGAGCATGCCCAATATCCAACACCTCACAAATGATATTCATTCTCCCACTCCTATGGAGCTGTTTGAGATTGAGTTGGGGACAGTCAAATAGAGGTACTCGGTAAACGCGCTAAAGAACACAAAGCAAGGTGATGAGCCTAACTGTCCTGGGAAGCGCTCTCTCTCTCTCTCTCTCTCTCTCTCTCTCTCTCTCTCTCTCTGTGTGTGTGTGTGTGTGTGTGTGTGTGTGTGTGTAGGGGGTGCGGGGGCTTCAGGGGAAGATTCGTGTATGATAATGCGCTGTTACAGAGGCAGGATGGAATAAGGAGGCCATGCGAGAAATTATTGTAGGGGGGGAGGAAGTGCACGCATACACGCACCACGGAAGCAGTGGGCTTGCTGTGTTTGAGTTTCCCTAACAGAGCAAGGGAAGGATGCCAGCAAAAGGACGAGAGAGGCCGTGTGCTCTGTGGTGGAGCCTTTGCATGTTACGTGGAAATGTGGAGTTTCGGGAAGGTTTGAGGAGAGGAGAGACACCGCCGACTTTACCCTCACAGATGGTCCTCTGGCTGCTGTGGAGGGCATTCCAGTGAGCTATGAGGCTGGTCTGGCCTACAGTGTTGGCCAAGCAGAAGGTGAGAAATGGAAGTAGAACGTGTTAGACTAAATGACTTCTTCCTTTATGGACAGAGACAGGAATCTCGGGACCTTGGGCAGAAGATCATTGCCCACTAACCCTCTCCTTAAAGGATGCCACTTTCTAATTTACCGTCTCATCCACTATTCCATTAAAATAAGAGGCCCCAAACAATGCCATGGAGTCTGAAGTGAGTGTGTGTGGGGGGGGACTGCGCCTGGATTAGTTGCTCATTGTGGCCAGGCCTGTGTGGGACTTGGCGGTTCTAAGAACGGTAGTTGGAGGAAGTGATGAAGAGGGATGGCTGTTTATCATGAACCAGAAATTCGAAGCTGAAGGAGGGAGGCAGGAGACCTTGTTGGGACGGTGCAGAGATGCGGAGTGACGAATTGGATGACGCGGAGGGTCGTTTGTGAGGGCGCCGGAACCGCAGCCGGTGATTGGGTGAAGGGAAGGTGACTGTGACGGTTGTCACGGCAGCAGTTCTGGAGGGACGCCTCGGCCTCCTTCAAGTCACTCAGCATCCGGCACTGAGCCCCTGCTGACGTGTCGCTTGCAGCCTCCCGCCTCCCGTCTCTCCGGCGCCTCCCCCGACTCCGCCTGCTCCTGTCCCGCCCTCGGCACCGCCCGCCAGCGGCCTCCGCGTCACCCGCGCCCGCGGTGGCCACAACATGGCTGCGCCGCCGGGGCTGCTTCTCTGGCTGGTCCTGCTCGGGCCGCACTTGTGGGGCCCGGGCCAGCCGGACCCCAGCCCCGGCCGGCGCTTCTCGGACCTCAAAGTGTGCGCTGACGAAGAGTGCAGCAGTGAGTGTGGGGCGGCGGGGAGCGGGCCGGGTTCCCGGGTGGCCGCGATGGCCGCGCGGGTGGGAGTCCCACAGCTCGCACTTGGCCTAGGGGGTCTCAGGCCCGCCGAGCCCACGCCGGTACGCTCTGCTGGGCCATCGCCCTGGTGGCCCCGCCGTGGGGGCCGCGCCTGCCACTTGTTGCCAGGGTTTGCTCTCTGCTGCTCTGACCTGGTTGGGGGGCGACGCAGACTCAGCCGGGTTTCCCGGAGTCAACTCCCCGGTTCCGGGTCCCCGATCTCCGCCTGGGCTCCCGGAGTGATGGGGTGGCGCGCCCCCGCATCCTGAGCGCCCGGTGGTGCAGCCAACAGCGTCCCCACGCCGACCGGGGGTCCCTGGGTCCACGGAAGACCGAGACCCACTTGCTTAAGGATCTGGGGCGCAATCCCAGTGACTGATTGACAGCGGGGTTCCTTCAAAAGGCACCCGGGTGCTGCCTCTTCGACCTCCCAGCTGCATTGGGACTAGCTCGCATCACCTTTGGAACCGGAGGAACTGGAGTTTAGGTTTGGGATGAGCCCCGAGGCCAGGAACGTAGTACATTCCGAGGTCGTCTCTCAGGTTCTCTGCCTCAGTCCTGTCTCTTGCATAGAAGCTTTTTGCCAGCTTCCAAGTAGGGCTGCAGGAAGGTCAAAATCTTTTGCTCTTAAAAGAGGACAAGGAGCGCACCTGTCACCACCGGAGAACCGCAGCCTTCTCCTCTATGCGCAGTCGCGCCCTGGTCCTAGGTTGGAGGTGCCCAGGGTTGGAGGTGGGCCATGGAGGTTAGATTAGAAGATGGCTATTGCTGTAACGGTGATAAAATATACCCCAGAGGTCTCAGGAGTCAGCCCAGCCCTCTCCTTAGTCCCCTATGTGCTGGGACCCATTCCTGCCCAAAATAATTCCTAAGGTTTCCAGGTTAGTCTCCAACAACCGTGTAACTCACTGTCAATGTCCTTCATAAACCACAAGCAGCACATACAGAAAATTATTTGTCCTAAAATTCTAAGAAGACTGCGTGTTAGTCATTTATATTTCAATTGAGTTTATGAAAAAAAAACAAATCGCATAATTCCATTAAAGTATTTGCACCAATACCATTAAAGAAAAAGATAGGGAGTACCTGTAATTTATATCACCCAGATTCTAGGTCCTAGAGGTAGCCCAGGGCCAGTGTAAATAAACACTAAATAAAGGTGAAACCACCATTGTGAATTCCCCTACATTTTTCTGTTAACAAACCAGCTATTGCCATTTTGCTGTTGAATATTGACCAGTGTTTTCTGTTCTTTGCCATCAAACACTGTCCCACCCAAGTTCCTCAAAACTCGAGGACAGTACCACAGGTGCGGCTTCAGCACTGAGACTTGTCATTGGAAGAGTTCCAGGCTCTAATATAACTTGAGAAGTGGCCAGTGTCCAGACAAATGTAACCAAACACAATAGGCAAGGACAGAAGCAGAGCCCGGGTCTGTGTTGCCTGCTAGGAAGTGCCTAGTGGTGTCACACAGTGTGCGTGTCATTCATAAATAATAAGCAATACATAAAGACATAGGCTGTCCTTGATATATTACTATACATTCCCAAGAATCTAAGGAGGGAAACAGAAACAGTGCTGTTCCAATTTGAGTGGAATTCCTAGCCTCAAGTTCCTTCAGTCTGACTTCTTGCTCAGTCCCATCTGAAATAGGATGCTGACATATCTGAAAATAATCTTAAAAACCAAAACCTAGTTACACCCTCCAAATCTGTATGCTTGTCCCTGGAGTATGTATTTTCAAAATGTGTTTGTGTACTATTGCTCATTGGCTTTTGGACAAAGAGCAATTTCCATCACTTCCATGTCTCTGCCCTTAAATGCACAGTTAATTTCATTTGGCAAAATACTGCTTCTGGGCTGGAGAGATGGCTCAGGGGTTGAGAGCACTGGCTGCTGTTTCAGAGGACCTGGGTTCAATTCCCAGCACCCACATAGCAGCTCACAACTGTCTGTAACTCCAGTTCCAAGGGATCTGACACCCTTACACAGACATATATGCAAGCAAAACACCAATGCACATAAAAATAAATCTTAAAAAAAAATACTGCTTCACCCGACAGTGGTGGTATATGACTTTAATCCCAGCACTGAGAAGGCAAAGACAGACAGGCAGATCTCTGTGAGTTCAAGGCCAGCCTGGTCTACAAAGCTACACAGAGAAACCCTGTCTGGAAAAAACCAAAAATCAATCAAACAAACACTGCTTCTAGCTGAAGGTCCGTACTTATATTTATTTGAGACAAGATCTCGCTATGTAGCCCTGGCTGGCCTGGAACTCACAGGCTCTTGCCTGCCTCTTCCTCTTCAGTGCTGGAATTGATGGCATCCGCCACCATGTCTGGCCATAGTTCTGCATTTTAAGTGACAAAATAACTTCTGACCTAGTCTCATAGTTTTGTTTGGACCCTAACATGAAATATCCATCTTGAATTTTATTTCTAGAAAAAAGTGGTTTGAGCTTTTTTAGGTTTGCTAATTTGTGTATGGGGGGGTTGTTTTTGTTTGTTTGTTTTTGTGTAATACTGGGGGACTGAACCCAGGGCCCTGTCTACACCATGCAAGCATTCTATTATTATTGAGTTACCATCTTCAGTCATCTTCATACTAAGTTACCTAGGCTGGCGTTGAACTCCCTCTCCACTGCAGTCAGCCCTTGAGGTTATCATCCTTCTACCTCAGCCTCCTGAATACTGGAATTACAGGTCCACACCACCAGGCCTGGCTGAAAACCTTCTTAATGCTGACACATCAACGTTATTTGCTTAGAAAACATTGCCCTGTGATTGATTGGCTTCCTAATAGTGTGCGATAACGTGCTTTCCTGTTAATTCATCCAGATACCATGCAGAGACAACTTAGCCACAGATAAAACTGACAGTGTTTTCTGCTGCACAGGGGCAGCTGCAGCCCTTTGCAGGTAGTGCCTATAAGTGGTTGGTTCAGGTTAATTGACCCCTTGGGGGTTCCTAGGAGTTCTGGCTCCCTGTTATCCCCGAAGTTAGCTGTGTTTAAACCAGTCAGTACCTGCACCTGCCTGCACACATCCACAAAATGAAGCCTTTCATGATTATGAAACAGCACAAGTCGGTGGGGGATGCTAGAAGATTCTAGAGGGAAACCAAGGGTTGACCCGAGAGCAGCCATCTGTGGTGGCCGACACGTTGTTTTTGGCTTCTCAGACAGCCAGAGAGAAAAGCACGAACTCCCTCGTCTGATTATAGCGGATGATGTGACTTAGAGCAATGAGGCTCTAGGGGTTTAGACACTCAGAGCACATGGACTGAAATCAATTCCAGAAGAGTCCCGGGCAGGTTTGATTATTGTTTGCAATGAAATTCTTATATTTCCTGAGAAATCTCTAAGAACTGGTAATGCTTGCCTCACAAGCACAAAATCCTGGCTTTGATCTCTGGCATGTCCCAGCACTGGAGGGGGTCAAGTAGGATCAGGAGTTCTGGGGCATCCTTGGCTACCAAAAAAGTTTAAGGCTAGCTTGGGATACATGCAACCCTGTCTTTCAAAATGAAGAAGTGGGGGAGGCTGTGGAAAGTCCAATGCTGACGCTGTCTTGTCTTGTTCTCTCCCATTTCTGAATGCAGTGTTAATGTACCATGGCGAAGCTCTTGCAGACTTCACAGGCCCTGACTGTCGTTTTGTGAATTTTAAAAGAGGCGACCATGTGTATATTTACTACAAACTTGCAGGGGGATCCCCTGAAGTTTGGGCTGGAAGTGTAAGTAAAACCATGAAAAACTTTATTTCCTTATTTTTGTTGAATTTTGTAGCACTGCAGAGTTAAATGCTATTGATGGTGTCTTTCCTTGACTGTAAACAGAAGGCTTTTCCATGGTCCTAGCAGGCCTCAGGGCTGGCACACAGTAGGGGCAAGACAGAGGTTTCTGAAACAGAACTGAACTGGTTCTGGCTATTGCCCCATAGCTATTCAAGAAGCTGCTAAAAGTCAAAATGGCAAAGACCTGAAAACCTTAACAGTTCATTGCCTTAAGAAAGAAGTATTTGCTGGGTGTTGGTGGCACACACCTTTAATCCCAGCACTCGGGAGGAAGAGGCAGTGGGATCTCTGTGAGTTCAAGGCCAGCCTGGTCTACAGAGTGAGTTCCAGGACAGCCTCCAAAACAACACAGAAAATCCCTGTCTCAAAAAACCAAAAAAAAAAAAAAAAAGTATTTGTGGTCATTAAACTCAATCTTATAAGCAATATGCAAGATAGCATTTAAGGTGTGCAGGTTTAAGTTTGTGTGACTTTTCTCTGTAAAAAAAGAAAAAAATGCCAAAAAAGCTGAAATAGGGCTAGGGAGAAAGCTCAGCCAGGACCTGAGTTTGATCCCCAGAACCTGCTTTAAAATGCCAAGATTCCTGGGTGAGCTTTTAATGCTGAGTCCAGGAGGTGCTACACCGGTGGATCCCTAGGACTCATAGACCGCCCAGTCTCACCTCCCTGGAGAGGGCAAAACACAAGGTGAGACATGACTGAGGCAGAGGCGGGCAGACCTCTGTGATTTTAAGGCCAGCCTGGTCTACATAGCCTGTTCTGGGTCAGCCTGGCCTACATAGTGAAACCCTATCTCACAACACAAAAACAAAAAAACAAACAAGCAAAAACCCACAAGGAAGCTAGCGCTTGAGGAATGACAATAAGGTTGTCCTCTGACCTTGACACATATACATCCCTATCTATACACACACATACATACTCAACTGCACACACACACACACACACACTGCACATGTACAGACCTGCACATACATGAACACACGCACATACACATGTAGGCAAGCACAAACAAAAGGGGAAATATTGTGTTCATTGTGTGCATTCGTGTTTGTGTGGCTTGCAACTTCTGAGGTATCTCTTCTTGCTTTTCTTTGTGCCTGGAAGTTTCCCCTGGGACTCTGTTCCCTACACTCTTTGGGCCTCTTGGTATCAGACGTGGAAGATAATGACTCTACCCATCATGCTCTGGCATATTTTCAGAAGGAGACTCCAGCAGTGACCTGGCTGAGGAGCAGGAGAGCTGTCCCCTCCCTTTGAAGAGGACTGATACGTGGGAGGTGGCTGCGATGACCTGTGGGACTCTTCCACTTTAGACCCCCTACTCCCACCATGCCAGTGTTCACTCTCAGTGAGACACCAAATAACCAACACAGAATAAGGTTCTAGTAGCCCCCAAGGGAGAAAACCCTTTTTTTTTCAGCTTCCTCTTGGGAATTTTTTTAAGCATTGAGTGGTGGGGCATAGCCCTTTTATTTAGACAGCATCTCAGCAGCAGCACAGACATGAGGAAGAGTCTCCGCTGTTTTCTCCTGTCTCCCCAGTGGTGTCTTGATAGTTTCGACTCTGGAGCTCTTCCCCAGGATCTGCATTCCATTTGTTCACAACACTGGTTACTATCCTTCTACCTAAGCCGGGCGGTGGTGGTGCACGCCTTTAGTCCCAGCACTGGAAGGCAGAGGCAGGAGGATCACTGAGTTTGAGACCAGCCTGGCCTAAAAGAGCTAGTTCCAGGACAGGCTCCAAAGCCACAGAGAAACCCAGACTCCAAACTCCAAACAAAAAACGAGAAACCGATCCTTCTACCTTCCCCGCCTTTGGGCTTTTGGATAAATAATCTGGCTTTGTTTTCCTTCAGCCTGTTAGCCTCTTCACCTCTAGACATACTGTTCCATGTGCATCACAGCTCTTGCTCCGTTTTTGTTTTGTTTTTTCCCTTAATGGCAGGGTCTCATGTATCCAGGCTAGCTTTAAGCTTCTGATCCCCCTGCCTCTGCCTCCCCAGAGCTGAGATAGCTGGTGTGCCCCATTTGTGTAATGCTGCAGATCAAACCGGGACTTTCTACATGGTCGGCAAGCACTCTGCAGCCCTAGCCTTCGCTTTGCCTCCCTAACAAATCCTGCGTTAGCACCCAGCCTGGTGATATGTGCCTGGGTGGGACTCTGTTTGCCCTGCTCCTGTCACAGCGTTTTACTGCTGTGCTTGTCAGCCAGCTGGCGTCTCAGCTCACTATCAGGTCAAAAGCCGGATGTCTTACCTGCCTTCAATTCTGAGTATTCCCTGACAGGGCACTACAGCACTTAATTACATCGAGTCTCTTAGTAGCTCAGGCACAATTGGCCTTCCTGAGGCCGACTCTGTGCTCCCCACCCCCACATCAGGGATGCTGCCCAGAAGCAAACTTGGACATGAGTTACTTCTGTGAGGGCCTGTGATTCCAAGAGACTGTAGGAGAGGGACTGTAGTACCCAAGTCTGACAGATCGAGAAGGAACTTCCGTTTCTTGTTCACACATCTCTGGATTCCTTCACTTTTCTAGCTCAACCTCTATAGCATTTAATCCCTGCAGAAGGGCAACATGTATTTCTGCTCAGTCTTCCCTCTCATTTCACGACCGTTACCATGTGTGGGATTAACAAGTCTCCCTAGTTTTCAGATGACTTGTTTTACTATTTACTATCTTTTTTTTTTTTTGGTTTTTTCAAGACAGGGTTTCTCTGTTGTTTTGGAGGCTATCCTGGAACTTGCTCGGTAGACCAGGCTGGCCTTGAACTCACAGAGATCCGCCTGCCTCTGCCTCCCGAGTGCTGGGATTAAAGGCGTGCGCCACCAAAGCCCGGCTTGTTTTACTATCTTAATTCTCGTCCCACAGCCTTTTTGGTTTCCTGGAGTTTAGGGTTTATCTGCCAGGCTGGTAGCTTTTCGTGCCCCAGGTCGGGGTTTATTCTATTACTAACATGGCCTCCAGATGGTTCCCAGATAAACCAAGAACACTGCCGAATGGTGAGGTTTTAGAACTAGTGATAAGGTGGCCTTTCTTCTCTTGCCTCGGACTTTCCTAACCGTCTGTCTGTCAGTGTTAAGAGAAGTCTTTTCCTTGAGAGAAGCTTTTCCGCCAGCCTGGTTCTAGAGCTGCATCAGTCCCAAATAAACACACAGGAGGCTATATTAATTATGAAGCTGTTGGCCTTGCTTGTTTCTTACTGGCTAGCTCTGACTTAAGTAATTACCCCATAATTGTTAATCTAAGTATGTTTCTTACCGGAGAGGTTTCCAGGCTTCTTACCCCAATGGCGTTACATCTCGAACTCTCCTGTGTTTCTCCTTCCCAGCATCCTCCTGGATTCCTAGCCCCACCTATCTAGATTCCTATTGGCCAGACAGTGCTTTATTAGCATAAGACTTCCCCAACAGTCAGTCTACGTTATTGGTTGGGAATAGGCCTTTGCTTCCTTTTAGATTGTAGCAGTGAGGTCAGTTCCTCAAATGGAGCTTCTATACACTGTACATTTTATGTCTTAGCTGTGCATACTGGGAAAGACTGGGGTTATTTTCTGTAGATTTATTTTACATGGAACTGAAGCCTGAAAGGTACATAAGTATGTATTACATCATAATTTTATTTACTCCCCCCAATACTTGTAGATGCTGTTTTTGGAAAAAGCTACCATAGCGTATGGCATCAACAGATATTATTTGCTGTAGCAGCACACATTTCAGAAGTCTTGTTTGCTTATCCCCATGGCCCATGAGCAATGCCATCACGTGCTCATGTAAACTCTTGCCAGGGATCACTTGGAAGTGTGTTTCCAGTTGGCTCTGGTTTGCCAAGGCTGAGCCGTACAGTTTGCGGGAAGCTTCTTTTACACAGATCTCTAGTTACTTCTAACTGTAAGGCTATGTGCTGATATGTGCCTTGGAGAACTGTTGGTTTAACAACACTACTTTTCATTAGCACAATCATTGCAGTGTCATTGTTAGCAGCAAGCATCGATTTCTCTTGGCCTATCTTGTCTATGTATTTCCGGTCACTACTAAAACCCTCCTTTGCTTTCTTGTAAGAGATTAATTGGTATTTGTCCCTTTTGCCTGTTTTTTTCACTTAGGTTGGACGAATCTTTGGATACTTTCCAAAAGATCTGATCAAGGTACTTCACAAGTACACAGAAGAAGAGCTATACATTCCAGCAGACGTAAGTTGTTCTCAGTTACAAATGGGCTTGCAAGTTCAGCTGTAATCAGTTAACACTTTTGGTGGCGTTGGTAGTGCCAGTTAAAGACAGTGTTAGGCAAGCCATTGCATTTTCCCATACAGCTCTTATAAAGTGCAATTAACTCTTTGAAAGTCAGTGAATATGTTTTGGACAGGGGCAAAGCAGCCCAACATATGTGTATCAGATTTTAATTTGGAATCAGACTAACTGAAAAAGAAGAACATTAGAAAAGCATTTGTAGAAGATTATGTAGTCTGATAATAGTTTAATATATTGAAGTTTCTTGTAGGAGGCTGTAGACTGATACGGGGCTTTTCTGTTTTGTTTTTGTTTTGTTTTTGTATGTGGAAGAATTTAATACATTAGCTAAGTGTGATGATACTTACTTATAATCCTAGTATTTGGGAGGTGGAGCTAGCAGGATCAGAAGTTCAAGGCCAGCCTGAACTATTCAAGGCTTTGTCTCAAAAAAACAAAAAAGAAAAAAAATCTTTGTACTTAGTTATAAAAGAGGTAAATAATTTTATTTTACATGCAAAAGGAGGTGTCCTAATTTGAAAATTACTCATTGGGTACTAAACATTTTAAATACGTAGAAATCAGGATCAGTTAATCAAACTAAATCGTATACAGACCTGTTCATACACTTATTTAACACTTATGCCACAGACTGGGAAAAGCAATGCTAAAGGCTTTATGTGAGGTCCAGTTTCAAGTCTGCAGAGCACAGAGCTGCTGATGTAGGGTAGTTCATGGATGGGGTGAGGAAGTGGTTCTTGATGCTCTCAGGGGTCGCCATATTATAATACCCATTGGGCTTCTCTGTTGACAAAGGCTGTACAAGATGGGAAATGTTTGTTCATCGGCCCTGAGGCCTCACCTGCTTTGGATTCTATCTTCTTGTTATACTTCCCATGACACCCTTCTTTTGACATTAAGAAAATGGATCAGAAACATATGTGATGAGAAAAGAAAGTCATTAACCCCTTCTGCACTGAACAGGTCTCCAGAATATTGTGAAAGTTTGGTTAGGGGGCAACAATTATCTTGGTTTCTCTGTTACCTTTCCACTCAGGGTGTGATTCCCTTGGTGCCAAATTACTTACTTGTGGGAAAAAGAAAAAAAATGAAGATTTATGAAAAGTCTTAAAAGCAGATGTTAATCACTGCAGAGAACTCTAACATACGGAACTGAACCTTGTTTTCAAGTTGTTGTTCCAGTAATAAAGAAAGTAGAGAACTCCTCTGACACCACTCTTCATCCCTCTAAAGCACTGGTTCTCAACCTTCCTAATGTGACCCTTTAAATCAGTTCCTCATGCTGTGGTGACTTCTAACCATAACATTACTTTCATTACTACTTCATAACTGTAATTTTGCTACTATTATGAATTGTAAATATCTGTTTTCTGATGGCCGTAGTTACGTACAACTTTGAATTCTCACTCTCTATGCGCCTATCTGTCAGTGAGATACTTTTTTAAGTTCCTAAGTATTTCCAAATCCAAGGAAAATATGTTCCAAAAATCCATGTAGACTTAGAACATGACAGCCAGGGAATTCTGCCTGTCTCTATTTGGCTGGGCAGAGACATAGGCACAGAGGACGTGGGGCAGAGAAACTCCATGGTCCTGTGACTCCCCAGAGTTGAACATCAGGCATAGATATTAGAAATGGGAGTCTCAATACAGGACTCCCCATTTTCCCCCTCTGTTGGTATGTTAGTTACTTTTCTCAGTGCCGTGGGGAAATACTTGGCAAATGCATCTTCAAGAAAGAAACACTTATTTTAGCTCACAGTTTGAGGGTGGAGTTCATCACGGCAGCGAGTCTCTTCTGCAGGAGCACGAGGTGGCTGCTCATCTTGTATCTGTGCTTCAGAAGCTGGGAGAAATGATTCCTGATGTTAAGGTTGCTTTCTCCTTACATAACCCAGGACCTCAGCCCAGGAAATGGTGCTGTCTAGAAGTAAGGTGGGCTTTCCCTTGACAGTTAACCTGGTCTAGAAACTCTGAGCAGCCATGCCCAGAGGCTTGTCTCCTAGGCAAATGTAAATGCTGTCAAGCTGACAATACAACTCATCACTGAGTGTTCAGAACAAACTGAGAAACGCAGAAGTCACGCAGAGGGAGAATAATATGTCTTCATTTGTTTACTCACTATGCTTTTTAGAGAATATGACACAGTTTTTGAAAAATGCAGAAATAATTGCAGTGTAGAATAAGACAGATTTACCTAACCAGAGCTGGCCAACTGGGAGCCTCCAACTGTCCCCATAAAACTGACAGCATGGGGGAACAGATTAATTTGCAAACAGAAACCAGGAACGGAGCCAAGCAAACTCACTAGCTACAAGAATCAGTCTTTTCCCGAGGAGGGAGAGTGAAAGTGAGTTCCTGTCTGATAGCCCCGTACTGGCCCAACTCTAGCTCAGACCCTCTAGAACAGGTACAGACTTGGAGTTATCCCTGTCACTGGTATAAGGATGTTCTTGGGACACTAATGTTTTTGTTTTTTCCATGCAGGAGACAGATTTTGTCTGTTTTGAAGGAGGAAGAGATGATTTTAATAATTATAATGTAGAAGAACTTATAGGTTCTTTGGAATTGGAGGACTCCGTATTTGAGGAGTATGAGAAACCTGAAGAAGTTTCTCAGGATGGAGTGAAGTCTCCTGAAGGGACTCAGGAGACTGAAGTTGACCCTGAGCCTGAGCCTGAGCCAGCCAAAGTGGACCCAGGGGAACGAGAAGGTGTGTTCTCAGAGAGCACTGAGGAACTGCAGGGACAGTCCTTGGCTCAGGAGAGCCACCCTCACACCAACAGAGCAGCAGACAACGCTCAGGGAGGGCCGTCTTCACTGGACAACTTCGAAGAAATGCTGCACGATAAATTACAAGTGCCAGAAAGTGAAAACAGAACCAGCAACAGTTCTCCTGTCTCAGTGGAGCAGGAGATAGATGCTTACAAAGTCCTGAAAACAGAAATGACACTTGACTTGAAAACCAAGTTTGGTTCAACCGCTGATGCTGTGGTGTCTGACGATGAGGCAACCAGACTGGTCACTTCATTAGAGGATAATTTCGATGAAGAACCAGATGCTGAGTATTCCTCAGTGGAGGATGAAGAAGAGGAGAATGCAGACAGCTTTGATGAGCTACCATTACTATCCTTTACTGATGAAGAAGGTGAGAACATCCCCAGGAAGCCTAGGATGGAGAAATTTTCAACAGATGAGAATCCGAACTTGAGTGAAGATGATAAAGTTGAACCTCCTCTGTCTCCTGGCACCCAAAATGACAATAAAGATATATTGACAACCTGGGGGTCTACTTTCTTCTCTATTATCACAGGAGGTGAAGGAAAAACAGGTGTGGATTTAGAGAGTTCTAACCCAGAGGAAGAGAAGAAGGAGGGTGTGTTGGTTTCAGCTAACCATCAGAGGAAGCCACAGTCAACATCTGGCTATATGGACCCTGAGGATGAAGAGGATGATCCTTTTGTAGAAGACTCCAAAAGAAATGGCGAAAAGGACTCGAAAATAGATCCAGAACTTGTCCTAACAGGAGAGAAGGTGATCCCAGAATCCAGGAGAGGCGAATCAGAAACACCAAGTGCTTATGAACCCCAGCGCAGCAAACTTAACCCTCTGCCAAATGCTGGAAAGGCCAAGGAATTCACATTAAAAGCAGTCTTTGAAAGAAAAGAAAATGGCCTAAAAGAACAAGTTATCCACATCTCAAAGGAGACACTCCACAAAGACAAGAGCAGAGACGACATAGAGAGTGAATCGGTACACAGAGCTCTGGGGAGTCCAGGGACAGAAAATAACAGCAAACAGGAACTCTCGGGTGCTGTGCCACTCTTAGGAGACAATCAGCCTGATGCATCCAAGGACAGGATGGAAGTCCCGGGCGCTTCCGTCAGTGGGCCAGAAGTGGGCCAATGGGAGGGATTTCAGAATCAACCTAGATTCTCCTCTCCAGAGGAAACTGGTCTTCCAAGAGACCTGGAAACAAAAGTTCCTACTCTGGGAAGAAATCTTTCTTGGCAGCAGCAAGAGAGAGATGTACGTGTTACAGAGGGCAGGGAAGACCCTGCAGATGTGGAACCACCTCACCCCCAGGCCATACAAAGGACACAGGAGGCTGATAGCCCGGAAGTGCCCAGTGTCCACACCCGAAGGCCAGAAGCAGAGGAGGATGATTTCCCTCTTGAGGAGCTACTGGAGGATGAAAATGCTGTGAGTGCACAGCAGTCTAAAGAAAACCACCCCAGGGTTCACGACAGGTCAGATATGAGTTCTCAAGTTTTTGAAAAAGTAATTTTGGGGACCCTTAATCTTGATACTGAAGAGAACAAACAAGCAATTAATACGATTCTGGAGACTGGAAAAGAGAGTGAAGCCGTGTTGGAAGAGGCAGACGGTGTGGGCGAGGAGTCAGGTAGTGTGGTGACGGACAATGAAGGAAGTCGTCTGACAGATGTGAGAGCTCAGGGGCCACCTGAAGTCGACAGCCTTCATGAGATGGCAGGTCACGCTTCAGACTTCGGGGAAGCCATTCAGAGTAAAGATCCTTATGACCTACAAAAAGACAACCCCGAGGAACTAGTCAACACCTTGGGACTTGAGATTCCTGGGGGGGGAGAAATCTCAGAATGGGAACTTGATGATCCGGAGAAGCTTGGAGGCTCAGAAAGCCAGGGGCATGATGCTGAACACCTTGGGGATGACCCACCCCAGCAAGATACACCTGAAATTCCCGACATAGTGCTCAAGAGCGTGAGGGAAGACCTGCCCATCATAAACAGCTTCTTCAGGGACCATAAGTCCCTGTATCGCTTCTTGAAGTACTTTGATGTCTATGAGCTGGAGGGCATGCTACAAGACATGGCCATAAGGCTGAAATCGGCACATCGGGAAAGCCTGCCTTACAATGCGGAAAAAGTCCTAGATAAAGTTTTCCGCACCTCAGAGTCACGGATCCTAAGTGTGGCAGAGAACATGCTTGATACTCGAGAGAACAAAAATAGAGATCTGGGGACACAAAAGAACAGCGTGTTAGAGGAAGCTGCGGTGTTGGATGACGTACAAGACCTGATCTATTTTGTCAGGTACCAGTACTCTGGAGTAGAGACTGCCCCACTGGCCACACCTCCACCTCAGGAGGAGGTCGGGTCTGGGCCAGTAGAAGGTAAAGTACCTGCCTGTGACCTTGTGGAGTTAGGCTGGGAAAGCTGGAGCAGGGTGGCCAGGAGGGAGAGGATGTGTGCTTGGGGTGGGGTCGTAGGAAAGTGCTTCGTTTCCTGTGTGTAAAAGTCTGTGTCTAAAGAAATGGCCCTGGACCTCCTGGGCCTCCTCCCCTTCCAGCTTCCTTTTAGGCTGAGCATGAGTGCAGATTGCCCCCAGCCCCAATACTGTTTTTCTCCTTCCGTACGACAGCTGAAATTGGTTTTCATTTTCAAAAGGGAACTTTACAAAAATATTAAGAGAAATATATAACCAAGAAAATAATTCACAAAGTAAAACTCTTAACAAAGTACAGCTTTCATGTAAGGAAAGGGGCTTAATAAACACAATTTCTTCATATGGTTATTTATACTGCCACACATTCAGCATTGACTGCTTTCATGACATTTCGAATATGCAATGTACTTGAAGCAAGCCCCTTCTCTACACCAAGCTACCCTCGCTTCTCTCGCCCCTCCCTGTCCAGGTAGCCTGTCTGTTCCTCTAGACAGATAAGTTTCAAACACAAGTACATATTTGTTGAACTGACTCCAGGATACCCTGCCAGAAGCTCCCGATCCCTAGTTGCACCTTATATTCTGGGTGCCCATGCTTTGCAAATAGACGTAGCTGCACTGCAGGTGAACAGTAGTGGGCATAGAGTTTCGGGAACATCTGTCTTCCTGGAGGTACTAATTTTCCTGAGACTTGGAAGAAGTAAGCTTTTTTTTTTTTTTAATCAAAGCTTTTGGTAAGAATGGAAAATTCAGGTTGGAGAGATGACTCAGCAGTTAAGAGCACTGGCTGCTCTGGCAGAGCACCTGAGTTCCATTTCCTGCCCCCACAAGACCGCTCACAACCATTATACCTGTTCCAGGGGATCTGATGCCCTCCTCTGGCCTCTGTGGGCACTGCATGTACATGGTACACTTATAAACACACAGACAAAATAGCCATACACAAAAAATAGAATAAGTCTTTTTCTTAAAAAAAAAAGATTAAAACTCAAATTAAGCTTTTGGTATAAAATACGAGGCTGCAAAGATGCATTCAGGCTCACGGGGAAGGAAATGGGCCCATTCTTTGTTGCTTGGGAGTAGTTTGACAGAATTTGACAAGCTGCCCATGTGCAGAATGCCCTGCTCTACATGAACCCAGCTGCCTGGGTATGAAGGAGGGTGTGTTCTGTATGTGGTTCCTGGGTTCTGTGCTCGACTGGAATTCTCTTCTGTGTGGCTATGTGGGCACATGCTGGCTTGCCCTGGCAAGTCAATGGAGTCTCTTCTATGAATGCATTTATGGAACACTGTGGAGTGGAGGCTTCTTTGTAAATCTGTACTTCAGTCATTGTTAATCTAGAGGGAAGGAGTTAAAACTCCTGCTTCCGTTTCCACTTGTGCACACGTCATCTAGGATGTTGGGCTGTGTGGTGAGGCAGTGTTGGCAGTTGGGTGAACCAAAATGGACCTTTGATCAAGCTCTCTCTGTGTTCCTCCCCAGAGCTTCAGCCACCCATGAAGGACAACTTACCACAAGAAAACACAGAAAAACTTAGTGTGCAGCTTCCGGAGCAGCCTGGTGTCTCAGATCAAGCTGCGACCAGCGTGCAACTTACAGAGGAGCCTGGTGTCTCAGATCAAGCTGCGACCAGCGTGCAACTTACAGAGGAGCCTGGTGTCTCAGATCAAGCTGCGACCAGCGTGCAACTTACAGAGGAGCCTGGTGTCTCAGATCAAGTTGCGACCATCCTGCAACTTACAGAGGAGCCAGGTTTCTTGGATCAACCTGTGACCGGTGTGCAGCTTTCAGAGGAGCTTGGTCTCTTGGATCAACCCGTGACTGAGCCCATGAGCACCTCAGAGGTGTCACATGCGTCAAATGGTGAGAAAGACATAGGCCCAGGTAAAGTTTATTCTGTACAAAGTAGACATGTAGTGTAAAGAAGGCCTGCTAAGACTTTATTTGCAGAGGCAGGAAAGAGAACAATCCAGGTATGTGCAAGATTTAAAAGTCTTCCCTCAAGTAGCAGAAAAGCATTTCAGATGCATGGAGTTCATAAAACAGGAAGGAAGCCAGGGGCTGTCATTAACTTGCAAACCCGGCCGCTATAAATCATGTCAGTGTGAACCTGAGCTCTTGTCCCTCAAAGGTCACAAGCTCTAAGGCAGAGCATTCCATTAGACAGCAGCACTTGCAGTGCTGGCCTGGGACAGCAGCAGTCCACATGAAATAAGCCCCCAGGAAAGCCGACAGGCACCAGGTAAGAGTCCAAATTCCTGGTCCTGGTTCTCCCTCTACACTCCCACTCCTCTGAATGGCTACAGTAAGTAATTCAGTTGCTGTTTTGACTTGTTGCCTCCAAAAAGCAAACACAGCTTTTTAAGATGCCGTGAAGGGGCTTAGATGGTTTTTGAGAGTAGGCCTTTAGGCAACAATGCAGGAATGACAGTCCAGACGAGACTGACATGTGAAATTGTAAATACTTGATTTACAGCACACAGGAAATATGGGTGGAAGATAAAAAGTGTTTTGTTTTGCTTTTTAACATCCTCAATAATGGTTTCCTAATTGCTGTATCGCTTACTCTCATCTCACTAGTAGCTCTCATCGTGTTATCTGCCACCCAATGCAGTGCCATGAGGATGGCATTACTGAGTTTCTTGGGGGGGGTTCACAACCCTGGGAACCATACTCAGGACCTCCTGCATGTTAGGACAGTGTGTTACCACTGACTGCCACTCCAGCAGTATTTGGGTGTGCACAGGAGAGTGTGTATGTGAAACACGGTTTCCTGTCACTAGGTAGAGTGTGTGTGTGAAACACGGTTTCCTGTCACTAGGTAGAGTGTGTATGTGAAACACGGTTTCCTGTCACTAGGTAGAGTGTGTATGTGAAACACAGTTTCCTGTCAGTAGGTAGCTCTCCAGCTCACACACAAAATGTAGGGAAGGTCACAGCAGGGAGAAGTCTAACTGAGCCAAGGGGGACCCCTCTGTTCCAGAGGACATTATGTTCATGTGTAACATTTCCAAGTTACTTTTAATTCAGAAAGTACCTGTTTAAAAAGTCAGGCACCACTGAGATGCGTTGCTTTTGCTCAAAACCTTCAGGATTGGGAAAAGTTGGGTTTATAGAACTCGGAACAGAATCTTTGCTTTAGATCCTCCCACATAGTGCCAGCTACCTTTCTAGGTAAGTCCTTCAGGAGCTAGGATGCTGGGAAAATGTCATCATTGTCAGTACTAGGTCAATAGTGAACTGAGTTTTAGGGTTGGGAGAGACCCCTAGAAGGTCCAGTCCAGCCCCCCATTAACTGCTGTTGACAAGACATGCTGAGCTCATGCATTTCAAGGTGAAACCCTGCCTGCCCCTCCCCCACCTGCTCGTGTGGAATCCTCTCAGGTATGACTGGGCTTTCCTTCTTTCATAAAGCTTCTATGCAGTTCCCACTCAGCAAGTAGTTCTTTCGCGTCGTTCCTGACATTGACATTTCATGTAGTTGTCACCTGTCCATAATAAGTATTAAGTACCTGCTACATGCCACTATGCTAAGCCTCAGTGTATTCTATGTGCAAGCCTTTTTCCTTTACTATTGTTACTTAGTGTGTGTGTGCCATGTCGCACATGTAGAGAAGGCAACGTTCATCAGATCTTTCTTCTGCCACGTAGGTTGCAGGGATCAAATCAGGTCATTTCGGCAAGTACTCTTACTGAGCCATCTTGTTGGCTTCCAAAAGTCATTCTTTTACAACTCTCCTAAAGTTTCTAATCCAGTGTTTTGCAATCACCAAATCACAGTTGGCTGAATGTGCTTGTGTCTAATTGGTTTTGTTTGATGGTGCTGGTTTTTGAATTTTTTGTTTTGTTGGTTGGTTTGGTTTTGTAGAGATTGTTTTGTTTTATGTTTTGAGACAAGGTCTCTCTCTGTAGACCAGGCTGGCTTTGAACTCAGAGATCTCCCTGCCTCTGCTTCCTGAGTGCAGGGATTAATAGTATACACCACTCTGCCTGGCAATTCTGTCTATAAGGAGAAAGCATAAAATTTGGGGGTTTGTTTTCAATTCCCCTGAATGGACAGGACACATGATGGGGTACCCTGGACAGTGGAGATGATTTTATTTTTATAATGCAAGTGTCTGATGGATCTGATTAAGATCCTGGCTTTTGTGTGTCTCTATGTAATTTTCCTTAGAAGACTCAAATATTCTACGCTCAATGACTAGTATTTACAGGACACTCAGTAAACATGTAAATGAAGAGAAACAATTCTTATTCTAAAGCAGAAAAGAAAATATGGTGTCTTTTGCTTCTTTTCAGCTTTCCCTGTAACCGAAGGCTCTCCTGTTGGGGCTGGTGATGATGCAGAAAAGCTCCTGGAGACGAGGGCAGAGGAGCCAGCAGATGTCCCGCCTCTGGACAATGCACTTGGTCCCCTGCATTCCTTCATTCTTTATTTAAGTAAGATGGTAAGTCTGAGTTCCCTCAGCTAGAATGCTGACTACTACAGGGATGCTCTGCAGGGAGGAGGTTTGGGTGAGGACTGACAACAGCCAAGGCTGACCTTGAACTCCTGATCCTCCAGCTAATACCTCCAAAGTGTTAATGTTATATAGCCATGGGCTACCACCTTGGCTTGATTTATAGCAGGTTTTACGTTGACTCTGACTTCACTTGAGTGAAGAATTTAAAATGTCTTCATGATCTCCGAGCCTCTGAAGGTGAGTCCCGAGAAGAGCTGCAGGTGGATGGCTTTAATTAAGAGCTCTTAGTTTAACACATGAGAATTTACTGCCTGGCAAGACTGGGCAGGTACACACCTAAAAAGCATGGCTCACCTCCTGGGGACCTTTCAGTACCCCAGGGACCTGGAGACGTCCACTTGAAAGAGGATTTTGTCAGGGTTGGTAGAGAAGAAAGGACGTTAGGAGTTAGCTGAGATGTGGTACGCAGAACCTAAGGGAATATGGTGCATAGTTTGTTGATGAATAATGGATGGGAAAGGGTAAGAGGAGCAATAGGCACAGAGGTGACAACATGCTCAGAGAAAGGGAAGCATGAAGAGAAGGGAATGCTGGGAAACTAGGGAAGCCATGGTGTCTGTGGAGAGGAGGGCCAAATGACGAAGGCATCATGTGTGCCGTGAGTTCTGTCAAACTGTCAGTGTTCGGTTCCCTTTGAAGGTCTGAAACAGGGAAGCGGCTGGTCAGATCTGTTTCCTAGAAAGAGCTATGGTAACAAAATGTTTATTTAGGCTAATCTTTCTGAGGAGAGTTGGGAATCCAAGAAGACATTTAACCATCCTTAGTAGCTTAGTCAAGTGTGGGGGATTTAGCTCCCCCTTGCGGTGTGTGTGGACATTGAACTTTTTTTTAAGGTAAGTTGGATGAGTCTAGAGATTGAAGTGGTGCCGGGACTGCAAAGTGTCACAGCTGTCTCCTGTATGGCCTGTCATTTTGAGGCTTGTGTAATAGTGTTTTGCTGTTGATATTTTCTATAAACAGGTTTTGATTCAGGGAGGTCTTGTTTCAAATCCTAATTTAAACATTTGTGCAAATTACTAAACCTTGTTTAATTGAAGCATAAGGACTATACATCTTTATGGTATGGGTTCTGGACATTTGATAGATGTGTACATTATGTAATGATCAAATCAGAGTAGTAATCAGGACAATGATCATTTATTTCTGTGTGTACTCATGTTAAGTGTTTTTACACACACACACACACACACACACACACACACACACATTTAATGTCTGTGCACACGTAGATGCAGATGGAAGGTAGGCAGAGGACAATCTGCAGGAGTCAGTGCCGTCTTCTAGCTTGTGGGTCCTGGGAAGCAAACCCAGGCCTGGAGTTGGCAGCAAGCACCTTCGCTGCTGAGCCACCTCTCCAGCCCTTCTGCAATCATTTGACAAAACTTATAAACTGTGATGCAGAGGACTCAGAACCAACTCCACTGTGCTTTTCTGTTCCTCGTTTAATTCCTTTCTGTCCTCCTGACTCCCCCTTCTGTGTCTACCAACCACTCCTCCATTCTGGTTTTCTCCAAGATGACTAAACTCTGAACCTCAGCTTCCTTATCTGAGAAGTGCACATAAAAACTACTTCTGCTGCAACAGCCGAGTGGTTGGACAGGGTGAAGTGCCCGGGGAGGTGTCTGGCATGCTATGGGATCTCCTCCCAGTCCTGGTTCTTTCTTATAGTCAGAGGGCAGCATAAAGATGCTGACTGCCCAGCAGATTCAGAGGAGAGGCTGCCTGGATGAGAAAGATGGAGCAGAGCAGAGTATCTTCAGTTTTCTTCACGGCTGCTGATGCTGGGGTGGTAGCTGCTGGCAAAGGTGTGATGGTTTTGAGCCGTTACAATTATGATGCTTCCAATGAGAAGCATCCTCATGATGCTGTCCTTTAAGAAACACAAATGCTGGGATGTGGGATGAAGTCTGTCTTCCTCACAGTCCTAGGCATGTACAGGACTCTCTTCTTGGTTCATAGAGACACAGATCACAGATACGGTACAGGATATGGCCCCCACTTGCAAGGTGACAGGAACACACAGACATAAAAGGCAAACAGGGACACAGTGCTACAAGATGCTGGCTCAAAGTGCATGTTCCAAAAGCATTTAAACGGCTCAGTATGCATGCACAAGGCATCTGCTAGGAACCAGAGATTCCAGTATGGGGACTAGCAAACGGCTCAGCAGGCAAAGGCACCTGACGCCAACTCTTGACTACCCGAGCTCAATCCCACACCCACCTTGTGGGAGGGGAGAGCCAGTCCATCAGTTACCCTCGAGCCTCCACACATGGGCCATAATGTGCACATGCCCGTGAATACCTACCCACAAATAAGCAGATGTAATAAGAGGGATTCTAATATGGGCCAAGCACAGTCCTGATTTCTGAAAGGCTTGTGAGGGTAAGATATGTGAAAACTGAGAACCTATGAAGTTTCCAACAAGGAGCACAGTTACTCGGAAGGTGATGAGTCCTGCTTCCATGAGGGGAAATGCAGCACCACAGGTCAGCTTCATGGGTCTATTGGTGGCTGACACCTGGTATCCTACAATTAGAAGGGACTTTGGAAGATGAATGCCCAGGGTCTCACTAATTACAGTAATTTCCTGACAGGTCCCATGATGAGGTCTGTGCATTCACAATTCTTTAAGTTTATTTATCTTTGAAGTTTCATACAAATATATAATGTGTGCTCAGCATCTCCTGTCACCACTCTGCTG
Organism: Mesocricetus auratus; assembly: GCF_017639785.1. Classification (NCBI taxonomy): domain Eukaryota; kingdom Metazoa; phylum Chordata; class Mammalia; order Rodentia; family Cricetidae; genus Mesocricetus; species Mesocricetus auratus. Next base: position 10,847,471 of record NW_024429266.1, read on the forward strand.
GCCCTTTCCCATCCCCCTGGCTAGTTCCCTTCGTTCCCCTGAACAGTCCACGTCCATTCTCATGTCATATATACCTGTATGTTTTTATGTGTCTAATTAAAATCTAGGAACGGTCAATGATAGAAAACACACCTGTCTTTCCAGACGGGCCTACTTCACTTAGTACGTTCATCTCTAGTTGGGTCTACTTTCCTGCATGTATCAGTGATTTTCAGTGTAAGCCACCTGCCTTTCAGGGCCAAGCATTCTTCTGTAGACAACTCATTTTTATATCGACTCAATTTCCTTCTATATGGAACTCTCTGTAAGATGTAATTCCTTTTGTACACAGTCATCCTTTGAATACATCAAGTTGTATCCTGTTTTAAATTTCTAGGCTTTTTTTTTTTTTTTTGACACAGGGTCCCTCTACACAGCTCTGGCTGTCTGTCCTGGAACTCAGTATATAGACTGGGCTGGCCTCAAACTCACAGAAATCTGCCTGTCTCTGCCTCTAGAGTGCTGGGATTAAAGGTGTGTGCCACCATGCCCAGCTTTTTAATATTTTGTCATGAAAATTCCAAACAAAAGCAGAGAGACTAAGTAGGTGATCAACATTAGATGACAACAATGTAACATTCATTTTCAATCTGGAAGGAGTTCTGTAAGGTTTTGCCATATAGAAATAAGAAATGCTTGAGACAGGTTTAGTCTTTTAAAAGAGTCTTTTTGAGGAAGCACGAGTCTCAGACCAGTTACGTTGTGGACTTTTTTTATGGCAGAACTTTAAACATATTTAGTTCTTAATTTTTTTCACAGTGGTCAGTATTATTTCCCATCTTGTTGGATGTATTTGGAAACCACATCCTAGCACTGTATACGGTTACTATTGCTGTTGGTATTTTGGTCTGAACTGGCCTGGAAGTCACTTCTGTATCGAAGGCAACTCTCAGAGCTGGAGCCATCTTCCTGCCTTGGCCTCCCAAGTGCCAGGATGGCTACTGTGAGTCCCCACTCCTATCCCACTTTCTTTTTACGTGCATGGGTGGTGGTGCTTTTTCTGCATGTATGTCTGTGCACTGTGTGCCAGCCTGGTATCCATGGAGACCAGCCTAGGGCCTCAGATCCCCAGGGACTGAAGTTACAGACAGTTGTGAATTACCATCTGGATTCTGGGGACTGAATTCCAGGTCCTCTGGAAGAGCAGCCAGTGCTCTTAACTGCTGAGCTAACCACAGAGTCACCTCTCCAGCCCCTAGTCTTAAGTGTCTTCACCTGTGTTTGGGTGGAGTTGCATGTAGAGGCCAGAAGAGGGAGTTGGATATCCTGGAGCTGAAGTTACAGGCATTTGTGAGCTGCCCACCAGGGTTCGAGGAACCCAATTCCAGTCCTCTGCAAGAACAGTATGAGTTCTTAGCAGCTGAGACACCCTCCAGCCCCTTACTTCTGATCATGGTCTATGCTAGGGTCTTACTTTGTAACCCGGTAAACCCATTACATAGCCCACATTGGTTTCAAACCCACAGCAATGTTCCTGCCTCATCCTTCAACCTCCTGTGAAGGGAGATTTCTGGATTTTATTTTCTATCCTATGGTCTGTATTCCTGGGCTCGAACCCAGTCACCTCCTCTCACTATGGGCTTTCATTGTTCTTTCAAGGTCTTTTCTTTTTGTTGTTGTTGTTCTGCAACCCTGGTTCTCATTTAGGAATGTAAAAACCCCTCCCTCAATTATATATCCCCATTGCCTTCAACTTTAAGAATATGATTTCCAGACTATTTATTACCCTTGTCCATTTCCACAAAGTGTGCAGCCTTGAAAGGAGAGACTCCCAAATGGGGATATTGGTGAAGAATTGGTAGTGACAGGATTCCTCCATAAGGCTGTTTGTAGCCAAGTGGGGGTCAGGAGGGGAACTCTAAGAGGAGGACTGGAGTGGGCAGGAAGGAAAGCATTACCCAGGAGTCAGTCTGATCCATGACCCGTCAGAAGGGATGCAGAGATGCCTGATCTTGCTTGTCTGGACTCCCAGAACTTGTTCCCTCATGACAGGTCCAGTTCTCTTTTCCCAGGCTCCACCCATAAGCCCATCTTGCTAGCTCCTTGGCCATGTTGACCCGTCCCTTGTGGCAGGTGAGCTCTCTTGGTCTGGACTACCCTTCACTGGGTCTCCTCACCTTGCACTCGTCCCCCCTCCTCCCTTGATGCAGCCCGACTCTGTTATTCTCCCCTCCCCTCTCCTCCTCCTTGGTTCTCCTGCGCTTCTCTGCGTTCTCCCCGCACCCCTGCCTCACTCACTCGGCCTCTTCTCGTCAACTGAGTGTCCTTCCCCCCTCTCTTGGACTCTCCCGCCCAGTCCTATGCTCTTCTCTCCCCGTCCTCACTCCTCGACGGTTCTGCTAACCTTTAGGCTCACTCCTTCCCCCTCACCTCCTCCCTGGATTCTCCCGAGGTGGTTGGTTTGTCCCGCACTAGTCCCGCCCCGGCTCTCCCGGCTCGCAGGCTTCCAGGGTGAGCTGACGTGGTCTCCTGGGCGCTGGCTGATGACGTGTTTTCCTGGTGGCCTAGTGCGGAAGGTGCAGCGACCCGGGAAGGCGAAGTTCATCCCGAGTGTCCGCCCCCCTGAGCCGGTCCTTCCCGAGGCGGAAGCGGTGAGAGCCGGCTCGGTGCTGTCCGCAGGAAGCGTCGTCTCCGCGCAGCTGCCCCTACGCGATGGACTCGGTGCCTGCCACCGTGCCTGCTGTCACCGCCTCCCCGGGGGACCCCGAGCTGCTGGGCCCCCTGTCGGTGCTCTACGCAGCCCTCATAGCCAAGCTGCTGGAGGTGACAGTCCCCACTCCCCGGCAGGGCCCGCGGCTGTGGCAGGCGGGGGGACCAGTGCTGGGCAGAGTGGGTGCCCAGAGCCACAGCCCCGGAGAGGCGGGCGGGGCCGCGGCGTGGGACCCTCAGGTGGCTGGCTCGGTTTTCACAGAGCCCTGTCGAGGTGACAGGTGCTGTGCTACGTGGTGGAGTCCTTTGCTTGTGTCGGGGGTGGGGCCAGTACTGTAACTAGCAGGCAGTGAAAGTGTGGCGTGAGCAGGTGTGTGATAATAATACCTTTAAGGAAACATTTAGAGCTAAGGCACTGAGTCGCCTAGACGACGTTTGAGAGCATGACATGACCACCAACTCCAGAGCTGACCGAACTTACTCAACACTTGTCTTTGTGAATGTAAAAATGGAGCCCGTATGTAAAATATTAGGGGAATAATACATTGTATTATCACACTGGGTTTATTTGCACCCACAAAGGTTGGTTAGTTATATATTTAAAGCTTTCGTGTTGTGCGCTTTTCAAAGTAATAAAACAACTTATCTAAAAGTATGATCCAGGGAGTTTCTAACTATCTATAGACAACACAATATGGCAGTTTCTAATAGAAACTGGAAATATATGCCCGACGTAAAGGTAGTTAGACACTCTGCTGAGAACACTACAAGTCAAACAAATAGGAGACTGGCAGTACCCTGTGCTTCTTTAAGCGGGAGGTATTGAACAGGGCCGGAAGTACTTATCTGACAGAGACTGGTTAGAATTTCTGTGATGACTCTTTCTGGATGTTTTGTAAGATTTTTCAAGGTTTTCCATTATTTCTAATACGTCTGTTTCAGTTCATTGCCACGTTGCCTGCTAATGTTCAGCCTGGCCCTGACTTTTATGGACTCCCGTGGCAGCCTGTGATTGTTACTGCAGTCTTGGGAATTGTTTCATTTGCAATCTTCTCCTGGAGAGCTATTCTTGTTGTAAGTAAATCAAATTATCTCATCACATGACTCCAAAGTACATGGGGTATATTGTAATCACTGACCCTTTTACTTAATTATTTTTAATTACTAACATGAATACAAATTAATGGCTATAATTCTAGCTAACCTTGTCAAATAATTTAGTGTAAATCTTTGTATTGATAAAGGCTTAAAGAACAAGTTAACATACTTATAATTTTTATCGGGAATCTATTTTGATTTAAAAAGCTTAAATCATTAGGTAGATACATGTACACTGTAAATAGAACTGGGAATTCTTAAAACCATATTTAAAAATAATTTCATAATATGTATCAGAAGTTTTAAAAATGAAGTTGGTGAATAATAACTATCTTCTTAAATAGCATGATACCTTGTGTAGTAATCTATCTGAAAGAAATAACTAATCATACATTAAAGATCTTATTCAAGAATGTTCAATGAGACAGTCTTTATTTTTAATTAGTTATTAGGAGTGTGTGTGTGTGTGTGTGTGTGTTTTCTGCTTGTGAACCTGTACATATGCCATGGAGGGTGTGCGGAGGTCAGAGTACAATTTTGTTGAGCTGGTTCTCATCTTCCACCTTTACCTGGATTCCAGGGATTGAACTCATCATCAGACTTACACCATCAGGCAGTGGGCACCTCTACCTGCTAAGCTATCTTGTAGCCCTGGAAGAGTATTTATTGGAGTGGGAACTTGCAGCAACCTAATATGTATCCATATAGGGAAATTTGCTGATTACAAAGACAGTGAGATACTTACTATGAAGTGGACTGAAGCACAAACCAACTTGAAAAGTGGTGTTAAACTGCACACATAAACCCACTCACAGTGACCCATGGCCAGCAGATGAGGCCATTTCAGTCTTTTTCCATTGTGTGTTGTATGTATTTGCATGTGTCATGTGCATGAGGGTGTGGGTGACTGGGGAGTCCCGGAGAGCCTGTCAGATCCACTGGAGCTGGAGGTCTAGGTGGTTGTGGGCCACCCAACATGAACCAAACTCCCATCTTCTTTGAGGAAAGCAGGTGTTCTTAACCCTGGAACCATCTTTCAAGCCTTAGTCTTTTTCTTTGTATATCTTTCTCAAGTTTTCTGGTTTGATCACATGCTGTGGTGCTCCAAAAATATCCCTTTCATTTGGAGTTACAGATTATAGGTTGTTCAAAGACATATTCTGATGTTTTCATTTCTGTTTTTCCCCATGAGCAGAAGTTGTGTTTCAGATATACACATTCACCTCTGAAGCCTTGGACTTTCCCTGGGATTCCTGGGTTTCGCTTCTTCCCACTGACCTGCTCGTGTTAGTTCGGGTGAAATGGGAGAAGTGAGACTTATTCTTTGATTGACAAGTCTAGAACATTAGAGAGATGATCATCCATTTTCCTGTGTTGGAAGTTTTTTTGTTTGTTTCATTTTAGCTCCTAAAGCTGGAGTTACAGACAGTTTTGATCTGCCGTATTGGGGCTGGGAATTGAACCCAGGTCCTCTGGAAGAGCAGCTACTGCTCTTAACCATTGAACTATCTCTCCAGCCCCTGAAGGCACCTTCTTATAACAAGATATTTACAAATGTTTTATATTGATAAGATTGAAATTCCATGGATGACTTGTAGATGGGCCACCACTTTAAAAATAGCGTTTGAGGGGCAGGAGAGACGATGGCTCAATAATTTAGTACTTGCTGCTCTTGCAGAGGACCCAAGTTTGACGGCCAGCACTCAGAGGGTGGCTCATAACCATTGACAACTCCAGTTCCAGGGTATCCAGCGCCCACTTCTGGCTTCCACAGCCACTAGGCATGCATGGGGTGCCCATACATATATGTAAGCAAAACACTCATACATATAAAATACATATTAAAAATTTAGATAGTAGCATTGGAAAGGAGAAATATATTTTGAGTCACAAAGAAATTTAGTAGGCCAGCACAGTGGGTAATGGTGCCTGCAGCTCAAGACTGACAACCTGAATTTTATCCCAGGGTCCAACGTGGTTGAAAGAAAGAACCCACTTCCACCAGTTGACCTCCGACCTCCACGTGTACATATGTATGTCCTGGCATGTGTGCACGCATACACATGAGCATACAGATAAATTATTGTCATTTTAAAACTATATTTGGCCCAGGTATTGTGGCATACACCTATAACCCCAGGACTCAGGAGGCAGAGGCAGGTGACTACATGGTTAACCTGGTCTGTGTAGAGGTTCCAGCCTAGCCAGGGCTACAGAGGGAGAAAAAAAAAATGGAGTAAATCTTTCTACACTAGTTACTGCCTGAGCTTTATTGCTCTGGAGGTCATTACTCCCCTCCTGGGAACGATGGTTTTAGCTGCCAGCTGTCCTGTACATTTCCTCTGGAAAGCATCCTTTCAGGCCTGGTACCACTATACCATTGTTAGCAGTCTTGGAAGTCATATGATACTCTATGTGTGTCCATGTTTGTGTGCACGCATTTGTGTGTGCATGTGTGTGAGTGTGCATGTGTGGAGCTCAAAGGCAAACCCCTGGTGTAGTCCTAGCCTTCCTATGTTTTAATTGTTCAGCACCACATCTGGCAGGCTGCTGGTTTGTGGGATTCTGGGAAACTTCTGTTTCCCATCTCACTGTAGGAGCACTGGGGCTACAGATGTGTACTACCATTCCCATGGGTTCTGGGGATCCACACTCAGGCCCTCACACTTGCATGGCAAGGACTTTATCCACCACCCCAACCCTATCATATTATTTCTAAATTCAGCAGGTGTGCAACTTTGAATAGGATTTCTAGGATGTTTTCCGGTGAGTGCACATCTAAAGACAACGATTTTCCCTTTAGTTTTGTCTTTTTGAACACCGATTTCTAGTTTATTCTAGCTATTGGAACTGTCAGATCATATCAAGTAAATAAATTACTGATATGTTTATTGCCAGTAGCCATATGTGTTATTAAGCATCAGTGCTCATATCTTAAGATTGGTGCTCTTTTAATAGATGTACAAACATACATTTAACTGCAAAACACTTCTTAGTGTTTTTTTTATCTATTGAGGCTATTTATGAAGTATTAGTACCAATTACATTTGCAGTGTCTTTTAGCTTTGTCTTTTTAATTTTTTTTAAGATTGCGTTTATTTATCTGTTTGTATGCATTTGAGCCATGGTGCACCTGTCAGATCAGAACACAACTTGCAGGTTCTCTCTCCTTACCGTGTAGGTCCTGGGATGGAATTACAATGTCAGGGTTAGCGAGTGGCCAGCACCTTTGCCTGCTGAGCCATTGTTCCAGCCCAGCCTTTCTTTAAGTTTTAATACTAAGGATTTATTATCCTGAACCAAGTTGTTGCTAAATTCTCATTTGTTTATGATTCTCACTCCTGTATTAGGAACAACATGCTAATTAGGTTTTGACAACAAATTTTATTTCTTTTCTTCTAGGTAAAGAGTAGAGTATATCAAGGTAAATCTTCAGGTTCATTTTCCCTTGTCTCAACCCCTCTGCATTGGTGTCTGATGTGAGTTTTCTGTAAGCTAGACAGAGATGCCATGACTCCTCATGTCTGACGGCTTCATTAGCTCCTGGGAGATCACTGTTTCTAGGCCACCGACTTGGCTCATAGAACCATGATGACGCCAGCCGAGAGCAGCAAACTGAGGGGGCGGGGAGATCAGGGTTGGATAATGTGGGCAGTTCGACTTTGAATGTTGGTGCAGTGCAGGTTTATTACATGTGAACACATTAAGTCCTTACTTGAGTAGATGGCATGCAGGATGGTGGAATGAACTGGTATTTTGTATTTCTCAGTTTCTTTTTGCAAATGACATTTGAAGTGATCCCATTTTTCTGAGATGGAATCAAGTTATGGCATTTCCTTAAATTCTGTATCTGTAAAATACATTTAAAGTCTTCATACTGTATTTTTCAAAACTTTAATATTCTTACACCCTTATTGCAATCACTACAGACTGCCTTTAAAGGCTAAACAGTCATGCAGAGTATGTTTTCCTTTTAGTGCCTGACAACATGCCTTTGCTGCTAATATACTGGGGTATCCGACTTTAGCTTGGGCTCACAAACTTACAGATTTCCCTTCTTTTTAGTTACTGAGAAGCAAATTTATGAGAAGTTGGAAAATACCAAGAAGGAAAATGCAGAACTTATGCAAAAATTGTCAAATTATGAACAAAAGGTATAATTATTCTAACTTCTTCCCTTCATTCCAGTTTGAATATTTCTGCCTTAAACATTCCGTTTGTGATTTTTTAAAGAAACATATTTTACTTCATCATTTCCTATGAGCCATCCAAGACATAAGCAGTTGCTTTTGTAGGAGGTTGTGTGCTTTGGTAGCTTTATAATTTGTAGTTAATTGTAAGTTGCAACTATTAACCCTAAACACTTTGTTTTACATAGATCAAAGAGTCAAAGAAACATGATCAAGAAACCAAGAAACAAAACATAATTCTGTCTGATGAAGCTATCAAATACAAGGTAAAAATGTCTTTTGGGAAGAATGACATTCTAAAAGAGAAAATGAATGAAATGAGTAATTCTGACTAATCTTAGTGTCTTTGTTTTTGTTAAGGATAAAATCAAGGTACTTGAAGAAAGTAATAAAATTCTGGGTGACAAGGCCAAAAGTCTTCATCTTATGTTAGAATCTGAAAGAGAACAGAGCACCAAGGATCAGGACTTGGTAAGTTTAGCTGCTAACTGGTAATGAAATTGGGCTTGTTTTTTTTGGGGGGGGTTTCCTTTGGTTTTTTTGAGACAGGGTTTCTCTGTAGCTTTGGAGGCTGTCCTGGAACTCGATCTGTAGGCCAGGCTGGTCTCGATCTCACAGAGATCCACCTGCCTCTGCCTCCTGAGTGCTGGGAGTAATTGGGCTTTTGAATGGTTCTGTAGTGAGGACAACTCTCCTCTTGTTAACTAAATTGAAAATAGGAGTCAGGGAAGTTGAACCAACTTGTGGCTTATCTTGGAGAATTATAACTTGTAACCCAACGAGTTATTCTTATGGGCATAGGAAGAACACCTTTGTTCTCAACGTGGGGTAATTGCCAATAGCTTAGCTGTGCTGTCCAGAACAGGTGGAACAGCTAGAATTCTAGCCTTATTGAATGGCTCAAGTCTCATTTCAATAAACTTATTTCAGTTTCATATAACAGTTGCAGAGAAAATAGATCTCTCATTATATCTACCCTAAGGAAGTATTAGTCACAGTTCTCTGTTAAATTATTCTTTTCAGCTCTTCATTTCCTGTATTCTTTGGAAATCATTATGTATGGCTCACGGTTAGAGGGAAGAATTACATCTTCTACCCCCTGAGGAGCTGGTGTCTTTATCAATCTTTGGAATTTGTCTCTATGAGATTTATCTATTTTCCTCCAAATCCTACTGTTTTCAGTATAGACAATGGACCCCCTCCCCCACTCTGGGACTCTGACATTAGTGTCTCACACAGGACAAGTGGTATTCTAACGTTGAGCCATAGCACTACCCCTTTTTAATTTTTAATTTTGAAGCAGTCTCCACTAAGTTGCCCATCCTGGCTTTGCACTCTATCTGTAACCAATACAGGTCTTGAACTCATGACCCTTTGTCTCAGCCTCCTAAATAGTGTACATTAGCAGGCTTGGCTAGGCAGAGAATTTTTTTTTTAAGTTTTAGTTGGAAGATGTTTTATTCTTTTTTATGTTTTTATGTGGTCAGATGCTGTATCATCTCATAACTAAGAAGGTTGGATTATTATTACATTGACCCTCCCCAGGCCAAAATTGGATCCCTTACTTTTGCCAAAAACATAGGCTGTTATATGAGATATGTTTATTAATGTTTCTTCCTTTAGTGTGTGCGTTGGCTAGTTTTATGTCAACTTAGCAGAGAAGGTCAATTGAGAAAATGCCCTGTGTGGAAGCCTGTGGTACATTTTACTAATTGATTGATGTGGGAGAGCCCAACAATCTATAGGCAGAGCTACCTCTGAGCTGGTGGTCCTGGGAACTACAAGAAAGTGGGCTGAGTAAGCTGTGGAAAGCAAGCCAGTAAGCAGTGTTTTTCTATGCCCTCTGCATCAGTTCCTGCCTCCAGGCTCTTGGCCTGACTTTCTTAGATGGTGGACTGTAAGCTGTAAGCAGAAATAAACCCTTTCCTCCCCAAGTTGCTCTTGGTCACAGTTTATCACAGCAACAGGGAGCAAATGAAGATAGCATGTGTGTACACTAGTGACTCTGTTGAGATCTGAGGCTCTGTATTCTGCTTTCATGGGTCAGATACTGGAAAACAAGAAGACTATTGAGAAGTTGAAGGATGTCATTTCGACGACTACAGCAGAACTTTCAGAGGTGAGGCTGCCTATATGTACTACACAAAAGTAATAGCATTCTCTTAGTCTATTTGAACAAAAGTTTGGTAAGTGCTAAACCATGTAAAAAATGAAACTTGCATGATATTTGGTTGAGAAAAATATAACTTTTTCCTTTGGAATTCATTTACTAACTGGGAGTGTTTCACATTAGGTTCAAATCGCCCTTAATGAAGCCAAGCTTAGTGAAAAGAATGTAAAATCTGAATGCCATCGGGTTCGAGAAGAAAATGCCAGGCTTAAGAAAAAGAAAGAGCAGGTAAGTCAAGTTCACCTAATAGGTCACAGCGTGTCCTCTCAGCAGTCTTCTCTGACCTGTTTTAAGGAAAGGAAGTACTCAGACTGGGGGTTGGGAAGTAGAAACCATGCTTCTCAGATTGAGCAAACTCTGTGTTGTGAGTTTTCTGTACTGTTTATGGCAGCACTCAGGTGTTTATTTTATTCTTTATCTTGTCAAATGCCAGTCATTCGTTGAACTATTTTTATATGAGTATTTTATACCAGTCTTTGAAAAGCTATTTCCTTACTGACCAAGAGGAGGTTATGTGATTGGAGTCTGGACTTAGGAGCCCGAGATGTGCCCAGCCATTCATCCTGGAAGTGAATTAAGTTGAATTAGTATAGTGTTCTGAAGGCTGAAGTCATCTGGTCAACCTCCCTAATCACACCAATGTTCTTCCTGCATCTCTGAGGGTTGGGACCATTCACCTCTTTTCTTTACTGATATTTTAGCTCCCATGGACATGCCAAGGAGAGTCATGGCTTCCTAACCCCAACTCACATAGATCAGATGTCTCCTGTACACACCCCTGCACCATAGGAATTCATACATTTTGGCTTTTCAGTTGCAGCAGCAGATTGAAGACTGGAGTAAATCGAATGCTGAGCTCACTGAACAAATCAAGACATTCAAGAGGGCCCAGAAGGACTTAGAAGTCGCTCTTACTCAAAAAGATGACAATATTAGCGTAAGTTTATCCTCATGAGTACACACTTAATCTCGTGAATTCTTGTGATTTAGAACCAAGAGGTTTTTATACCATTTGCTTCTTTTCTAGGCTTTGACTAAGTGCATCACACAGGTGAACCAGGTAGAGAGTGAACTTAAAACTGAGGATCAGAATCCAGAAGGAAATGAGTCAGATGAGCTGGCCAATGGAGAAGTGGGAGGTAAGATCTGTGTCTGAGGAGGTGGTAAGATCTGTGTCTGAGGAGGAGGTAAGATCTGTGTCTGAGGAGGAGGTAAATCTGTGTCTGAGGAGGTGGTAAGATCTGTGTCTGAGGAGGAGGAGGTAAGATCTGTGTCTGAGGAGGAGGAGGTAAGATCTGTGTCTGAGGAGGAGGTAAGATCTGTGTCGGAGGAGGTGGTAAGATCTGTGTCTGAGGAGGAGGAGGTAAGATCTGTGTCTGAGGAGGAGGAGGTAAGATCTGTGTCTGAGGAGGTGGGCCAGTTTCTCCCTCTTGTCTTCAGTTTCAGTTCACTGGGGCTGCTTTTCAGCTGTGGTCAGCTGCGCGGCTGTGGGCTCACACCCCTGGACTTGTAGATGTGTATGTCTGTGTTGGCCCTGGTGGGTTACTCGGGTGTAGTGTAATACAGGCATGCAAAGGACTTGTACAGTAGAGCTGCTTCAGTCTCCTCATGCCTCTAAGTATTAAAACCCTGCCTCGTCCTTTGGCGAGTGGTCTCTGTGGCTCTGGTTTGGAGGCCTGCAGTTTGCTTTCAGAGGACTGAGGGGACTGGAATCACAGCTAAGGCGGTGAGGTGAGACGCTGGAGTTGCATCATAGGATGCTGGAGGGCAGCATGCTAACTGGTAAAGAGCTGTCGCCGACGTCTCCCAAGTTGAATACTAACTGCTCCTTATCAGTGCGGGTACTTTAAGTCATACTGGGCAGCAGACTCAAGGGAGAGCAAAGGCCTGAGGTCTTAGGTGGACATCTGTCCAGGTGGGAGGTGACTGGAGAGAAGAAAGCACTCCATCTTAGAACAAGGATGACTTTTTTGGGTGGGGAAGGAGGCAGGGGTGGTTTCTCTTTGGCTTTGGAGGCTGTCCTGGAACTTGCTCTTATAGACCAGGCTGGTCTTGAACTCACAGAGATCCACCTGCCTCTGCCTCTGAGTCCTGGGATTAAAGGCGTGTGCCACCACCTCCCGACCAGGGTGACATTTTTTATTGCACAAACTGGTAATTAACTTTGTACATCTACATTTTCAATTCTAAATCAGTTAATCATTTTTCTTAGTTGGTTTTGTCTTTATTCCACTGTTTGGATATGATCATTGTCTGAGGGAAATCATGGAAATGTCATTAAAAAGCAAGGAAGAAAAAGCAACTGAAGTATTTTCTCTTATAGGTGATGGAAGTGAGAAGATAAAAAACAGAATTAAGGAGATGATGGACGTTTCTCGGGTATTGTCTTGTTTGTAGTCCCAGAAGCATCCGGGAGTCTTTCCTATGGCTCACTTTTAAGACTCAATCTTTCTTCTTTAATTTATAGACACAAACTGCAGTCTCAATAGTTGAAGAGGATCTAAAGCTTTTGCAACTTAAGATAAGCGCATCAATGTCCACTAAATGTAACCTGGAAGGTAGGTTCTTCTGGACACAAAATTACCATATATTGGAATGATTTAAAATTTGACTAGAAAGATAAATAGGTTTTAGCATTCATGCCTCTCACTTCTCAGAACTGCCCCCCCCCAGCCCTGTCTCTCAAGCCTCTGCACACATAGAGAAAACCTTTGTATCCCTTACAGACCAAATCAAGAAATTGGAAGGTGACCGCAACTCTCTGAAGACTGCTAAAGCTGAGCTGGAAGATGCGTGCAAAACTCTGACGCAGAAACTGGAGATCCTCAATGAGCTCTACCAGCAGAAGGAGATGGCTCTGCAGAAGTAGGGCCCGCTGCTCTCTTAGCGTGTAGTCACCACCTTGTCTAAAGTTCACGTGCAGTTTCTCCCACTTAGAACTAACAGGGCCTTGGCTTCTCCTTAGTGCTTTGTTTCCTGTGTGTGTGTGTGTGTGTGCTTGTGTTAGGTGCTGGTTTTGTATATGTGTGCACTATATGTACTTGATGTGGCTATGCACACTTGCACAGGTGTGTGGAGGTCAAAGGTCAGAGTTGGCTGTCTTTTCCTCCTTTGATGTCTACCTTTACTTTTTGAGACATATCTCTCATTGACCGAGCATCTATTCTACTAGGCTGGCTGGCCAATGAGCTTCAGCGATCTGTCTGCCTCTGTTTCCCCCTGCTGAGGTTATAGGTGTGTTCCTCCACACCTGGCTTTTTATATAATAGTTGTAGGACAACATAAAAAAATAATTAATACTTTTCCAGGGCAGGAAGAAGCCTTTGTCCCTACTTTAGTTGAATTACATTGCTGTTTCCCACAGGACAGGAAAGCTCTTCCATACCTAGAATACAGTATTGGTCTCTGGTTTAGTTGAGTTAGATTTCTGATTCCCACAGAAGGGGAAGGCACTTGGATATGTAGAGTACAGGTTTTCCACAAACGTAGAGCTTTTTTTTTTTTTTTTTAAATATTTTATTTATTTATTGTGTATACAGCCTTCTGCCTGCAGGCCAGCAGAGGGTACCAGATCTCATTCAAGGTGGTTGTGAGCCACCATGTGGTTGCCGGGAATTGAACTCAGGACCTCTGGAAGAACAGTCAGTGCTCTTAACCGCTGAGCCATCTCTCCAGCCCAGCGTAGAGCTTTTTATAGCTGTTTTATTTACTTGTCATAGGAAATAGAATAGACACCTGGCTTGCCAGGAAGTCAGAGTTTTATTTCCAAATGTCAGGGAATGTTTTAGTCTCTTAGCATGCCTTCATGTGTTGGGGCACTAAGAGAAGGATAGGAAGCGGTACGGTGGTGGCAGACACATTTAATCCCAGAGGCAGGGCCAGCCTGGTCTACACAGTGGTGGCAGACACATGTAATCCCAGAGGCAGGGCCAGCCTGGTCTACACGGTGGTAGCAGACACATTTAATCCCAGAGGAAGGGCCAGCCTGGTCTACAGAGAGAGTTCCAGGACAGCCAGGGCTACACAGAGAAACCCTGTCTCAAAAAGCAAACAGCAGAGGATAGGAAATGACAGTTGAATACAGAGCTGACTGCTGTAAGGAGAGACATTCACCTAATAACTGGCTTATCCTAGGAAACTGAGTCAAGAAGAGTATGAGCGAGAAAACAAAGAGCAGCGGCTTTCCGCTGCAGATGAGAAGGTGGTTTCGGCGGCAGAGAAAGTGAAAGCTTACAAGTAAGTTCAGGCTCTGCACAGGGTCTGGGGCCTCACACAGGGCTGTGCTTTCTTTCTACAACCATTATGTAGAAGAAAACAGCATAGAAACTAAGTGAGGAGGGGCTATGAGTCCATTCAAGAAAAACAAGTGGAAAAGGCTAACATATATTTACTTAGCCTGCACACTGAAGGACGGTAGAGGCCCTTGCACTTGCAGACGGCTGTGGGTGTCATGGTGGGGAAGAGTTTTATATATTAGAGCAGTGGTTCTCAACCTTCCTAAGGCTGCCACCCTTTAATGCAGCTCCTCATGTTGTGGTGGCCACAGCCATAAAATTATTTCCTTGCTACTTCATAGCTGTAATTTTGCTACTGTTGTGGATTATAATGTGTTTCTGAAGATAGAGGTTTGCCAAAGGGGTCTCAACCCATAGGTTGAGAACCGCTATTTTAGAGTCATTCTTTAAAGAAAACAGTTGGCTATGTGACTTCAAAAATCATTGCAGTGATTTTACCATTTAATAGATCAGTAGTTGTTAACCTGTTTAATTTTTTATTGATAGAAGAAAACAAAGTTGTGTAGTTGTTTAGAAGCAGATATTCATAGCAGGATTTTTTTGAGAATATATTGAAGAGCATTAAGGAAATGATAATCTAAGAATGTCTAGCCATGAAATGACAGGAAAATTAATGTGTTTGTTTTGATTATGCTGTACTTTTGAGTAAATTTAATGTCTGATAACATCTTTAAAACTGTAGCTGTTCAGAGTCAAGAGAACCTTGTTGGATTGTTGCCAATTTTATCTAGCTGTGTTTTAAGTGATAATGCTGAGTGTAATTCTTAGGCGGAGAATTGAAGAAATGGAAGAAGAATTGCAGAAAACAGAACGCTCATTTAAAAGCCAGGTAAACTATATTGGCCTACATTAGTTGCAGGTTGTTTTTGAACGGTAATATATGTTAAAATGACCATTATAAAGAGCCTGAACTGTACTTGATGTGTTGTCTTTTCAGATTGCTACTCAGGAGAAAAAAGCTCATGACAACTGGGTAAGGATTTTTCCTTTCTTATTTTTGTGCACAGCCTCCCACATCTAATCCCAATGCCTTTCTCTCCTATAGCTCAAAGCTCGTGCTGCAGAGAGAACTTTGGCAGAGGAAAAGAGAGAAGCTGCTAACTTGAGGCACAAGTATGGAGCTTTGAAACCTATTTTACAGTGCTTTTACAATGCTTTAGTTTGAAACCTATTTTACAGTGCTTTTACAGTGCTTTAGTTTGAAACCTATTTTACAGTGCTTTTACAATGCTTTAGTTTGAAACCTATTTTACAGTGCTTTTACAATGTTTAGTGCTAGCTGGTATCTAATGAGGAATTGATTACTACTTCATTTTAAGTCCATTATTTCTCAATATTCAAGATTACTGGAACTGGCCCAAAAGATGGCAATGAGTCAAGATGAACCTGTGATCATAAAACCAACACCAGGAAGACCCAATACACAAAATCCTCCCCGGAGAGGTAGGAAGAACTCTGTGCAAGATAGCGGGTTTTGGTGTAGAATGTGTGTACATTGAATTTTACTTCTGTAGTAGGTGTGATGCCCTAGAAAGACTCCTGAGTTTACTGGAAGGAAAGGGACTGTCATTGAGTGGTAACAAGGCATTGCTGTCTTCAGGTCTGAGCCAGAATGGTTCTTTTGGTCCATCCCCTGTGAGTGGTGGTGAATGCTCCCCTCCCCTACCGGCAGAGCCACCTGGGAGACCTCTCTCTGCCACACTCAGTCGAAGAGACATGCCTAGAAGTGAATGTGGTGAGCACTGGTGTATCCCTCTGCACTACAGTACATGAAGTGGGTTCCCCTGTTAGAATTCAGGTCTGCCCTGTAGAAAAGTGGGTCACTGTAAGCTCTGCCATAGGTTAGAAACATGTGTAGCCTTCTGGAGGCCCCTGTTTGCACTTTAAGAATAATATACACTTTAAAATTTAACTGTGACTGTTAGATGCCATCTTACTCTAATTTTGTCTGTGACGCTAAGGAATATTAGAAGTCAGATTCAGAAATGTCACCAGTACAATGCTGTTACAGCTTGAAGCAGCACACCAATATTCTTACTAGAAAGTCCATTACTTTTCTTTAAAACTAAGGCAATGCTGGGGCTCTAGAGGTGGCTCAGTGGTTAGCAGCACTTGCTGCTGTTCAAGAAGGCCTAAGTTCACACCTGATAGGACCAACATAACAGCTGCCAAGCACCATTAACTACAGTCCCAGCATATCTGACACCCTCTGCTGGCTTCTATGGGTACTGCATACAGGTGGTACAGGCACATAACATGAAGGCAAGATACCCATACACGTGATATAAAGGAAAATAATCTGGAAATAAATGTACATAAACTGGGGCTGTTCTTGTCTCAATACTTTTGGTCTGCATCAACTGTAACTGATATATTGAGACCCCTCTTTGGGATTGCAGGCATGAGCTACCTCACCTAGCAGATGTATTTGTAGCGCTGCTCTTTAGTTAAGAGTTGAGACCTAGGCACAGCAGGCTGATTCCCCCTGAAAACCCCATGTCAAGGGCTCTGTTGTTTCTCTCTGAAGGGTCATTGGACAGGAATGTACCTCGCCCTCGCTGGCCATCAGAGGCATCTGGACAACACTCTGCTTCTGGTAAGGAAGGACTTTCTGAGCCTCCTGCATTGTGGTAACTTCATTCTTCTCAGACCACATGGCAGGGTGAGTCTAAGTCAGTGTCCTGCCTCTTGTAGACCCAGGTCCAGGACCCATGATGAACAGCAGTTCCAGGAGCTCTTCTCCAGCAAAGGCCATTGAGGAGAGCAAGGTACGGTCTCTACTCTTCCCTGTCTCCTCTCTTGTTCATGTGTCTCTTTGTTTCTGTAAAAGCAAACTGTTCCCCAAGATCCTGACAGCCCCTCGTTTTCCCGCATCGCCCCTTTATTTAGCTCAGCATACACTAGCAGTAAGTGTTTAGAGACTGAGAGCCAGAGTGGGCTTTGGTTTTGCTGGCTTTGTACTTAAAAGCTTTGAAAAACATGACACTTGTCCCCTTCACCATCTATCCAGTATAACTCCAGTGATCCTTGACTTTGGAGTGTCACTGAGCCAGCGTTGTTTCTTGGTGTCCTCTTTCCTGTTTGACTTAAATTACTAACCAGTTGAGAGCACTTGCAGTACCTATGACCACACAAGTGATCTGCTTGGAACTGTGCTTCTGGAACCCAGGCATCTGTGCACCAGGCACACTGTTTTGAGTCACATGGAAGCAGACTGCTTACAAACAGGAATGTGTGTGTGCCTTCTCTTGATCAGGTCCTGAGCAGTGGCTGGGTTACTGGTTCAGTGCTCACTACAGCGTGTACTCTTGGGACATGTGTGGTGACTGCAGTTGTTTAGCCCTCTGCCCTATACTAACACATTGTGGAAATCCCTGTCCTGTAATGTAGAGTTGCCAGATGTCGAAGGCCATTCCTCGAGCTGTCTTCCTAATGACGAACATAAACTGTGCAGGGAAGACTGTGAAGCCTAGGCCAAGGCTCCAGGGATGTGCATGTCTTGAGTCTTCGTCCAGGCCATGCTAGGTGGGACACAGAGGCTTTTCCAGACTTCCCAGAGTGCAGACCTCAAGTATGGAGCGTTGGGAAGCACCCAGCCTTGGAGTGCAACCTGGTATCTGAGTTCTAGCCTGTCCTACATGCAGTCTGACCCCCAATCGGCTCGACTACTCTTGCCTTTGCTTACACAAGTTTACACCAGGATACTCACACAGACTTTAAGATCAAACTTTGGATCATACAGTGAAGACCTACTGATTATGCCCTGATGGTTGCTGTTACTGCTTGTGTACTGAATGTATTTTCATTCTGTTCCCTGTGCTCTCCCTATGTACATGTGGGGTTACAGTGATGAGAGAGAGTATTTCTTTTGTATGGATTGCAGTGCGTATGGCATGACCCGAGCCACAGTCACTTCTTAGGAAGGGTCCCCTTCCTGAGTTGATAGCAAGCAGTAAGCCCAGTCACGGTTTGCAGCATCCTTCTGACCTCTGAGTTGTCATTGGCAACATGGGGTGAGGTGTTGTGTTACGCCAAGGATTCTTTGGACAGCTGCCAGTTTACTACTCTTGGCACCATGTAAAAGCACTTGCAAACTTTGTTTCTTTTCTGCAGGTTAACATGGCTCCCAGAGGGCCCCCCTCCATTTCCAGGGGTGCCTCTCTTTGGTGCCCCTTTGAGAAGTCCGGTGCCACCACCCATTCCATATGGACCACCTCCTCAGCTAACCGGGCCTTTTGGGCCTCGGCCAGTGCCTCCACCATTTGGTATGTTGATCTGAATAGTGCTGACTTTTAAAACATACTCATCACTTCTGTTCCAAGCTAAAGTAGTTGCTACCATAGAGCTTTCCAATGAGGATGCAGCTGAGAGTGCATTGTAACCTATCCCCAATCTTCTGGGCACTTACAGGTTCTGTTTAATCTCCCTAAGGTGAGTTGGGTGTGGCTGGATGGGAAAGCCAGTAATGTTTCCTGTGAAGGTGCATTGGCACACCATATTATTATACATGGAAAAGATGGGCGACACATGTCATCACATCTTGTAGGTCACAAATACCAATAGAAGCATGAGCCACTGGTCTCAGAATATAGATAGGCAAGCTAAAGGATCCCTTCTGCCTGAGACCTGATAGAAGACAGCTGTTACAGAGAACACACTAGGATCCTAG
>NW_024429266.1:10866590-10971770 GCF_017639785.1 Mesocricetus auratus
AATTGCAGAAAGAAAAGAAAAGTTGGAATTAAGCAGAGCCTAGTTAAAAGGTGTTGTTTGCTTAGTGGCCACAGACTAATTTCAGTTTGCTAAGTCTTTTTTGCCTTATTTTTAAGTCACGGTGTCTTGCTTGACTTTCTACGGCTGACGAATTAATAGATATGTGACTGTCCTTGGAATGATTGCTCCTTTAAATATGTTGCTTGGTATTTACATGACTCTTGTTTCCTAGTTCCAGGCATGGGTGCACCACTAGGCATAAGAGAGTATCCACCAGGTGTTCTACCCGGGAAATGGGACCTGCCTGTTGACCCTCGGCAGTTTTTACTAGGACACGCACCATTTAGACCTCCAGGTTCACTTGGTCCAAGAGAATTTTTATTCCTGGTACCCGTTTACCACCTCCAACCCATGGTCCTCAGGACTACCCGCTGCCACAACCTGCTGCAAGAGACTTACTGCCTTCCGGCCCAAGAGAGGAAGCCCCACCTGTCTCTCCAAGCAGTGTCCAAGACAGTTCACCGCCTTCAAAACCTAACCCCTAACTTTGTCCTCTATCACTGAGTCAGAGTGGAAGAGAGAGCGGACATTGCATTGTTCATTAAAGCAAAGAATTCCATCAGCTTCATAACCTAAATTCTTGCTTAAAAAACATTTTAGTACTAAGCAGCCTTGGCAGTGTGCATTTTTGAGCCAAACAAAATTATATTCTTCCTTGTACATAAAAAAACAAAAAACAAAACTCACTTCATATGACTACGTCATTTCACCTTTGAAATGTGCAATAGAGAAACCTGTTTTTTGTTTATGTGGCATATGTAATTGCTGGATGCTAGCTAAGCAATAGTGTAGAGACCACTTCGAATGCCCATTCCTGATAGTGACCTTGATGTCTATCACCATCCTGGAGCCTTCTTCCAGTGACTGATGGAAGCAGAGGCAAACACCCACAGTTAAACACTGAACTGAACCCAAGGAACCCAGCGACAGAGAGAGAGGATTGAAGAGCAAATTGGTAAAGAATGGGCTGGCAAAACCAGCAGAGACAGCTGATCCAAACAGGGGAGAGCTCTTGGACCCCAGACTAACAGCTGGGAGGCCAGCATGGGACCAATCCAGTTCCCCTGAATGTGAGAGTCAATGAGGAGACCTGGGCTACCTATGGAGTCCTGAGCAGTGGATCAGTGTTTATCCCTCGAATACTAATAGACTTCATGTGTCCATAACACAAAGAGGGTTGCTGTCTCAGCCTGGACTCTTAGGGAAGTGCCTGGACCCTACCCTGAGTGAAATGATAGACTCTAGATATCCCCTATGTGGAAGGAAATGGCAATAGGGTGGGAGGATTGGGGGATGGTAGAGGGGTGGGGAAGGAAGGGAGGGAGAGGGAACTGGGATTGACATGTAAAACAAGCTATTTAAAATTAAAATTAAAATTAAAAATTAAAAATAGAATATCCTAAAGTATGAACATTTCCTGTGGAAATGCTTTCAGAACATGTATGACCATGGCCTGGGTCTAGTGTGTACCAGCAGATGCAGAGCAAGGGGCTCACAGCTCCATCTGTGTCTCTGAGACTGTCACGCTAACAACATTTCCTCAAGGATCATAAACTCTCCTGTGTGGCTGAAGTTCTTTGTAGTGATAGTTCATAAACTTTGTTTATTGGTATTTTCCAAGTGTCTGTTGATTCTTTGGGATGTTTTGAGACATGTACCATTGGGGAACCTGACAACTGGGCTTCTGGAACCTCCGTGCTGGGTGTGCACACTCCATGTGGCACTGCTAAGATCTCCAGAGTCACCAGAGAACTCTCCAGGACTTCTTCCTCCTATTCAAATGAGATGCAGCCCCACCTGTCCTACCTTGATGCTTCTTGATGCTCTCTGCCTGCTGGGAACGATTTTCTGCATAGAAGTTTACATTAGTGTCAAGAATTATTTGGAGCTGGATGTGGTGGTGCACACCTTTATTCTAGCTATTGAGAGGCAGAAGCAGGTGGATCTCTGTGAGTAACATGACAGCCAGGGCTACATAGAGCCTGTCCTACAAAAGTGAGGAAAAATTATTTGGTCCAGCAATATGGCTCATCAGGTAAAGGCATTTACTGCCAAGCCTGGCAGCTTGAGTTTGATCCCCAGAGTCCCCCAGTAATGAGAACCAACTCCCACATCTTGTCCATTGAAATATATACACACACCTCAAAAACCTGTGTGGGGGGTGGTTAAATTATAAATTTTTGAACCTCAAGTTTTCTTGCTTTGTTTTTTTCCAGGCAGGGTTTCTCTGTATTATTTTGGAGCCTGTCGTGGTATTTACTTGGTAGACTTGGCTGGTATGGAACTCACAGACTTCACCTGTCTCTGCCTCCAGAGTGCAGGGAATAAAGGCTTGTGCCACCAATGCCTGGCCATGTTTTGTTGCTCTTCAAACTATTCTTGTACTAAGGGTACATAACAAGATAAAAATCATATGCCATGACTGTAAGAATTTTTTTATGAAAGAAATATATATTCTATTCTCTCTCACATCACCTTGCAGCTGGTTTTCAAACAATATAACAGACAAGAATCAGGAAGCTGTCAGGAGGCAGAATGATTGCAAACTGGAAACTTACCTATGTCTTCAGTCCACAACTCCGGACTGAATCCAACTCTATGTTTGCTTTGAGATAGGGTCTCATTCTGTATGCCTGCCTGGCCTCAGACTCTCAGTGATCCTCCTCTCTCAGCTCCTAGAGGCTGGGATTTCAGGCTTGAGCCACCTTGCCTAGATTAATTCTCTAGCAGATAGCATTCAAAGTTAATATTCAAATATATGTGCTTTTATTAATACATCTGGTTTTGCATCATGTAAAGTCTGGCATCCCTTTTACGCTGACTTAAAACAACTGGTTCACTCAATATATAGGA
The DNA here is from genome assembly GCF_017639785.1 of Mesocricetus auratus. Classification (NCBI taxonomy): domain Eukaryota; kingdom Metazoa; phylum Chordata; class Mammalia; order Rodentia; family Cricetidae; genus Mesocricetus; species Mesocricetus auratus. Next base: position 10,869,504 of record NW_024429266.1, read on the forward strand.
TACTGGGCAGCAAATTATGGAGGAGCTGTAATATGTAAGCTGTAAAAGGTGGAAACTGCTTATTGCGATGCTGTGTTCCATAAGGTCCTTAAAAGTCACAATATTGAAGCCTCGGATCTTGCATGCTGGGATGTTAAATCCGAGTGGGTATTTTGAAAAATGAACAAAAGTTTCAATGTGAAATAAAATGGCTTCAACAACTGAAGACATGATATAAAAAGACAAGCTCTCCTAATGCAGGAAGTACCAAGGCAGTCTCTAAGGCCTCCAGTAAGAGTTCAATATGCCTAGCCCATTCTGAAATTACACATAATTTTATATAAGAAAATACCACAGGACAGTGTATTTCATTAATAATTATTTTTACTCTATGCCTATGTGTTTTGCCTGTATGTATGTAAGTATAACTCATGTATGTCTGTTGCTCATGGTTCCAGAAGGGGGTGCCAGATCCCGTATAACCAGAGTTATAGGCAGTTGTGAGCCACCATGTATTTGGGTGCTGGGAACTGAACCCTGGTCCTCAGTAGGAACAGCAAGTGCTCTTAACCCCTGAACCATCTCTTATGCCCCTAGTATATGCCATTATTTACTCTTATAAAATAAGACTTAATTGCAAATACATCTTCTGGAATATACATACCATACTCAAAGTAATATTATTAAATTAATACAATTTGAAATTTTCACTATAGTTTTTGCTTCTTTTTTATTTTTCAGTTTAATTTAGATTACAAACAAGGTTGGTTCACCAGCCAGTTCCAGGTCCCTCTCCCTTTCCCTCCCCTCTTCCCGTGCCCTCCCCCCAACCCACCCATTATCCCCTCATTCCCCCAGGGAGGATGAGGTCCTCCATGGGGTGTCCAAAGTCTGTCATTTCATATAGGGCAGGGCTTAGACCTTTCACCACGAGTTCAGGGTGAGAGTGCATCTCACATTGTTGGATGGGAGTCCAAAGTCCGTGTGTATACTCGGGATAGGTACTGATCTGCTGCCCAAGGCTCAATAGATTACCTAGGCCTCCTCACTGACACCCACATTCAGGAGGTCTTGGTCAGTCCTATGCTGGATTCCCTGGCTGATGCCTGGGTTTCACTATTTTTTTTAAGACAGGGTCACACCTATGTATCTCAGTCTTTCTCAATTTGATATGCTACCTCACTATCTCAGCTACATTAGTTTAGATGGCATATAACGTATAGATTATAGCAGCTAAGAAGACAAATTGTAAAGCTAAGTAATGACATCCCGCTGTATCTAAATGTAAACGGGCAAATTTCCCCTCTAAAGCCCTTTGGTTATCCTGCTAAGTATCATAAACACCATCAGGAAGATGAGGAAAAACTCCAGTGTGCTGTATCTGGGCAGGTCTAAGCCAGTCAACACTGCCTTTCTTCAATGCCATCTGATTGTACATCCTATGCTACATAGGCAGTAACAGGGCGTCTGCCTACGGATGGCACAGAGGTCACCATACCTCATTTGAACCACTTTTCCATTTCAAAAGTTACTTTGTCAGAAGCTGCCCCCAGGGATCTAACTGTCCCTGGGCTGAGCGGCTACACTGTCAGTAGGAGCAGTACTTCAGCCTGAGAGCATTCCTGTCAGAGCACAGGCTATTTTTCTAGGGCAGATCTTTCAGTGCAGTGGAAACTTGTGAAATGTGGAATGCTCTGTATTTACTGCTTTAAGACAGTCTTGTCATTCAAGTCTGAATTACAGCCAAGCTTATACCACCATGTTCCCTAGCTCTCTCTACCCCTGATGGCAGGCATCTCTACTTCATATAAACACGTTGATGTGATCCAAAGATTCTGTTGCACAGGAACTTACCACTTTGACATTTGTCTTATGGTCTGTGAGAATCAGAAAACACGATGTACAGTCTTTGTACATTTTAATAATAGTAGATTTGAAGAGATAATTTTTAGGTATAGTAAGCAGCATCAGACAGAAGGTACTGTGTACTCCTCAGTACAGAGTTCCAGCCGGGGTGCTGAGTACTGGAGGGGTGGATCAGTGGTTAGCAGCACCTGCTGCAGTTCCAGAAGACCAAAGTTCACACTTCATAGCACCAACATGGCAGCTCTCAAAACCTTTAACTACAGTCCCAGCATATCAGACACCCTCTCCTGGCCTCCATGGGAACTGCACACAGGTGGTACATATACATAACATGCAGGCAAAATACGAATGCACATAAAATAAAGGAAAATAATCTAGAAATAAATTTACAGAAAGTGGGGAAGTTGTTGTCTCAATACTTTTGGCCTGCATCAACTGTAATTGATATATTGAGACCCCCGTTTGGGACTGCAGGCATGAGCTACCTCACCTAGCAGATCGATTTGTAGTGCTGCTCTTTAGTTAAGAGTTGAGACCTAGGACCAATATGTTGATTACCCCTGAAAACCCCATGTCAAGGGCTCCAATGTTTCTCTCTCAAGGGTCGTTGGACAGGAATGTACCTCGCCCTCCCGGGCCATCAGAGGCATCTGGACAACACTCTGCTTCTGGTAAGGAAGGACTTTCTGAGCCTCCTGCATTGTGGTAACTTCATTCTTCTCAGACCACCTGACAAGGTGAGTCTAAGTCAGTCTCCTGCCTCTTGCAGACCCAGGTCCAGGACCCATGATGAACAGCAGCTCCAGGAGCTCTTCTCCAGCAAAGGCCATTGAGGAGAGCAAGGTACGTTCTGCAGGCTGTGAGTAGTCCCTACTCTTCCCTGTCTCCTCTCTTGTTCATGTGTCTCTTTGTTTCTGTAAAAGCAAACTGTTCCCCAAGATCCTGACAGCCCCTCGTTTTCCCGCATCGCCCCTTTATTTAGCTCAGCATACACTAGCAGTAAGTGTTTAGAGACTGAGAGCCAGAGTGGGCTTTGGTTTTGCTGGCTTCGTCCTTACAGCTTTGAAAATCATGACACTTGTCCCCTTCACCATCTATCCAGTATAACTCCAGTGATCCTTGACTTTGGAGTGTCACCGAGCCAGCGTTGTTTCTTGGTGTCCTCTTTCCTGTTTGACTTAAATTACTAACCAGTTGAGAGCACTTGCAGTACCTATGACCACACAAGTGACCTGCTTGGAACTGTGCTTCTGGAACCCAGGCATCTGTGCACCAGGCACACTGTTTTGAGTCACATGGAAGCAGACTGCTTACAAACAGGAATGTGTGTGTGCCTTCTCTTGATCAGGTCCTGAGCAGTGGCTGGGTTACTGGTTCAGTGCTCACTACAGCGTGTACTCTTGGGACATGTGTGGTGACTGCAGTTGTTTAGCCCTCTGCCCTATACTAACACATTGTGGAAATCCCTGTCCTGTAATGTAGAGTTGCCAGATGTCGAAGGCCATTCCTCGAGCTGTCTTCCTAATGACGAACATAAACTGTGCAGGGAAGACTGTGAAGCCTAGGCCAAGGCTCCAGGGATGTGCATGTCTTGAGTCTTCGTCCAGGCCATGCTAGGTGGGACACAGAGGCTTTTCCAGACTTCCCAGAGTGCAGACCTCAAGTATGGAGCGTTGGGAAGCACCCAGCCTTGGAGTGCAGCCTGGTATCTGAGTTCTAGCCTGTCCTACATGTAGTCTGACCCCCAATCGGCTCGACTCCTCTTGCCTTTGCTTACACAAGTTTACACCAGGATACTCACACAGACGTTAAGATCAAACTTTGGATCATACAGTGAAGACCTATTGATGATGCCCTGATGGTTGCTGTTACTGCTTGTGTACTGAATGTATTTTCATTCTGTTCCCTGTGCTCTCCCTATGTACATGTGGGGTTACAGTGATGAGAGAGAGTATTTCTTTTGTATGGATTGCAGTGCGTATGGCATGACCCGAGCCACAGTCACTTCTTAGGAAGGGTCCCCTTCCTGAGTTGATAGCAAGCAGTAAGCCCAGTCACAGTTTGCAGCATCCTTCTGACCTCTGAGTTGTCAATGGCAACATGGGGTGAGGTGTTGTGTTACGCCGAGGATTCTTTGGACAGCTGCCAGTTTACTACTCTTGGCACCATGTAAAAGCATTTGCAAACTTTGTTTCTTTTCTACAGGTTAACATGGCTCCCAGAGGGCCCCCTCCGTTTCCAGGGGTACCTCTCTTTGGTGACCCTTTGAGAAGTCCGGTGCCACCACCCTATCCTTATGGACCACCTCCTCAGCCATGGGGGCCTTTTGGGCCTCGGCCAGTGCCTCCACCATTTGGTATGTTGACATGAATAGTGCTGACTTTTAAAACATACTCATCACTTCTGTTCCTTGCTAAAGTAATTGTTACCATAGAGCTTTCCAATTGAGGATGCAGCTGAGAGTGCATTGTAACCTATCCCCAATCTTCTGGGCACTTACAGGTTCTATTTTATTTCCATAAGGTGAGTTGGGTGTGGCTGGATGGGAAAGCCAGTAATGTTTCCTGTGAAGGTGCATTGGAACACCATACTATTATATATGGAAAGGATGGGTGAGACATGTCATCGTGTCCTGTAGGCCACAAATACCAATAGAAGCATGAGCCACTGGTCTCAGAATATAGATAGGAAAGCTATAGGATCCCTTCTGCCTGAGACCAGATAGAAGACTGCTGTTACAGAGAACACACTAGGATCCTAGTGAATGCACATTAATGTGAGTTCATCTCCTTGCTGTAGTTTGGCCCCATGAACTTTCAGTTGACACAGGGGTAGGCCTTTACCAACTTTGTTGCAGTGAATGTGTTTCATAGTGTATCTGTGTTTTCACTATTTTCATGGCCTGGCATATTCTGAATGGAGCTGTTCTGAAATGTAGAATTGCAGAAAGAAAAGAAAAGTTGGAATTAAGCAGAGCCTAGTTAAAAGGTGTTGTTTGCTTAGTGGCCACAGACTAATTTCAGTTTGCTAAGTCTTTTTTGCCTTATTTTTAAGTCACGGTGTCTTGCTTGACTTTCTACGGCTGACGAATTAATAGATATGTGACTGTCCTTGGAATGATTGCTCCTTTAAATATGTTGCTTGGTATTTACATGACTCTTGTTTCCTAGTTCCAGGCATGGGTGCACCACTAGGCATAAGAGAGTATCCACCAGGTGTTCTACCCGGGAAATGGGACCTGCCTGTTGACCCTCGGCAGTTTTTACTAGGACACGCACCATTTAGACCTCCAGGTTCACTTGGTCCAAGAGAATTTTTTATTCCTGGTACCCGTTTACCACCTCCAACCCATGGTCCTCAGGACTACCCGCTGCCACAACCTGCTGCAAGAGACTTACTGCCTTCCGGCCCAAGAGAGGAAGCCCCACCTGTCTCTCCAAGCAGTGTCCAAGACAGTTCACCGCCTTCAAAACCTAACCCCTAACTTTGTCCTCTATCACTGAGTCAGAGTGGAAGAGAGAGCGGACATTGCATTGTTCATTAAAGCAAAGAATTCCATCAGCTTCATAACCTAAATTCTTGCTTAAAAAACATTTTAGTACTAAGCAGCCTTGGCAGTGTGCATTTTTGAGCCAAACAAAATTATATTCTTCCTTGTACATAAAAAAACAAAAAACAAAACTCACTTCATATGACTACGTCATTTCACCTTTGAAATGTGCAATAGAGAAACCTGTTTTTTGTTTATGTGGCATATGTAATTGCTGGATGCTAGCTAAGCAATAGTGTAGAGACCACTTCGAATGCCCATTCCTGATAGTGACCTTGATGTCTATCACCATCCTGGAGCCTTCTTCCAGTGACTGATGGAAGCAGAGGCAAACACCCACAGTTAAACACTGAACTGAACCCAAGGAACCCAGCGACAGAGAGAGAGGATTGAAGAGCAAATTGGTAAAGAATGGGCTGGCAAAACCAGCAGAGACAGCTGATCCAAACAGGGGAGAGCTCTTGGACCCCAGACTAACAGCTGGGAGGCCAGCATGGGACCAATCCAGTTCCCCTGAATGTGAGAGTCAATGAGGAGACCTGGGCTACCTATGGAGTCCTGAGCAGTGGATCAGTGTTTATCCCTCGAATACTAATAGACTTCATGTGTCCATAACACAAAGAGGGTTGCTGTCTCAGCCTGGACTCTTAGGGAAGTGCCTGGACCCTACCCTGAGTGAAATGATAGACTCTGGATATCCCCTATGTGGAAGGAAATGGCAATAGGGTGGGAGGATGGGGGGATGGTAGAGGGGTGGGGAAGGAGGGGAGGGAGAGGGAACTGGGATTGACATGTAAAACAAGCTATTTAAAATTAAAATTAAAATTAAAAATTAAAAATAGAATATCCTAAAGTATGAACATTTCCTGTGGAAATGCTTTCAGAACATGTATGACCATGGCCTGGGTCTAGTGTGTACCAGCAGATGCAGAGCAAGGGGCTCACAGCTCCATCTGTGTCTCTGAGACTGTCACGCTAACAACATTTCCTCAAGGATCATAAACTCTCCTGTGTGGCTGAAGTTCTTTGTAGTGATAGTTCATAAACTTTGTTTATTGGTATTTTCCAAGTGTCTGTTGATTCTTTGGGATGTTTTGAGACATGTACCATTGGGGAACCTGACAACTGGGCTTCTGGAACCTCCGTGCTGGGTGTGCACACTCCATGTGGCACTGCTAAGATCTCCAGAGTCACCAGAGAACTCTCCAGGACTTCTTCCTCCTATTCAAATGAGATGCAGCCCCACCTGTCCTACCTTGATGCTTCTTGATGCTCTCTGCCTGCTGGGAACGATTTTCTGCATAGAAGTTTACATTAGTGTCAAGAATTATTTGGAGCTGGATGTGGTGGTGCACACCTTTATTCTAGCTATTGAGAGGCAGAAGCAGGTGGATCTCTGTGAGTTACATGACAGCCAGGGCTACATAGAGCCTGTCCTACAAAAGTGAGGAAAAATTATTTGGTCCAGCAATATGGCTCATCAGGTAAAGGCATTTACTGCCAAGCCTGGCAGCTTGAGTTTGATCCCCAGAGTCCCCCAGTAATGAGAACCAACTCCCACATCTTGTCCATTGAAATATATACACACACCTCAAAAACCTGTGTGGGGGTGGTTAAATTATAAATTTTTGAACCTCAAGTTTTCTTGCTTTGTTTTTTTCCAGGCAGGGTTTCTCTGTATTATTTTGGAGCCTGTCGTGGTATTTACTTGGTAGACCTGGCTGGTATGGAACTCACAGACTTCACCTGTCTCTGCCTCCAGAGTGCAGGGAATAAAGGCTTGTGCCACCAATGCCTGGCCATGTTTTGTTGCTCTTCAAACTATTCTTGTACTAAGGGTACATAACAAGATAAAAATCATATGCCATGACTGTAAGAATTTTTTTATGAAAGAAATATATATTCTATTCTCTCTCACATCACCTTGCAGCTGGTTTTCAAACAATATAACAGACAAGAATCAGGAAGCTGTCAGGAGGCAGAATGATTGCAAACTGGAAACTTACCTATGTCTTCAGTCCACAACTCCGGACTGAATCCAACTCTATGTTTGCTTTGAGATAGGGTCTCATTCTGTATGCCCGCCTGGCCTCAGACTCTCAGTGATCCTCCTCTCTCAGCTCCTAGAGGCTGGGATTTCAGGCTTGAGCCACCTTGCCTAGATTAATTCTCTAGCAGATAGCATTCAAAGTTAATATTCAAATATATGTGCTTTTATTAATACATCTGGTTTTGCATCATGTAAAGTCTGGCATCCCTTTTACGCTGACTTAAAACAACTGGTTCACTCAATATATAGGATACTGGGCAGCAAATTATGGAGGAGCTGTAATATGTAAGCTGTAAAAGGTGGAAACTGCTTACTGCGATGCTGTGTTCCATAAGGTCCTTAAAAGTCACAATATTGAAGCCTCGGATCTTGCATGCTGGGATGTTAAATCCGAGTGGGTATTTTGAAAAATGAACAAAAGTTTCAATGTGAAATAAAATGGCTTCAACAACTGAAGACATGATATAAAAAGACAAGCTCTCCTAATGCAGGAAGTTCCAAGGGAGTCTCTAAGCCCTCCAGTAATAGTTCAATATGCCTAGCCCATTCTGAAATTACACATAATTTTATATAAGAAAATACCACAGGACAGTGTATTTCATTAATAATTATTTTTACTCTATGCCTATGTGTTTTGCCTGTATGTATGTAAGTATAACTCATGTATGTCTGTTGCTCATGGTTCCAGAAGGGGGTGCCAGATCCCGTATAACCAGAGTTATAGGCAGTTGTGAGCCACCATGTATTTTGGTGCTGGGAACTGAACCCTGGTCCTCTGCAAGAACAGCAAATGCCATTAACCCTTGAACCATCACTTATATCCATAGCATATGCCATTATTTACTATTACAAAAATAAGACTAAATTGCAAATACATCTTCTGGAATATATGTACCATACTCAAAGTAATATTATTACATTAATACAATTTGAAATTTTCACTATTTTTATAAGACAGTGTCTCACCTATGTATCCCAGTCTTTCTCAATTTGATATGCTACCTCACTATCTCAGCTACATTAGTCTGGATGACATATAAAGTATAGATTGTAGCAGCTAAGGAGACAATTTGTAAAGCTAAGTAATGACATCCCCCTTTATCTAAATGTAAAACGGGAATATTTCTCCTCTAAAGCCCTTTGGTTATCCTGCTAAGTATCATAAACACCATCGGGAAGATATAGAAAAACCCCAGTGTGCTGTATCTGGGCAGTCTAAGCCAGTCAACACTGCCTTTCTTCAATGCCATCTGATTGTAAATCCTATGCTACAAACCCCATAATAAGGCGACAGCCTTCGGGTGGCACAGAGGTCACCATACCTCATTTGAACCACTTTTCCATTTCAAAAGTTACTTTGTCAGAAGCTTCCCCCAGGATCTAACTGTCTCTGGGCTGAGCGGCTACACTGTCAGTAGGAGCAGTACTTCAGCCTGAGAGCATTCCTGTCAGAGCAAAGGCTGTTTTTCTAGGGCAGATCTTTCAGTGCAACTGAAACTTGTGAAATGTGGAATGCTCTGTGTTTACTGCTTTAAGACAGTCTTGTCATTCAAGTCTGAGTTACAGCCAAGCTTGTACCACCATGTTCCCTAGGGCTCTCTGCCCCTAATGGCAGGCATCTCTACTTCATATAAACACATTCATGTGATCCATCGATGCTGCTGCACAGGAACTTACCACTTTGACATTTGTCTTATGGTCTGTGAGAATCAGAGAGCAAGATGCACAGTCTTTGTACATTTTAACAATAGTAGCTTTGAAGGGATTATTTTTAGGTATAGTAAGCAGCATCAGACAGAAGGTACTGTGTACTCCTCAGTACAGAGTACCAGCCGGAGTACTGAGTACTAGAGGGGTGGATCAGTGGTTAGCAGCACCTGCTGCAGTTCCAGAAGACCAAAGTTCACACTTCATAGCACCAACATGGCCGCTCCCAAACACCTTTAACTACAGTCCAAGCGGATCAGACACCCTCTCCTGGCCTCCATGTGTACTGCACACAGGTGGTGCATATACATAACACTCAGGCAAGACACCTATATACATAAAATAGAGGAAAATAATCTAGAAATAAATTTACAGAAACTGGGGAAGTTGTTGTCTCAATACTCTTGGCCTGCATCAACTGTAACTGATATATTGAGACCCCCGTTTGGGACTGCAGGCATGAGCTACCTCACCTAGCAGATCGATTTGTAGTGCTGCTCTTTAGTTAAGAGTTGAGACCTAGGACCAATATGTTGATTGCCCCTGAAAACCCCATGTCAAGGGCTCCAATGTTTCTCTCTCAAGGGTTGTTGGACAGGAATGTACCTCGCCCTCCCGGGCCATCAGAGGCATCTGGACAACACTCTGCTTCTGGTAAGGGACCCTAGGACTTTCTGAGCCTCCTGCATGTGGGACCTTCATTCTTCTCAGACCACATGACAGGGTGAGTCTAAGTCAGTCTCCTGCCTCTTGCAGACCCAGGTCCAGGACCCATGATGAACAGCAGCTCCAGGAGCTCTTCTCCAGCAAAGGCCATTGAGGAGAGCAAGGTACGTTCTGCAGGCTGTGAGTAGTCCCTACTCTTTCCTGTCTCCTCTCTTGTTCATGTGTCTCTTTGTTTCTGTAAAAGCAAACTGTTCCCCCAATATCCTGACAGCCCCTCGTTTTCCTGCATCGCCCCTTTAGCTGAGTATACACTAGCAGTAAGTGTTTAGAGACTAAGGGCCAGAGGGGGCTGTCGCATCCGAGATAATACAGCTAAGGCCTACTGATGCTGCCCTGTAGGGTTGCTATTACTGCTTTTATACTGAATGTATTTTCATTGTGTTCCCTGTACTCTTACTATGTACATGTGGGATTACAGTGATGAGAGAGAGTATTTCTTTTGTACAGTTTGCAGTGTGTATGGCATGACCCGGGTCACAATCACTTCTTATGAAGCTGATGGTCCTCTGGCTTCTCCCTTTCCTGTGCTTATAGCAAGCAGTAAGCCAATCACGGCTTGCAGCATCCACTTGACCTCTGAGTTGTCACTGGCAACATGGGGTGAGGTGTTGTGTTACACCGAGGATTCTTTGGACAGCTGCCAGTTTACTACTTTGGGTGCCATGTAAAAGCATTTGCAAACTTTGTTTCTATTCTACAGGGTGAAATGGCTCCGAGAGGGCCCCCTCCGTTTCCAGCGGTGCCTCTCTGTGGTGACCCTTTGAGAAGTCGGGTACCACCGCCCTATCTTTATGGACCACCTCCTGAGCCATGGGGGCCTTTTGGGCCTCGGCCAGTGCCTCCACCATTTGGTATGTTGATCTGAATAGTGCTGACTTGTAAAACATACTCATCACTTCTGTTCCTTGACAAAGTAGTTGCTACCATAGAGCTTTCCAATTGAGGATGCAGCTGAGAGTGCATTGTAACCTATCCCCAATCTTCTGGGCACTTACAGGTTCTGTTTAATCTCCCTAAAGTCAGTTAGGTGTGGCTGGATGGGAAATCCAGTAATGTTTCCTGTGAAGGTACATTGGAACACCATACTATTATATATGGAAAAGATGGGTGAGACATGTCATCGTGTCCTGTAGGTCACAAATGCCAACAGAAGCATGAGCCACTGGTCTCAGAATATAGATAGGAAAGCTATAGGATCCCTTCTGCCTGAGACCTGATAGAAGACAGCTGTTACAGAGAACACACTAGGATCCTAGTGAATGCACATTAATGGGAGTTCATCTCCTTGCTGTAGTTTGGCCCCATGAACTTTCAGTTGACACAGGGGTAGACCTTTACCAACTTTGTTGCAGTGAATGTGTTTCATAGTATATCTGTGTTTTCACTATTTTCCTGGACTGGCTTAATCTTAATGGAGCTGTTCTGAAATGCAGAATTGCAGAGTGAAAAGAAAAGTTGGAATTAAGCAGAGCCGGGTTAAAAGGTGTTGTTTGCTTAGTGGCCACAGACTAATTTCAGTATGCTAAGTCTTTTTTGCCTTATTTTTAAGTCACGGTGTCTTGCTTGACTTTCTACGGCTGACGAATTAATAGATATGTGACTGTCCTTGGAATGATTGCTCCTTTAAATATGTTGCTTGGTATTTACATGACTCTTGTTTCCAGGCATGGGTGCACCACTAGGCCTAAGAGAGTATCCACCAGGTGTTCTACCCGGGAAATGGGACCTGCCTGTTGACCCTCGGCAGTTTTTACTAGGACACGCACCATTTAGACCTCCAGGTTCACTTGGTCCAAGAGAATTTTTTAATCCTGGTACCTGTTTACCACCTCCAACCCATGGTCCTCAGGACTACCCTCTGCCACAACCTGCTGCAAGAGACTTACAGCCTTCCGGCCCAAGAGAGGGAGCCCCACCTGTCTCTCCTAGCAGTGTCCAAGACAGTTCACCGCCTTCAAAACCCAACCCCTAACTTTGTCCTCTATCACTGAGTCAGAGTGGAAGAGAGAGCGGACATTGTATTGTTCATTACAGCAAAGAATTCCATCGGCTTGAATACCTTAAAGTTTGCTATAAAGAATTTGTTTTTTGTACTAAGCTGCCTTGGCGGTATGCATTTTTGAGCCAAACAAAAATATATTCTCCATTCTAAGTAAAAAACAAAAAATCACTTCTAATGCCAATGTCCTTCCAACTTTGAAATGTGCAATGAAGAATACCTGTGTTTAGTTTATGTACCATATGTAATTGCTGGATGATTTAGAATATCCTAAAGTATGAACATTTCCTGTGGAAATGCTTTCAGAACATGTATGACCATGGCCTGGGTCTAGTGTGTACCAGCAGATGCAGAGCAAGGGGCTCACAGCTCCATCTGTGTCTCTGAGACTGTCACGCTAACAACGTTTCCTCAAGGATCATAAACTCTCCTGTGTGGCTGAAGTTCTTTGTAGTGATAGTTCATAAACTTTGTTTATTGGTATTTTCCAAGTGTCTGTTGATTCTTTGGGATGTTTTGAGACATGTGCCATTTGGGAAACCTGACAACTGGGCTTCTGGAACCTCCGTGCTGGGTGTGCACACTCCATGTGGCACTGCTAAGATCTCCAGAGTCACCAGAGAACTCTCCAGGACTTCTTCCTCCTATTCAAATGAGATGCAGCCCCACCTGTCCTACCTTGATGCTTCTTGATGCTCTCTGCCTGCTGGGACCCATTTTCTACATAGAAGTTTACATTAGTGTCAAGAATTATTTGGAGCTGGATGTGGTGGTGCACACCTGTAATCCTAGCTACTGAGAGACAGAAGCAGGTGCATCTCTGTGAGTTACATGACAGCCTATATAGATACTGTCCTACAAAAGGGAGTAAAAAATTATTTGGTCCAGCAATATGGCTCATCAAGTAAAGGCATTTACTGCCAAGCCTGGCAGCTTGAGTTTGATCCCAGAGTCACAAAGTAAAGAGAACCAACTCCCATAGATTCTTCTTTGACATACATACACACACATGTGTGAAAACGTTTGTGTGTGTTGGGGGTTATATTATAAATTTTTGGACCTCATGTTTTGTTGGTTTTTTGTTTGTTTTTGGTTTTTCCAGGCATTGTTTCTCTGTATTGTCTTGAAGCCTGTCTTGATAGTTGCTTGGTAGACCTGGCTGGTCTTGAACTCACAGAGATCGCCTTTCTCTGTCTCCGGAAAGCAGTGATGAAAGGCTTGTGCCACTAATCCCTGGCCATGTTTTGTTGCTCTTAAAACTATTCTTGTACTAAGGGTACATAACAAGATAAAAATCATATGCCATGACTGTAAGAATTTTTATGAAAGAAATATATATTCTATTCTCTCTCACATCACCTTGCAGCTGGTTTTCAAACAATATAACGAACAAGAATCAGGAAGCTGTCAGCAGGCAGAATGATTGCAAACTGGAAACTTACCTATGTCTTCAGTCCACAACTACGGCCTGAATCCAACTCTATGTTTGCTTTGAGATAGGGTCTCATTCTGTATGCCTGCCTGGCCTCAGACTCTCAGTGATCCTCCTCTCTCAGCTCCTAGAGGCTGGGATTTCAGGCTTGAGCCACCTTGCCTAGATTAATTCTCTAGCAGATAGCATTCAAAGTTAATATTCAAATATATGTGCTTTTATTAATACATCTGGTTTTGCATCATGTAAAGTCTGGCATCCCTTTTACGCTGACTTAAAACAACTGGTTCACTCAATATATAGGATACTGGGCAGCAAATTATGGAGGAGCTGTAATATGTAAGCTGTAAAAGGTGGAAACTGCTTACTGCGATGCTGTGTTCCATAAGGTCCTTAAAAGTCACAATATTGAAGCCTCGGATCTTGCATGCTGGGATGTTAAATCCGAGTGGGTATTTTGAAAAATGAACAAAAGTTTCAATGTGAAATAAAATGGCTTCAACAACTGAAGACATGATATAAAAAGACAAGCTCTCCTAATGCAGGAAGTACCAAGGCAGTCTCTAAGGCCTCCAGTAAGAGTTCAATATGCCTAGCCCATTCTGAAATTACACATAATTTTATATAAGAAAATACCACAGGACAGTGTATTTCATTAATAATTATTTTTACTCTATGCCTATGTGTTTTGCCTGTATGTATGTAAGTATAACTCATGTATGTCTGTTGCTCATGGTTCCAGAAGGGGGTGCCAGATCCCGTATAACCAGAGTTATAGGCAGTTGTGAGCCACCATGTATTTGGGTGCTGGGAACTGAACCCTGGTCCTCAGCAAGAACAGCCAGTGCTCTTAACCCCTGAACCATCTCTTATGCCCCTAGTATATGCCATTATTTACTCTTATAAAATAAGACTAAATTGCAAATACAGCTTCTGGAATATATGTACCATACTCAAAGTAATATTATTACATTAATACTATTTGAAATTTACACTATTTTTTAAGACAGGGTCTCACCTATGTATCCCAGTCTTTCTCAATTTGATATGCTACCTCACTATCTCAGCTACATTAGTTTGGATGACATATAGATTATAGCAGCTAAGGAGACATTTTGTAAAGCTCAGTAATGACATCCCCCTTTATCTAAATTTAAACGGGGATATTTCCCCTCTAAAGCCCTTTGGTTATCCTGCTATATATCATAAACACCATCGGGAAGATATAGAAAAACCCAGTGTGCTGTATCTGGGCAGTTCTAAGCCAGTCAACACTGCCTTTCTTCAATGCCATCTGATTGTAAATCCTATGCTACAAACCCCATAATAAGGCATCAGCCTTCGGATGGCACAGAGGACACCATCCCTCATTTGAACCACTTTTCCATTTCAAAAGTTCCTTTGTCAGAAGCAGCCCCCAGGTATCTAACTGTCTCTGGGCTGAGCGGCTACACTGTCAGTAGGAGCAGTACTTCAGCCTGAGAGCATTCCTGTCAGAGCAAAGGCTGTTTTTCTAGGGCAGATCTTTCAGTGCAGTGGAAACTTGTGATATGTGGAATGGTCTGAGTTTACTGCTTTAAGACAGTCTTGTCATTCAAGTCTGAATTACAGCCAAAATTATACCACCATGTTCCCTAGCTCGCTCTGCCCCTGATGGCAGGCATCTCTACTTCATATAAACATGTTGATGTGATCCATCGATTCTGCTGCACAGGAGCTTACCACTTTGATATCTGTCTTATGGTCTATGAGAATCAGAAAACACGATGTACAGTCTTTGTACATTTTAATAATAGTAGATTTGAAGAGATAATTTTTAGGTATAGTAAGCAGCATCAGACAGAAGGTACTGTGTACTCCTCAGTACAGAGTACCAGCCGGGGTACTGAGTACTGGAGGGGTGGATCAGTGGTTAGCAGCACCTGCTGCAGTTCCAGAAGACCAAAGTTCACACTTCATAGCACCAACATGGCAGCTCTCAAACACCTTTAACTACAGTCCCAGCATATCAGACACCCTCTCCTGGCCTCCATGGGAACTGCACACAGGTGGTACATAAACATAACACTCAGGCAAGGTACCTATATACATAAAATAGAGGAAAATAATCTAGAAATAAATTTACAGAAACTGGGGAAGTTGTTGTCTCAATACTTTTGGTATGCATCAACTGTAATTGATATATTGAGACCCCCCGTTTGGGACTGCAGGCATGAGCTACCTCACCTAGCAGATCTATTTGTAGCACTGCTCTTTAGTTAAGAGTTGAGACCTAGGACCAATATGTTGATTGCCCCTGAAAACCCCATGTCAAGGGCTCCAATGTTTCTCTCTCAAGGGTCGTTGGACAGGAATGTACCTTGCCCTCCTGGGCCATCAGAGGCATCTGGACAACACTCTGCTTCTGGTAAGGAAGGACTTTCTGAGCCTCCTGCATTGTGGGACCTTCATTCTTCTCAGACCACCTGACAAGGTGAGTCTAAGTCAGTCTCCTGCCTCTTGCAGACCCAGGTCCAGGACCCATGATGAACAGCAGCTCCAGGAGCTCTTCTCCAGCAAAGGCCATTGAGGAGACCAAGGTACGTTCTGCAGGCTGTGAGTAGTCCCTACTCTTTCCTGTCTCCTCTCTTGTTCATGTGTCTTTGTTTCTTTAAAAGCAAACTGTTCCCCAAGATCCTGACAGCCCCTCGTTTTCCTGCATCGCCCCTTTAGCTGAGTATACACTAGCAGTAAGTGTTTATATAGTGAGGGCCCGAGGGAGCTTTAGCATCTGAGATAATACAGCAAAGGCCTACTGATGCTGCCCTGTAGGGTTGCTATTACTGCTTGTGTACTGAATGTATTTTCATTGTGTTCCCTGTACTCTTACTATGTACATGTGGGATTACAGTGATGAGAGTATTTCTTTTGTACAGTTTGCAGTGTGTATGGCATGACCCGTGTCACAATCACTTCTTATGAAGCTGACGGTCCTCTGGTTTCTCCCTTTCCGGTGCTGATAGCAAGCAGTAAGCCAATCACGTGCTTGGCTTACTTGACCTCTGAGTTGTCACTGGCAACATGGGGTGAGGTGTTGTGTTACACCGAGGATTCTTTGGACAGCTGCCAGTTTACCACTTTTGGTGCCATGTAAAAGAATTTGCAAACTTTGTTTCTTTTCTACAGGGTAAAATGGCTCCCAGAGGGGGGCCCCTCCTTTTCCAGCGTTGCCTCTCTGTGGTTACCCTTTGAGAAGTCCGGTGCCACCACCCTATCCTTATGGACCACCTCCTCAGCCATGGGGGCCTTTTGGGCCTCGGCCAGTGCCTCCACCATTTGGTATGTTGACATGAATAGTGCTGACTTTTAAAACATACTCATCACTTCTGTTCCTTGACAAAGTAGTTGCTACCATAGAGCTTTCCAATTGAGGATGCAGCTGAGAGTGCATTGTAACCTATCCCCAATCTTCTGGGCACTTACAGGTTCTGTTTAATCTCCCTAAAGTCAGTTAGGTGTGGCTGGATGAGAAATCCAGTAATGTTTCCTGTGAAGGTGCATTGGAACACCATATTATTATACATGGAAAAGATGGGTGAGACATGTCATCGTGTCCTGTAGGTCACAAATGCCAACAGAAGCATGAGCCACTGGTCTCAGAATTTAGATAGGGAAGCTATAGGATCCCTTCTGCCTGAGACCAGATAGAAGACTGCTGTTACAGAGAACACACTAGGATCCTAGTGAATGCACATTAATGTGAGTTCATCTCCTTGCTGTAGTTTGGCCCCATGAACTTTCAGTTGACACAGGGGTAGGCCTTTACCAACTTTGTTGCAGTGAATGTGTTTCATAGTGTATCTGTGTTTTCACTATTTTCCTGTCCTGGCTTAATCTGAATGGAGCTGTTCTGAAATGCAGAATTGCAGAAAGAAAAGAAAAGTTGGAATTAAGCAGAGCCTGGTTAAAAGGTGTTGTTTGCTTAGTGGCCACAGACTAATATCAGTTTGCTAAATCATTTTTGCCTTATTTTTAAGTCACGGTGCCATGCTTGACTTTCTATGGCTGATGAATTAATAGATATGTGACTGTACTTGGAATGATTGCTCCTTTAAATATGTTGCTTGGTATTTACATGACTCTTGTTTCCTAGTTCCAGGCATGGGTGCACCACTAGGCCTAAGAGAGTATCCACCAGGTGTTCTACCCGGGAAATGGGACCTGCCTGTTGACCCTCGGGAGTTTTTACTAGGACACGCACCATTTAGACCTCCAGGTTCACTTGGTCCAAGAGAAGTTTTTATTCCTGGTACCTGTTTACCACCTCCAACCCATGGTCCTCAGGACTACCCTCTGCCACAACCTGCTGCAAGAGACTTACTGCCTTCCGGCCCAAGAGAGGGAGCCCCACCTGTCTCTCCTAGCAGTGTCCAAGACAGTTCACCGCCTTCAAAACCCAACCCCTAACTTTGTCCTCTATCACTGAGTCAGAGTGGAAGAGAGAGCGGACATTGTATTGTTCATTACAGCAAAGAATTCCATCGGCTTCAAAACCTAAAAGTTTCCTATAATACATTTGTTTTTTTTTTTTTGTGTTAAGCTGCCTTTGCAGTGTGCATTTTTGAGCCAAACAAAAACATATTCCCATTTTTATGTAAAACATCCCCTCTTATGCTTATGTCCTTCCAACTTTGAAATGTGCAATAAAGAATACCTGTGTTTTATGTACCATATGTAATTGCTGGATGATTTAGAATATCCTAAAGTATGAACATTTCCTGTGGAAATGCTTTCAGAACATGTATGACCATGGCCTGGGTCTAGTGTGTACCAGCAGATGCAGAGCAAGGGGCTCACAGCTCCATCTGTGTCTCTGAGACTGTCACGCTAACAACGTTTCCTCAGGGTCATAAACTCTCCTGTGTGGCTGAAGTTCTTTGTAGTGATAGTTCATAAACTTTGTTTATTGGTATTTTCAAGTGTCTGTTGATTCTTTGGGATGTTTTGAGACATGTACCATTGGGGAACCTGACAACTGGGCTTCTGGAACCTCCGTGCTGGGTGTGCACACTCCATGTGGCACTGCTAAGATCTCCAGAGTCACCAGTGAACTCTCCAGGACTTCTCTCTCCTATTCAAATGAGACGCAGCCCCACCTGTCCTACCTTGATGCTTCTTGATGCTCTCTGCCTGTTTGGGAATGATTTTCTTCTTAGAAGTTTACATTAGTATCAAGAATTATTTGGGTCTGGATGTGGTGGTGCACACCTTTATTCTAGCTAATGAGAGGCAGAAGCAGGTGGATCTCTGTGAGTAACATGACAGCCAGGGCTACATAGAGCCTGTCCTACAAAAATGAGGGAAAAATTATTTGGTCCAGCAATATGGCTCATCAGGTAAAGGCATTTACTGCCAAGCCTGGCAGCTTGAGTTTGATCCCCAGAGTCCCCCAGTAATGAGAACCAACTCCCACACCTTGTCCATTGAAATACACACACACACACACACACACACACACACACACACACACACACACACGCCTCAATGTGTGTGTGGGGTTAATTTATAAATTTTTGGACCTTATGTTTTTTTTTGTTTTTGTTTTTGCAGGAAGGGTTTCTCTGCTATGTTTTTGAGCATGTCTTGGAACTCGCTCGGTAGACCAGGCTGGTCCTGAACTCAGAGAGATCCACCTGCCTCTGCCTTTGGAGTGCTGGGATAAATTGCATGTGCAACCAATGCCCGGCCATGTTTTGTTGCTTTTGAAACCATTCTTGTACAAAGGGTACATAGCAAGATAAAAATCATGTGCCATGACTGTAAGATAATTTCTTTTTAGAAATAATATATTCTGTTCTCTCTCACATCACCTTGCAGCTGATTTTCAAACAATATAACAAACAAGAATCAGGAAGGTGTCAGGAGCAGGAACGATTGCAAACTGGAAACTTACCTATGTCTTCAGTCCACAGCTACGGGCTGAACCCAACTCTATGGTTATTTTGAGATAGGGTCCCATTCTGTAGTTCAGCCTAGCCTCAGACTCTCACTGATCCTCCTCTCAGCTCCTGAGAGGCTGGCATTTCAGGCTTGAGGTACCTTGCCTAGATTAATTCTTTAGCAGATAGCATTCAAAATTAACATTCAAACATCAGTGCTTTTATTAATACATGTGGTATTGCATCATGTAAAGTCTTGAATCCCTTTTACACTGTCCTAAAACAAGTGGTTCACTCAATTTATAGGAAATTTAGCAGTGAATTATGGAGGAGCTGTAATATGTAAGCTGTAAAAGGTGGAAACTGCTTATTGTGACACTATGTTCCATAAAGGCCTGTGAAATCACAATACTGAAAGCTGGGATATTAAATCCATGTGGGTATTTTGAAAAATGAGCAAAAGTTTCAATGTGAAATAAAATGGCATAAAAAAATTGAAGACATGATATAAAAAGACAAGTTCTCTTAATGCAGGAAGTTCTAATGGAGCCTGTAAGTCCTCCAGTAAGAGTTCAATATGCCTAGCCCAATCTGAAATTACAGAAGATTCTATATAAGAAAACACCACAGGATAGGGTATGTGATTAAAAATCATGTTTTATTCTATGCATTTGTGTTTTGCCTGTATGTATGTATATATTCCACATGTATGTTTGTTGCTTCTGGTTCCAGAAAGGGCTACCAGATCCCCTATAACCAGAGTTATAGGCAGTTGTGAGCCACCATGTATTTGGGTGCTGGGAACTGAACCCTGGTCCTCTGCAAGAACAGCAAGTGCTCTTATCCCCTGAACCATCTCTTATGCCCCTAGCATATGCCATTATTATAAGAATAACAGTAAGACTAAATTGCAAATACAGCTTCTGGAATATATCTACCAACCTCAAGACACAATGTAATACTACTGCATTAACATAATTCCAAAATTTTGCCATTTTAAGGTATGGTCTCACCTATGTATCTCAGGCTTTTTCAATTTGATATCCTATCTCACTATCCCAGCTACCTAAGTTTGGATGGCATATAAAGTAAAGATTATAGCAGCTAAGAAGACAATTTGTAAAGCTAAGTAACACCCTCTCCACCTTTTTCTAAATCAAAACCGGAACATTTCACCTCTAAAGCCCTTTGATTATCCTTTCATATATCATAAACACCATCTAGATGATGTAAAGAAACCCCAGTGTGGTGTATCTGGGCAGTTCTAAGCCAGTCTACACTGCCTTTCATCAACTCCATCTGAGTGTACATCCTATGCTACAAAAGCCCATAATGAGGCATCAGCCTACAGATGACACCATACCTAATTTGTACAATTTTTCCTTTTCAAATGTTCCTTTGTCAGAAGCTGCCCCCAGCTATCTAACTAGCTGTTCCCTAGCGCCCTTTAACCCTGATGGCAGGCATCTCTACTTCATATAAACACGTTCATGAGATCGATTCGTGCTGCGGTACAGAAAATTACCACTTTGACACTTGTCTTAAGGTTGTCATAAAAGAGAAAGCACGATGTACAGTTTTTGCTACATTTTAATAATAATAGCTTTGAAGGAATTATTTTTTAGGTCTAGTCAGCAACATCAGACAGAAGGTACTAAGTACTCCCCAGGTACAGAGTACTGCCCCAGTGTACTGAGTACTACTCAGGTACACAGTACTGTCTGGGGTACTGTGTACTCCCCAGGTACAGAGTATTGCCCAGGGTACTGAGTTTCCCCAGGTACAGAGTACTGTCCAGGGTACTGAGTATTCCCTAGGTACAGAGTACTGCCAAGCACCTAAGACCCTTCCCATGACCCAGAGATGTGGCTCTTGCCCCTTGAGAAGCTTACAGTCTTCGGATCCACAACCCAAAGCTTAGGAGTCAGATGATGAGTTAACTTAAGGCAAATTCTTCATCTCCTAGTGCTAGTATAGTTGAAACTATTTCTTCATTTGGAAATAATCCAAATAAAGTCTAATTTGGCTGTGGACCTTTTTCAGGTTGAGCCTGAAATACAGTTTTTATAACATCCTTTTAGTAAACAGTAACTAGTTGGTGCTGAAAGTCAAGACTATGTCTCTTGAAGGGCAAGGTTAAAACATCTTCATGGAGATTACTTACTTAAAAAGCAAACATACTGAATGGTGTGATGAGGTTATACTATTTAAAAACAGGCCCAGTACTGACAGTGCAGTCCACTCATGCCCTGTTCATTGGAAAGTGAATATTAAAATGCGTGGGTTCTATGTCTAACCCACAGAAAGCCCTTCACAAATGTTAATGTTCTGTGTAACAACTATCCATCATGTGCTATATGAAAGTTTTGTTTATGACTCGTACATCGCAAGAAAATAGTCAATTTAAAATAACGAATGACCTGCATATTTTCCAAAGGAATGAATGACTGTATATCTAAATAGGAACTAAATGGCGATTCTATCTGCCTATATTAAAAAAAATAAACCATCTTTCCAGATTTTGCATACTAAGGAGAGGTATGCGGTCTTATGGTCTCACAATGGGTTATCAGGAAGCATTAGTTATCTGCAGTATTTTAACATCTGACTCAACTCTTCCTAATGATGCAATTTAAAAGATATTGTAAACACATTTAAAACCTGGAGTTACTCTGAGATGGTTCCAGTGTTAGCCCCAGAGTCTACCAGGAAGAATAGCAGTGACAGAGAAGAGCAGATAACCACCTGACTATACATGTGTTCACTCCAGGAAACCAATCTGGTCATCTGGGGAACACTCCATGGGGATTCCCAACTGGCTAGGGCACACTTTCTATGCAGGAGATATATGGCATTCGGGTAGGCCACTTCTAATGAGTATAAGCTTCCAGACAGACTTTCCTAGGCAACATAACTAGTTCAGTTCCTCTCAGCAATTATCCCCACCTCAACCCAGAATGTGACATTCAATCCAGAAGAGCATATTGGAGCAAAGGTGAGCAGAAATGTAAACTCCAGCACATTCTTATTGCTGCATTGTCCGAAGTTCAGCACATCTATAACAACAGTACTATCCGGGAAGCAGGGGAGGAGTAGGAGTGGTAACAAGAGAATAGACAATTAATTGCACAATTAATAGAAAAGTAAAAGTGTTTCAAAATCTACAATGAACCTGTATCCAATATGTTAGTGATGTGCTGAACTTTTGAGTTCTGGGGTCCGGCTTTGCAATGGATTGCTGGCCAACTGGCATGGTTAAGGGCTCATTTCCTGCCTGTTGATGAGTGATATGCTACACAGAGCTTTGATGGTTTCTGAGTGGTAAAATTCACATAAGTTCCAGGTTATTTGTATCAGGATCATTCCTTGTGCAAAGTTTGATGTAGATGAAGATAAAGTGGTTTCTTGGTCAATAATTGTAATTTTTTTCTTTTAAAGTCAGTGGGTTTCTTGTATCTGGAACCACAACAGAAAGATTATTGTTTAAAATACTCTGATCGATCCCCAAGTTCCATTTGCCATGCCCCAAACTTACAATTCTATTACAATTGGCCCAGGTTTAATTTCATCCATTTCCATGAAGGCAAAACATTTGGTGCTGGTGAACCTCTTTTTAGGCTTGTAATGTTTGAATTCAAAGAAGATGGCCGCACCTATGAAATTGAAAGACACATAAACTACAGGCAGCCCTTCCATTTTAATTAGTTTTCATTACTCACCAGAAGCATATGAACAATCAAGGGTTTGCATAATCCACAAAGTAGCCTGTTAAATACAGTCTGCAGCTATGAGTAGCAATCCCAAATTCTACTCTAACATTTCCACAAAGGCCTGAGCAAGACGGACTCAGGCATCAGGAAGAGCAAAGCACTGTGAGGAAGGCTCGCTCACGGACTACACGGTCGTCTCCCTTCACATCATAAACAGGTCTCAAAGCAATGGGGAGAAGGCACACTCAGGGCTGCAACCTCTTCCTTATGTGCCCAGCACCTCTGATACACACCCTTCTAACCCAGAGTTTCAAGTTCTGGAGTCTATCAGAATGACCTGGAGGACTTTAAAAAATACTGCTAAGGTTGCACCATGGCTCATCCACCAGGGTTCAGGGGCTGCCCCATCTACAGCCCTGGATTTAAGAAGAAAAGCATCAGCATTACAGAGGCTGCAGGAACTATTTCTAAAGCATTCACTTCACATGCATTTCCTACAGAGAGCAGCCATCTCAAACTGCAGCTGAGGCCCAAGTGACATAAGGGACGCTGAAGGCTTCTCTGTAGAGAACACCAGTTGTTCAGTGGGCAAATGGCAACTGCAAGGATTTATTGCTAAGACTTGTGCTAGGCTGGTAATGCAACTTCACTGTGACAAAGGTGGCTTTATCTTCTCACCTTCTCTCCAGTGAACTGCAAGTTCTGGCACTTTTCAGCTCAGTTTATTTGACTGGAATGAAGGGATCAAAGCACCATTAGGAGTTCCAGCTTCCCCCACCCGTCAGAAAGAGAAAAACTGCTTTGCATGTGTGTGTGCCTACGTGCATGTATATAGTATGCAAGAGGTTCATGTCAGGCTTTTCCTCAATGGGTTTCCCACATCCCTTTTTGAGACGGTTTCTCGCTGAACCTGGAGCCAGCCTGGCTGAGCAGCAGACCTCATCTGTCTTTGTCTCCTAGCACCAGCAAGCTGCCATGCCTGAATTCTACACGGGTGCAATGAACCTAGCTCAGGCCCTCCCACTGAGCCGTCACCCAGGCCGAAAATTTTACTACGAAAGAACGCATTCTACTGTTGTTAATACAATCACACAACATACCACCTAATTTCAACAATTAAAAACATTACCATTTGGGTTTCACCAAAGCAACTAATCAGATGTGGATTATGACGGGACCACTGTGATGATGCCCTCTCAAATGAGTGCTGTCCATAGGAAAACAAAGATATGATCACAAACCTTTGGTTAATTTTTCAACATGCTTCTGGAGCTCAATGTCCACATTAAAATGAACATATGTATCTTCTTTTCTTGAAGCCACAGGAGTATCTTGTACAGGAGTTAAATCTATGCCATTCAAATCTAGAGAGAAACAAATTTCCACTTAGGGGCAATTACATTTAAGACTACCAAAGGCCACGTTTCCTGCAGAGGTGAGATGGGGAGGGCATTCTGGGGATTCATAGGGATGCCTCTCTGTATGAATGGGGGCTTGGGAACTGCTGCTATCCATGGGTGTGTGGAGGGAGCAGAAGTGAGAGGAGGGGAAATGAAGTTTGCTAAGAGGGGAAAGAACTTCCTGTTTGCTGAGGGCATAGACCACTCTATTATGTGTAGTAAGAATCTGGGCTGAATATGCTTTGCTACAACGTGGCTCTCAGTCCCTATTTTGCAACACTGATCAAGCGCATGGCTGGAAAGGCTTTAAGTCTATAAGTCAGAACTCCTCTGCTGTATTCAAGTCAAGTGGGCATGAGAGCTGCCAAAATATCCCTTTCATCAGTGAAGAAATTTATAAATAGTACCTACATTCTGGTTATGTTTCCTAAAACATAACTGATTTACCACAACCACATGGTATACTAAGTTACTGAGTGTGGCTTCAATTTCCTGGGTCCAGGAACCCTACTTAATCAAATCCTACATTAGACTTATTTACCAAATAAGTGCTTATATATTTATTATTCAACAAAGATGCCTTAGCAACAACCTACAGTAATTTGGTACAACTGATTATTGGAGTTCTTAAAGATATTTACACAAAATCCTGTTTCAGTTCAACAAACATGCAAAGGTAACTTAACATCTACTATATATCATTCAACATTTTATGTTTTACCGAGTACTTCCTGAATGAGTTATATCATTTTGGAAATGGTCTATCAAACAATGTATAAAGAACAAATACTTTACACACTTGACAGCTACCTATCTCTTAAAGCAGTGGTTCTCAACCTGTAGACTGTGACCCCCCCTTTGGGACATCAAACCACCTTTTCACAGGGGCTACATATCAGCTATCCTGCATATCAGATATTTATGATTCATAATAGTATCAAAATGCAGTTATGAAATAATTTTCTGGTTGGGAGTCACAACATGAGGAACTGTACTAAAGGGTCATAGTATTACAAAGTTGAGATTCACTGCTTTAAAATATTACCATCACTAGTGCTGTCAATCATGGTCTATGCTTAATAAAATTATCTCTGTGGTTAATTCCTTTTTTTTTTTTTGTTTTGTTTTTCGAGACAGGATTTCTCTGTGGCTTTTGGAGGCTGTTTTGGAACTAGCTTTTGTAGACCAGGCTGGTCTCAAACTCACAGAGATCAGTCTGATTCTGCCCCGAGTGCTGGGATTAAAGGCATGCGCCACTACCACCCAGTGGCTAAATTCCTTTTTATTTTAATTGTTACTAATGAACATATGGGTGTGAATTTATGTCTACAAGTGATGCAAGGCACCTTCAAGCCACATCTGGTTCTTTGGTTAGTTTCAGACTGCAGCTTAATGTTAACC
Organism: Mesocricetus auratus; assembly: GCF_017639785.1. Lineage (NCBI taxonomy): Eukaryota > Metazoa > Chordata > Mammalia > Rodentia > Cricetidae > Mesocricetus > Mesocricetus auratus. The sequence continues at coordinate 10,895,242 of NW_024429266.1, forward strand.
ACTTATATTAACTGTAGTTATTTCTCAGTAATAATGACTATACCCTTACTGATTCAAAAATAACTGTTCTTACTAATTTTTTTGAAATGGGGTCTCATTATATGTTCCAAAGTTGGGCTCAAGTTAGTCTCCTGCCTCAGCTGCCTGGAAATTGGGATCACAGGTATGCTTTACCATGCCTGACACCTAAGAAAAAATTTTAAAGCCTAAGTGCTTTGAAAATAAAGTACTATATAATAGGTATAAAGTACTGTATAATCATAAGTATAAAGTACTATATGATAGGTATAAAGTATTGTGTGATGGTATGTATAAAGGACTATATAATAGGTATAAAGTACTGTATAATCATAAGTATAAAGTACTATATGATAGGTATAAAGTATTGTGTGATGATATGTATAAAGGACTATATAATAGGTATAAAGTACTGTATAATCATAAGTATAAAGTACTATATGATAGGTATAAAGTATTGTGTGATGGTATGTATAAAGTACTATATGATAGGTATAAAGTATTGTATAATCATAAGTATAAAGTACTATATGATAGGTATAAAGTATTGTGTGATGATATGTATAAAGGACTATATAATAAAGTATTGTATAATCATATGTATAAGGTACTATATGATAGGTATAAAGTATTGTGTGATGATATGTATAAAGTACTATATGATAGGTATAAAGTATTGTGTGATGGTATGTATAAAGGACTATATAATAAAGTATTGTATAATCATAAGTATAAGGTACTATATGATAGGTATAAAGTATTGTATAATCATAAGTATAAAGTACTATATGATAGGTATAAAGTATTGTGTGATGATATGTATAAAGTACTATATGATAGGTATAAAGTATTGTATAATCATAAGTATAAAGGACTATATAATAGGTATAAAGTATTGTGTGATGGTATGTATAAAGGACTATATAATAGGTATAAAGTATTGGATAGTAAGTGAGGCAACAACCAAAGAATTCAACCATGTGGATCTTTGTTAGGGACAGAAAAACAATGGTCAGAATAATCACACTTTCTAACTCTGATAACTTTCTTCCCTGTCCTGCAGGGCTCTCTCTCAGAGTCTGGACACATGGACAGACCCTCTCCTGGTCTCTACTTCTGCCTTCACTGCGGCACCCACCTTACAGAAATCTGCTGTAGGGACCAGACGGGGAGGAGGACTATTTTTTAATTCTGTATCCTGGAAGCTATCTCTGCTGCTAAGGGGAGTGTGCATGACTAGACAGCCCCCTAGATGGGTCTGGAGTACGAATATAAAAAGAAACAAAGACACAAAGACAAGCTCAAAAGCAAAAGTGAATCTAAGCTCTATATTTAAAAATACGTTTATTGGGCTGGAGGGATAGCTCAGCCGTTAAAAGCTAGGCTCACAACCAGAAATATAAAAATATGTTTATTAAGCCTATCAGAAGCGTTCACTGCAGGAATAAAGATCAATTTCAGGGTTCCTATCATTACAGAATGAATTATAATTAGCTGCCACAGACATAGGAGCCACCACTCTAGGAACAACTGTTCTAAGTAGAAAAGCAGCGTGACATCTGCAGAAGGGAAACCATGCCCAGAGCTCCTCACCCTTCACACTGACTGTAATGTAGGGGTCGATGCACTGCCCCGCATCTTTCAGACCAATTTTCTCAATTCTGATAGTGAGTAACGTCATCCCTGGTTCTGATGGCAACCGTGGCAATAAAGTACCTGGCAACAGAGAAACCATAATAAAAATTTGGCCACAAATAATTCCAGAGTGAACATTTTAGCAAGCAGAAGAGACACAGGCTTTCTTGTAACTTAGCAACCAGGCAGACACTGCACATTTTGCTTTCTAGCACTTTCAAACACTGTATTATTATTATTATTATTATTATTATTATTATTTGTTTTTAGGATATCCTTAGTTTCCTGTGTATGGAGATTATAGGCAAGTGTCACCATACCTAGCTTGGTGTTATTCACTGTGAACAAATATTTAATCATTTGCAAGATAAATCTGCACTCCATACTCCACAAACACAACAAAAGGGCAATTATTAAGGGTAGTTTGTTAAAAATTTATGTTACTCAAGGAAGCCCAATTCTAAGCTACCACATAATACACATATACAATGCACTCAAGAAGGTATATCTTGTAGAAAAAGGACAGAAAAACTTTCAAGTATTTTCTGCTATTCTGAAGCTTGAGAAGTTTGAGAGTAGACCAGTTGCTATTAATGTATACTTTAGCACTCACAGACTCAATTATTAGGTAGATTATTAAAGCCCAGTTTCCTACTCTATTTCTAATCCTACTCTGCATGATGTATTCTTAGTAGTTAGTACTAGAGGGAATGGCAACATAAAACTGCAAGAACAATTTGAATTTTTGAAACATTCCCATTCACCAATTTTTAAAGCTAAAAGACCAGGCTGGAAACATAGTTCAGTGCTAAGTGTGCTTTCTCCACAGCAGAATGTGAATCCCCAGCATCTGGGCAAAAAGCTACGTGCGGCGGTGCTTGCCTGTGAGCTGAGCGCGGAGAGCACAGAGGAGAAGGGCAGAGGAGTCCCAATCCATATCCTGCTCTGGTCTCCAAATCTGTGTGCATGGGCACATGTATCCAAAACTTAGACACATGCACCAGGCACATATATACCACACACAACCCCCCCCATAACTAAAAGCCCATACAAAAGAGGAGATAACCATTCCAACCCTCAAGAAAATGGTTACTTTTAATCCAGTGTGTGTGTGTGCAGTAAGTTAAACCACACACAGAACATGACACTTACATAGGATTTTGGTTGGAATCTTTCCTTTCTGTTTAACAATGTAATGAAGACCCCAGAGGCCATGTTTCAGTACCTTCTAAAATGAACATCTGATTAACAATGAACAGGTGTGAGGGAACTGGGAGGGGGCAATGGAAATGTAAAACTGGAAGGTGGTCATGATGTCATCACTTCATAAATCTAGAATTTATAAATTCTAGATAAGAGTCTTTATAAATCAAGAATCACAAAATAGTAGGTAAATTTTATATGAATACTGTTGGGTAAAGTCTTCCCACCAGCCTGGTTCCAGAGCCGCATCAGTCCCCAATAAACACACAGGAGGCTATATTAATTATGAAGCTGTTGGCTGTTTGCTTGTTTTTTTACTGGCTATCTCTGACTTAAGTATTTACCCCACAATTGTAAATCTAAGTATTTCTCTTACCGGAGAAAGGGTCCAGACCTGTTACTTCTTGTAGGAGGAAGCCTGTATGCCACCATTAACCATGTGACTTACTAGAGGCGCATACAGATGAGGTAATAAAAGGGCGGTTTACCACACCGCTAACCACACCCACTTTAGGCATGACTAAAGACGTATACGGACGGACGTAAAGACGTATACGTACGTAGGCGGTGAACTACGTCACTAGTCAGGCCCACTTTTGGGCAGGGCTAGGGGGCATTACGGGGGAAGTCTTGTTCTCTTTTCCCGAAGTTCGGCTTCCGGTTCGGCAGCGGGAAAACTACTTGGCTCATCTGGGTTACTTGTTTGGTATCTTGTGAGTAATTTTTACAATAAATACTTAGTTTTACTTTCAGTTAGTGTGTCGCTTATCGTTACATCGTCATTTGAGCCTCAACTTCTATTGTGGCTACATGATGTCTGCCTGTGTCTCTTTCCCAGAATCCTTCTCAACTCCTAGTCCCACCTATCTTGCTTCCCTATTGGCCAACAGTGCTTTATTGACATATACACAGGACTTCCCCATCAGAATACTATAATGATGCTATTAAAAATAATAGTAGTTTTAAATGCATTAACAATTTTTTGTGGGTTTGGTGTTTATTTTGGGGTCAGGGTCTCATCGTGTAGCCCAGGCTGACCTCACACTCAAGGCAACCCTCCAAGCTCAGTCCCCAGGTGCTAGATTACAGGCACTTTTGATTTTGTTTTAATACTAAGATACACACACTGGTCAACGTATTCTGGAACACACTTCTCTGAAACGGGAATTACTGAGTCCCACAGTCTGTGCTAATTGTGCCAACAGCTCCTGCAGCGGATGCTGCATTTCTGTCACCGCCAACAGTGCAGCAGGGTTAGTGCTGTCATGATCCTCGAGCACCTCGCTTCTCAGATGCTCTCCTTGGACCCATTTAGGTATGGAGAGGACTGACGTAGCTATGACTGCATGGTCTCTGATGGCTAATAGGGCGTCACAAATTTCTATTAGGTCACGCATTTGGATTTTCTCCTTTCTGAAGAGGGTGTTGGATTATTTTGCCCACATTTCTATTGAAATGTCCGTTTCTTATTAAGTTGTAGGAGCTCTGTAATACATTAGAAAAAGCTCTGGTTACATGTCTTATAAACAGTTTAATAGTGGTTTTTCTTTTAAAAAACATTTCACTAAAACGTAAAATATATAAGATGCCTGAATTTTAAATGCAGCTTGCTGAATTTCACAATACGGGCACACCTATGTCAGGAGCTTCAGAGCATGAAAGACATAAACAGCATGCTGGGGGCACCCATGATGCTTCCAAAGCCATCATACCCCTACTCATTCTTCAAGAAGACAGCCATGCTCTCAGATCCCCTGGCTTGGGGACACAGTCAGGTCGACTCCCCCCCCCCCCATGGACGACCAAGTGACCAGGTGCCTGCAGAGAGAGCTGCTCCACTTCGACCCAAACCCAGGGCAGAGGGCAGAGGTGAGCAAGCGTGCCCTCTCTCGGATCCCCTGGCTTGGGGACTGCAGTCAGGCCAACGCCCCCCCCCAAGCTATCAGGAGCCTGAGAGAGAGCTGGTCCACTTCTGCCCACACTCAGAGCAGAGGACAGAGTATTGGATTTGCTTACACCCACTGAAAGGGAACCCTGGTCACCTACCCACCAGGAGAGGAAGAAACTCTTTCTACACCCACTGGAAGAAGTGATTGAGAAAAAGCAATATAAGAACACACAGCAACAGAAAAACATATATGATGCCACCAGAGTCTAGAGATTCTATACCAGCAAGACCTAAACACACCAATGTGGACGAAGCAGAAGGGAATGACCTTAAAAACACCTTCATGAAAATGACAGAGGCCCTCAAAGAGGATATGAGAAAATCCCTTAAAGAAATGGAAGAAAAAACAAACCAAAAAATGCAACAAATGGAAGAAAGGGAGGAAAACACGAAGCAACAATTACAAGAAACAATTCAAACAAGGCAAGGATTGAAAGCTGACATGGAGACAATAAAAAAAACACAGTCTGAAGGAATGCTGGAAATTGAAAAAACTGGGGAAACAGACAGGTACTACAGACGCAAGCGTAACCAACAGAATACAAGAGATGGAAGAGAGAATCTCAGGTGTTGAAGACACACTAGGAGAAATAGATTCATCAATCAAAGAAAATCTGAAGTCCAACAAATCCTTAACACAAAATATCCAGGAAATATGGGACACCATGGAAAGACCAAACCTAAGAATGATAGGTATAGAAGAAGGTGAAGAAACTCAACTCAAAGGGACAGAAAACATATTCAACAAAATCATAGAAGAAAACTTTCCCAACTTAAAGAAAGACAAGCCAATGAAGGTACAAGAAGCCTACAGAACACCAAATGGAGTGCCACAAAAGGAAGTCCCCTCACCACATAATAGAAAAAACTCCGAACATACAGAATAAAGAAAGAATGTGAAGAGCAGTAAAGGAAAAAGGTCAAGTAACATACAAAGGCAAACGTATTAGAATCACACCTGACTTCTCCATGGAAACTCTGAAAGCCAGAAGATCCTAGATAGATATTCTACCAACACTAAGGTCTACAGATGCCAGTCTAGACTGCTATATCCAGCAAAGCTTTCAATCACTATAGATGGAGGAAACAAGATATTCCATTACAAAACCAGATTTAAACAATACATATCCACTAACCCAGCCATACAGAAAGTTCTGGAAGGAAAACTCCAACCCAAGGAAGTTAACTACAACCAGAAGAACATAGGCAATAGATAATCCCACCTTACCAATAGCCAAAAGAAAAAAGTGGTGGAAATCCACATATAATTCCACCACCATCAACCATTCCATGTCTATCGCCATGCACAAAACTTAAGTTCAATTGGATCAAAGACCTCAACATAAATCCAGACAAACGAAACCTGTTAGAAGAGAAAGTGGGAGGTACCTTTGAATAAATTGGTACAGGAGACCAATTTCTGAATATAACACCAGTAGCACAAACACTGAAATCGACAATTAATAAATGGGACCTCCTAAAACTGAGTAGCTTCTGTAAGGCAAAGGACACAGTCAGCAAGACAAAAAGGCAACCCACAGATTGGGAAAAGATATTCACTAACCCCACATCTGACAGTGGGCTGATCTCCAAAATTTACAAAGAACTCAAGAAGCTATTCTCCAAAACACCAAAGGACCCAATTAAAAAGTGGGAGACTGAAATAAATAGAGATTTCTCAATAGAGGAGACTAAAATGGCTGAGAGTCACTTGAGAAAGTGAGATTTCTAGAGATGTACAAGGATAACACCAACTGGAAAACTAAGTAATAGCGGAGAGACTACATTAATAGCCCCTACCTGATGATAAGGTTGGTAACCATCTTATGTGACATCCTAGAACCTTCATCCTGTGACTGATGGGAGCAGAGACAGATACAGCTAAACACTGAACTGACCCCCTGGAACCCAGGGACAGAGATGGAGGAGTGATGAGCAAGGCGGTCAAGACCATGCTGGTGAAACCTACAAAGACAGCTGACCGGATAAGGGGGAGCTCTTGAACCCCAGACTGATGACTAAGAGGCCAATAGGGGAGTGATCCAGACTCCATGAATGTAGTGTCAGTGAGGAGGACTCAGAAATCTCTGGGGCTTCGGGTAGTAGATTAGTGTTCACTATGGCATACAAATGAACTTTGGGAGCCCATTCCACATGGAGGGATGCTCTCTCAGCCTGGACACATGGGGAAGGGCCTAGGTCCTGCCCTGGATGAAATGACAGACTTTGGAGATTCCCCCAAGGAGGGCCTCACCCTCCCTGGGGAATGATGTGGGGACTGGGCTGGGGGTGGGGGTGGGGGTGAAGGGAGAAGGGGGGGAGCTGGGATTGACATTTGAAGCATGCATGTTTCTAATTTAAATGAAAAAAAAACATACTTAAAAAAAAAAAAAGAAGAAGAAGACAGCCACACTGCAGCTAACACCAGAGCACAACTCAGGTTGTCACATGACTCTGCTCTGTAACAATGCCTTCTAGGAGAAGCTTCATGCTGACATAGTCAAATTTCTTAAGCCCTTTCTTAGTCTGCACTTAAAAAAAAGCCTATAGGAAATTGTGCTTAATTCAACAGTGGCACTGGCCAGCACTCTGCAGGCACCAGGGATGCATGTGGTGCACATACATACATGTGGGCAAAACACTCACACATGAAACTTTAAAAAATGATTAAATCTAATAAAACTTAAAAAAATAGAAATAAGTATGCATCTTCAGAAGCAAAACAGACCAGAAATAATGTCTTGTAGCCATGAAGGAGACTCAGCAGTAACAATTAACTACTATGTGTATTTTCCCTAAGTTATTTATAGTTACGGGGAAGGAATACCCTCGCCCAAGCTCTTCCACAAATAAAAAGGTTCACTATGCATCCTTCATTCCTCTTAGATGAGGGTAATGCTCCAGGGTCTGCCCACCTGGGCCTGGTTCTATCAACCACAGTTCAGTAGAAGACTGAATCATAACACAGAGACAGGCTCACTCACACTGCAGGCCAAAGACAAAGCTTGGCCTGTGGCTGGCATTTGGGATCTTGGATCTGGTGAGGATTTCCATATCCCCTGTTCATCTTACAACACCTGAACTGTGTGAGCAGTATAGCTAGTGCTGAACACGCCTTCCTTCTGACACCTATAATTTTGGTCTATAGTAGGTAGAAAATGACTCTGTGATCAATTACCAATGAGCTATGTGTGCTGACTCTCTAAGCAGATGGCCCTTTCACAGCATGAGCTGAGATAACCACTGACGGTGGCCCAGCCAAAGAAGTTTGCTTACAGTTGGCAAGGGCTCTGGAAAAGTTTTCCTCCCCACTAACAGACAGCAACACAAATTCCACACGCCCTGCTGGATAAAGCAGTGCGTGTGCGCTGTAAGGATGCCCACCAGGAACTCGAGCAGAAAAAGAATCAGGAGGTCCTGCCCCAGCTCCACCTTCTTCATCTTCTTCAAATTCCAAATTCTCTTCTTCACCAGGTGCTAAAATCCGTCTACAAGGAAGAGAGAGAAACTAAACAACGAGCTAGAACACTCAGTACAACAACAAAGCCTCACAGCTGTTCCACATGAAGCAGACGATTACAAGAGGCTGACATATTGTTACCAATGTTGATATCAGTCATATCAAAGATATCAAAGTGGATAAAACAACAGATGTATCTGAAAGACAGCTATACAGAAGACACTAAGAGAAGAAGACAAATATGAACACTTATTTACCTTAATGGGATAGGCTGAACATCAAATGGGAATTCTTTGTTATATGTAAGAATATTCTTCAGGACTACAATAAAAAAGACAAAGAAACATGAATTCTTCAATAAAAATTAAATTGTAGCTCAGAGAGCTAATTTTCAGTAAATTTTACCATGCATATTTAAACATATTTTTAAGTTGCCAGATTATCATTCCAGAGCCACTGTATTTGTTTGCAGAAGGTCTGAAAAAATTAGGCCCCCAAAACATTTCCTACAAGGTCCTGAGTGAGATGCAAGATCCTCCCTGTACTGAAAGACTGACATTAAAGATGACAATTAGAGAGATACAGGAGCACATCTTACTCTGTCTTGAGTTTCTTGTGGATGTTACCAAACTGGTAAGGTTTGTTTTAGCAGTTATACATCTCATATTTCTTTTATGATGACATGTATAGCTTATGTCTGTATCTTTTATATATATGGACGCAGTAAAGAGAAGTCTCCAGGCAACATGGTACCTGTGTCCTGGCTGTAGTTACTCCCTTTGGGCATATAAGCTTAGAGGGAAATGCTCTGTAATGCTGCTGTGTCTGCGGAAGTACTCTAAGTATGTAACTTAGTGTTTCACTTCCAGCCTTATGGGTCCCAGTAGCAGGCCGTAAATGACAGGAAGGTGAATCCACAGCATGAAAAAGGCAACACAAAAGGCTCCTGTACATTAGTGCTCAACACACCCAGACTTAACTTTGCAGTCCTATAGTTCAGAGCTGAAAGAAATAGGGCATATTGGTACATAGCAAATAGCCTCTAAAGGAGGGTATCCAGAGGGCACAGGTTGCAATTGCATGACATGTTCCAATGACTGTCAGTTTTTAATCCAATTTCTTATATGTGTACTCAGAGAATCCAGTGTGAAAAAGTCAGAAGCCACAGTTCTTTTTGGTTTGTACTCTCTTTCTTTAGCTCTTACCTCCACCCTTCCTCCATCTTCCTTTTTCTCAATAACTGTGTACTTAGTGACCAAAATGTTTTAGACTCAGGATATACCGTGAACAAGAACTCCTAAATGGATCTTAAACCAAACTCAAGACAAACAGACAACACTAATGACTGGCATCACAGAGGACCCTGGAGGAGTAACACACCCTGCTTCACTCTGTCTTCAGTAGATGTCTCCTCAACAGCATAAAATTGGAAGGATTTGCAGCAGAAAGGTTACTCTTCTGTTGTCCCTCTTCTGATAAGATCTTAGTACAGACGCTAACAGTCTACAGATCTAGACACAGTAGAGTTTATCCTCAAGGGAAGTCTTCAAACACGTATGCTGGCTGTGGGAGGTTTGAGGTTGAGCTATACACTCATCCAAACTCCCATTTGAACCTTTGAACAAACTCATGAAAAGTCATGGATGCCATCAAGTAGACAACCCAATGCACAAATATGGTTACTGTTAAGATGGACACACAGAAAGCTGTGTAAATGGACAGAGAGACAGTGGAATAGCCAGAGCTGTGACCCAGGATAGAAGCGTCACCCAGTGCCACTCTGGGGTTGGAACTTTCCAGGATTGGAGAAGCAAGAGCAATGGAGGTTCAGGGAAGGAAGAAGACTTTGGGGTGGGGATGAGGAGCTTGCTTTTTTCTGAGAGTTTCACTCTATATCCCATCCTGGCTTAGAATTCACCAAGTAACTTATGGCAATCTTCCCACCTCAGTCTCTTGAACAGGCATGTCCTACCACATCCAGCTTGGGTTTGACCTCTTCAAATAATAGAATGTTTACAAGAAAGAAAAAGTATCAGAAGACCAAAGTAGATTTAAATAAAATGTCAGCTCTACAATTCCAATGACAGACGTGCATAACTATGCTAAAGTAATGTTCATTACTGTTTTCCCAGTCCTAAAATGGGAGTGACATTTCCTTCACAGATTACTGAGGGAACTAAAATTAAAAAAAAATCCATGAGAATGCAGGGGAAGTTTTAAAGTGTTGAACACAGCCACACTCAGTTTCAAGCATCTGCACTTTAGAAATGTCTTTCTTTTTCCTTTTCTTTGTTTTTAGGTATCAGTGCTTTAAAAGAGAGTACGCAGAAATATGTATCATTACGTGGGAATTAATATTTGTCACACTTTTCCATTGTGACTGACTAGAATCCTAGTATTTCCTGTCTCACAGAGAGTTCTGCCTTTTCAAAACATAGTAACATCCTTTCTGAACTTTATGGTTTATAAATAAACTGTTGATGACAACAGTTGTCATTAATATTAGATATGATACAAACCACATTTTATAATAATAAAAGGAAAAAAAGCCAACCCTTAAAATACATGAAAGAAGTTGAGAGCTACATTAGTTATAAAGAGAATTTCCCTTAGGAGCATGAGAGGACATAGTGTCTAATGTAGCCCAGGCTGGTCTTAACTCACTACAAAGTAGAAGCTAGACTTGGATTCTTAATCCTCCTGCCTCTGCCTTCATAGTGGAATGATTACAGGCATGTATTGCCACATGTAATATGAAAGAAAATGGCTCCCAAAGGAAGTAGCACTACTAGAAGGCATGGCTTTGTTGGAATAAGTGTGTCACTGTGGGGGCAAAGTTTGAGGTCTCTTCTGTTCAAGTTTCCCCCAGAATGACACACAGTTGACTTCCTATTGCGTGTAAGATATAGGACTCTCAGTTAGCTACTTCTCCAGCACCATGTCTGCCTGTACACGGCCATGCTCCCCACAATAATGGACTGAGCCTCTGAACTGTAAGCAAGCCACACCAATGAGATGTTTCAATTTCTAAGAGTTGCCATGGTCATGGTGTCTCTTCATAGCAGTAAAAACCCTAAGACTCCACAACTGCAAATATTTTGCTTTTTGTAAACTTCTTTTTTCAGGTATCAGTGCTTTGGAAAGGAAGTATTTGGGGGTGAAAAGATACCTCAGTGTTTAAGAGCATGTGTTATTCTTTGAGAGAGCCACAGTTCAGTTCCAAATACCCACTCAGGGTGGCTCACAACCGTCTCAATGTCAGTACCAGAGTGAGGCTGTGTTGTGGCCTCTGAAGGTATATGTACAGGATCCTAAGTACACACCAACTCCAGGAATGCCCACAGTGGCCTGCTTCCATCAGCCAGGACTCACTGATCTTTTGCTTATTACATCTTATGTTTTTGTGTGCATGCATTGTGGGGGTCAGAGGACAACTTTTGGGCGTAAGCTCTTTCCTTCACTGTGTGTCCTGGGAATTGAACTCAGATGGTCAGGCTTGGTGGCAAGTGTCTTTACACTCTGAACCACCTTGCTAGCTCCATGCCTTACTTTTTAAGTGTTTTACAATCTCACACCAACATCTGAGGACCATTCAGTTTTATGTACTTGTACCACTCTGATACCTCGGTGTTCTCTTCTACTGAGAATCACTCACTCACGGAGAATGCACCTGCTACCCTTTTGCAGTTCATGCCCTAAAAAATGACATATGTGGAAGTATCAACATATGATCTTTCTAGCAACGTACCACTTTCATGCTAGACAAAAATGGGAAATAATTTCATTCTGAATGGACTTTTTTTAAACTATGGAAGAAGGCTTCCTCTCAAGACAATCAAATCCACTGGATATTGCACAGATTTGCTGAGTTTACACTATCAACAGTGACTGCACAGACTATGCATAGGAAAGTCAAAGGCCGTTTGTGCCTGCTCTGAAGAACAGAATAAAGAGAAATGAGAGTAATACAGGGCACACTCTGACAGGATGTAAAAACATCACATAACGGAGAGGAGGTAGCGGGTCGCCAAGGCTAAGAAGACACAGAAAGTTTTGAGGAAACGTGACTTCTGTGGTGCTCGGAAGGACAGGTTAATGGAAAGGAACATTATTGGTGGTGAAGGGAGACAGGCTGGAGTAAGCAGTATGTTCTGAGGGGTAACATAAAGATTACTAGAATTACTACAATCACAGGTATGAACTTCATACAGGACTATCAAGAGATTTAAAAACTTTGAAGGAAAGAATACATTAGCAAAGTGAATCATACTGAAAGTTACATCATTAATTTTCCACAGAAGAGGCACAACTAAGGGAAAACTTGACTAAGAATATTTCATCTAAAATGTAGTTAAACACTAAGTTTCAGAAAGTATTTCTGACAGGAATAACTCGTAAGTGTCCAACCTTTATAAACTAAAAAAATTACAGAGTATGTCCTACTGAGTTACAGTATACATCTATGCTCCTTCCAGAAGCAACAGAAAATTAAAATCACTGAAAAGTATTGAGAAGGGGCCAACAAATAGTTCTTTGGGTAAAGGTACTTGCTGCCAGACCCAAGGACCCAAGTTCCAATCCCTTTCAATACATTGAAAGGAGAGACCCAATTTCAACAAGCTGTCCTGCAAGTTATCCTCTGATGTCTACCTAGGCGCTGAGCCCTCTACTCTCTAGATAGATGGATGACTGATGACAGACAGATGATAGATAAATATATATATTTATAGATAGAAAGATAGATAGATATAGACAGATGGTTGATGATAGATAGATGATAGTTAGATAAGATAGATTGATTGATGAGGGAGGTCAACGCAATATGGAAATTAATATATTTATTTACCAGAGAAAGGACTTACACACAAACTGTATGATCAGAAGTGTGGCAGGCTTCCAAAGAGAGAGTACGTTTACTTTTCCTTTCCTTAAATATCCCACCTGTGCCCATTTTCCTGTCCCGGCCTTTTGGGTATGGACAGTGTTGTGGGCTCACCCTTACAATAAATAGATAGGTGATTGATGATAGACAGATAGTGATAGATAGACAGATGATTGATGATAGATGGATATAGACAGATGATTGATGATAAATAGATGATAGATGATTGACGGTAGACAATGATTGATGACAGATGATAGATAGATACAGATGATAGGTAGATGACTGATGATAGATAGGTGACAGATGATAGATGACAGATGATTGATAATAAACAAATGATTGATGATAGATGAGATACAGACAGATGTAAAATAACTTTTTAAAGTATTAAGAAGGAAACAGTTAAAATGAAAAGCATTATATAAATTCAAAATGTAATAAAATGAAGGTGAAGTTAATGGTAAATTACTGTAATTCCTATACTTGGGAGGCTACTACAGGAGAACTTAGTTTCAGACAAGCCTGGGCTACACAGCAAGGCCTTGTCAACTTACAAAAACAAAGCAAAATAAAATAAATTTAATATTACTATATTTTTATTCCCACTGTAACTCTTTAAAACACAAATAAAAGTCTTTAAGAATAAGCAAGCAAGAGGAACAGAAACCACTGAAGATCTTAGTGTAATACTCCACTAAGGCATGGATCAAACAGAGAGCCACTAAAAAGATCTTAGTGCAATATACCATTAAGGCATGAATCAATAGCGTCTCACGAATTTGAACTAGAAAACTATGACATTTAGGACTCACATATCTCAAACCCATTCCTGATATTTGGAAACATAAGGTCACAGACAAATGTCAGAGCTGTCATTAGCAAAAAGGAGCTGAGAGAAATCTCTGAATGCCAAGTCCTATGGCTGATACAAAGCTGATACACTGGAGGAATAGCAGAGGATGATTATAGAGAGATAATAAATGCCTAGTGCTAAACTGTTCACAATTTTTATGGCTATCCCGCCTAGCATAAGGTTCCCCACCTACCCTACCCTTTCTTCTGCCTGCCTCTCCTGCAATTACAGGGCAGGGTCTTGTTCCTGCAAGCCACATCCCCAGGCTTCTGTAAAAGTCTTAAATTGTGTTTGAAGCAAACCATAAACAAAAATCCTAACTGAAAATGGTAATTGTAAGAAGACAAAATCCTCCTCCTCCACCTTTTATCATTTAAGGAAAAAAAAAAAAAGGATTTTTCTGAGACCCAGACACCAGGCATCCTGACTACAGTTGTGACCTTGTTTGCTTGTTTCCTTGTGGTCCTGGCTGAGAACACCAGCCTCAGAGTTACAATCTTTTAATTAAAGCCATCAAGGTGCTTTTCTCTGTAATATCTTACATAAAGCCAGCTATGGAAGAGCATGTATGATTCCATTCGCGTAAAATGTTCAGAATGGGCAAATTTATAGATAAATTAAGCCAGTGTTTTCCCAGAACTGATAACTGGAGAAGGTCAGAATTGGACAGAGAAGATGAGTGACACTAGTGGGTACAGGGTTTCTTTGTAAGGTAATGAAAACATCCAAAGTTGACTGTGGTAATGGTGCATTGTCAACACAATAAAAAGTAGTAACCATACACTTTAAATGAATGAGAAAATGTAATTAGAAAAAATGTTTAAATTTTACATTAGTTGATCGGCATTTCTACATTCACTGAGAATAGGTAAGAACTACTTAGAAATATAAAATTACAGTTCTTTTAACAAAAAAGGTTATGGTCTTCATTACAAAAAGTAGTAAAACTATTAAAATGCCACCGTTCATCATAATTCTTGCCATATGCAGAAGGATCTTGCTGTGAAGAGATGAAATATGATCATCTAACAATTGTGGAAAAGCCACCAGAATTACAGCAGATCTGTGTTCCTGTGTTTTTGCTACTTCTCTCTACCAACCCAAACAAAACAACAGAAACCTGATCCTGCTTAGCAGAGACCCTGCAAACCTCTTTCTGCCCTGGACCTTCTTAGCAGAGACCCTGCAAACCTCTTTCTACCCTGGTCCTGCTTAGCAGAGACCCTGCAAACCTCTCTCTGCCCTGGACCTTCTTAGCAGAGACCCTGCAAACCTCTTTCTGCCCTGATCCTGCTTAGCAGAGACCCTGCAAACCTCTTTCTACCCTGGACCTTCCATCACAAGCACATTTCCACTTCCTCAGCCACTTGTGAAGGCCTCTCAGCCTGGCGTGCCCTGGAGACTGGCTTGTGAAGCTGCGATGAGCAATCTCTTCAGTTCTTTCACCTTTTGCCCACGGTGTGGAGAAACACAGGACTGCACTAATGTGAACTCTGCTCGCCTGCATCAGGCCCTACCAGCTACTGAGGGCTGCAGTGAAGCAGGGCCGATCATGTCACCTCAGTCTCCAACTATGAAGTGAGAGAACGTGGCCACACAGCTCGAGTCTTTCTAGTCTAAGATGCCACACTGTATGACTCCCTACTGAGAGTCTGCCTTAACAGCCACATCTAAAGCTGTTCTTCCCTGTTTACAAAAGCATGTTAAGCCATGCAATCCTACCTTGCTGGCATTGGCTAAGGGTTACTCAGTTATATTCACCTCTGCCCATGCTGCAGACATTTCAAGAAAGAAAACATTCATCTGAACCAGCAAAAAAAGAAAAAGAAAAAAAAAGTGGCAGTGGCCTTTCACGAAGCATCTTAACCACCAAAATATTTGAAGAAATTATTTACTTCAGAAAGTTTTAGAGGAAGAGGAAAAAATAGGCACAACAAGGAAGTATTTCGTAGCATGACTCACAGGGGGCTGCAGTTTTCATGCCATGTAAGCTGAGTGGCACCACTGACTATAATTTATATTCTTCCTTAGACTGTGATGCAAATGTTTGTCAAAGAAACCAATCTTATTAAAGCCACCAAAACAAAATAAAGACACCAAGTTGTAATTACTACAAATATTGCAGGAATTTAAAAAAAGGGCTAAAAATGCATTACATAACTTGATATTAGGAGAGAACCACCGTCTATGCTAAATGGTGTTAACATCTACAATGAACTATTTCCCTAAAAGAGATCACAAGAGTACCAGAAGATAAAACTTACTTGGCTCTAGCTTCTTCAGGTCCTCCAGTTTAAATTCTTCTTGGGACTGTGTGGACTAAATTTAAAATACGCACATTACATCTTGTTACTACAAAGATTTTGCTGTACCCTATGTCTCCTAAGTGGTAAAAACCAAATATTCAAAATAATGCAAAATCTATTTCTTGCTTTCAAGGTAGAAAGTGAAAAGATCCAAACTGGGTTTTGTCTGTTTTGCACTCCCAGAATATTCGGGTTACATGTAATAGAAAAAAAATTATAGTTATATCTTTGATTTCTATAGTTTATAAAATATGAACTAAATCATGTAAGTATGCATGTTACTGATGAATTCCCCTAAGTGTACAAGTCTCCTGAGATGATACAGCTTTAGGCATGAATGCCTACTATTTCAGCAGAACAATCATGTTAGAAAGTTAAGAACACCTCTACTTACCTGTAATGCTGCACTTCTCAATTCTAAACATGTGGCAATTTTGCCTATGGTTTTCTGTAAGGAGATAAAAGAAAATCAGGTAATTTTTTTTAACAATAAGAGGTTTCTAAAATTTTAAAAGCAAGCTAAATCTTATTTCTCTGTAGCATCTGGCAGACTCAAGAGAAAAAAAGGCAGGATGCAATGGCTTGAGATGAGGGAGGTGAGTGTGTGCTCTCCTACAATAACATCCCACAACCAATTCTAAATCAAGGCCACATTGGTGGCGACTCTGAACATAATTTAAAGCGTAATGAATACAGTCGATAATGGAAGCCAACATGGAATTCCTCCCCACTCCCAAGTTAAAAACCAAGGCTGGCATGATGGCTCAGCAAGTGCTTGCTGCTAAGCCTGATGACCTGAGTTTAATTCCCAGAACCCACATGGTCAAAGAAAAGACCTACAAGTTGTCCGTTGATATCCGTATGTATGCTGTGGCCCATACATCCATACACATGCACATACATACATATATACCCACACACATAAATAAAATGCAAAAAAGTCATTAAAAAATTAAAAGAAGAACACTGTCATATGCTCCAGCAGTCCTACTCCTCAGTGTACAAAGGACACAAAATCAGTATGTTCAAGAGATATTTCATTCTCTTGTTTTCTGCAGTCCTATTTAGTTGCCACAAATCAGAAAGCCCCTATGTATCCACTGGCTGACACACGAATAAAGCAAATGTGCTCATCTACACTACAGGACAAGAAATGCCATCATATGGGACTAGGGATCATGCTGAGCAAAGTAAGTCAGGAACAGAAAGGTGGGGACCACGCTCACGCTCATCTGGAGCATTGACAAGTTGTGCCTACAGAGTAGAGAACAGCCTGGCAACCAGAGGCTGGGGAGAGTCAGAGGAAGGGAGGATAGGGAGAAGCAGACAAAGGAGTGCTAAGTTAGTGTAAGACAGGAGCAAGAAGGTCTGCAGTTCTATCACACAGTGGGTGACAACGCATGACAATAATGTATAGTGCACATCAAAGAATCCAGAGGAAGAACTTTAAAGGCAAGGGATGTGGTGTGGTTGGTCGAGTGCTCACCCGACATGCACCAAGTCCTGGGTTCAGTCCCTAGCACAGCAGGGCTAAAACCAGGCACAGGGGCACAGCCCTCTAACCCCAGCACTCAGGGAGTGGCATGATCAAGAAAAGGTTATCCTCAGCTACACAGAAAATCCTAAGCTGGCCTAGGCTACAAAAGCTCCTCACTTTAAAAAATAAAATAAAATAAAATAAAGGTAATTTGAATGTCTCTACAACAAAGATAATAAATGTTTGAGCATGGCAAGTTTTATTTAATTAAATTGTAACAAAAAATTCTTATTAGCAGGGCACGCTAGCTCACCCATGACTTTCTTTAATCCCTGCACTTGGAGGGCAGAGGCAGGAGATCTCTGTGAGTTCATGATCAGCCTGGTGCACATAGCAAATTTAAGGACAGGCAGGGCTACACAGTGAGAAACTGTCTCAATAAAAATAAATGTATTAAAAAATAAACAAATAGATTGAATTGTCCATTAATGTGTACAATTTTAATGTTTTTCTCTGACAGTTAAATTTAAATAGCTGGGCATGGTTGCATATGTCTTTAATCCCAGCTTTAGGTAATCCCAGAGACAGTTGGATCTCTGTGCGTTGGGCCAGCCTGCTCTCCATAGAGTTTCAGGACAACCAGGGCTACACAGAGAGACCTGCCGCAAAAATAAATATGTAAATTAATTAAATAAGAATAAATTCAAATATTTCAAAAAGAATGCCAATAAAAAATGCTCAATACCAGCTGGGTGTTGGTGGCGCACGCCTTTAATCCCAGCACTCGGGAGGCAGAGGCAGGCAGATATCTGTGAGTTCGAGGCCAGCCTAGTCTACAGAATGAGTCCAGGGCAGCCTCCAAAACAATACAGAGAAAGCCTGTCTCGAAAAACCAAAAAAAAAAAAGAAAAAAAATCTCAATACCATACTTTCTTCCGGGCTTTCTTATTTCTTCTCCACTAAGCCTAAAATTCACCAAAAGATTGAAAATTCCTTAAATTATAAATACACTATAATAATGAAATTCTGACTGAAGCAAACTTAGCTTATTTAAATACATAAGTAATACTAAACAAAATCAGTATCTATAATAGTGAGGAATTTTACAGTCAGATATGTTTTATAAAGCAAGATATAAAGTAGACACTAATAGTTCCTGCTTTCAATAAGATCATGTCCCATGTGACAAAAGACACAGAGCCACCAAATATAAAGCATGAGCATGAGAGTCTACAATCCAGACAAGACATGCTAAGGAATCAACCCCTCAGGAGGACTTCTAAAACTAAAGAGTTTAAGAAGGTGACACACAGTTCTCCTGCCTCAAGTCCCAAGAGCAAAGAGAAAGATTTAAAAGGGAAAGTTCTATATTTAGATAGTTTCTTACACATATATTTTTTCTTTTTCTTTCAAATTCTAAGGGCTAGAGAGATGGCCCAGCAGCTAAAAAGTACTGGTTGCTCTTGCAAAGGACCCAGATTCAAGGCCCATTAATGACTTGGCAGTTGATAACCATCTGGAACTCCAACTGCAGAGATCCAACATCCTCTTCTGGCTTCTGTGGGCACCAGACATGCAAGTGGTGCATAGACACACATACAGACAAAACAGCCAAACACAAAATAAAATGTCTTTTAAATTTTAAAAAAGAATTCTATTTGCACTGAGATGTATCAACACACTAAGTATTTAGGAATGATAGTGTTCACTTCTTTTTCTTCTTCATTACAAAATCTATTTCATTTCATACACTTAACACCTAAGATTAAAAATGTAGATCAGCAACTAGGAGTTACTAATAAACTCTTAAATATAAACTTTTATTTTTGGAGAACCAAGAGCCTTTTTATACAGAAATGCACTGCACTATAGCAAAATGTCAAAAGGTATTATTCATAACTTTTTTAAGGAACAACACCCAACCTTAGCATTAAAAATGAACTGGAAGGCTATCATTTCAGCTGTAGCAATAATTTAAACACATGTAGATGCCCTTGCTGACAAAATGATGTACTGCTACTGAGATAACGCACAGAAATGATTAAGTTACCCAAGTCTAGCAGATCAGAGTCCAAGTGCAACAAGACTAAGCACTGGAGAGCCACATGGCTTGCAATGGAACCCTGCTAACCTGAGAGATGAGGTGGAAAGATTCAGCTCCTGAATGTTCTCTGACATACACACATCCTAATAATAAATAAATTTTAAAATAATAATTAAAAAAAAGACTAAGCAGCTAGTAGTAGTGCCGCGTACCTTTAATCCCAGCACTTGGGAGGCAGAGGCAGGAGGATCTCATGAGTTCAAGGCCAGCCTGGTCCACACAGTAAGTTCCAAGATAACCAGGACTACATAGTGATCAAAAAACCCAAAACTGTATGAGCTGAACAAAGGCAAAAACAACAGACATGCCACAGTGGACAGAGGAAGGCAATGAGGCCCCAACCGTCCACAAAGCACTGGGGGAACTCAGGAGCTGATACAAGGGCCGTCTTCCTTAGGGAAGAGCACACCAGTTGGCCAGCCCTGAAAACACACATATAAGTGACATTATAGTGAGCGAGCACATTATGTTTAGGAATATGGATGTATATAAATATACGCATATGCATGCAATAACAATTAAAAAAGAGGCTACGGATTTGAGTTTGAAGGAGGAAATGATGTTATTATATCATAATCTTAGAAGTAAAAGAAATATTAAAAAAATATAAGCTTACTTTAAACCAGAAATCAATGAGAGTATCAAGAATAAATACATATGGAATTTTCATCCTATCTATTACTAAGTTGTATGTTTTAGAAAGATTACTATTTCTGTTTTAGGATTTTTTAATGTGTGAAAAGACTTCACTTTTCACTTCCAGGAATAAGACTCTTCAGATTATCGAAAATACGCTGTTTTCTCTGGGTAGGCTGGGATTTGTAAAGACCTTTCTACTAGTCTGTAGGGTCAGTTTCCCGCTGAGCCTCATTACACTGCAGCATCTGCAATGGCCTACTGCTCTCACTCTCAGTGCTAACATCAATTTCCTGTGTACTCCTACCAGTTCTTAAAGGTTTCATTATTACATTTCTATCCACGCTTTATGATTTTTAGATTTAGAGTTAGTATTGTAAAATGCAAATTATCTTGAAACATATCATTTATATTAAAATAATCCTCTGAGTAAATGCCAACAATCTCAGAGCCAACAAAACTTTTACTTATAAAATACTTTCAAGAGGTTACTAAGAGGTTGAAAAAACTTTCTGCTTCCTGTGGTGGCTCACACTATAATCCCAACATTAGGAATGTAACAAATTCAAGGCCAGCCAGAGCTGCAAAGTGAATACAGGCCATCTTGGGTTACAAAGCTAAGTCCCTGCCTCAGAAAACCACACACACACACACACACACACACACACACACACACACACACACACACACACACACACACACACACACACACACACACACACACACACACTAAATAAAATAAAAATAGGAGGAGGAAAAGGAGGACAGGATGGAAAATAAAAAGAACTGTAGAAATACTGATTTTTTAAAAATTCTTTTGTTGGGTGGTAGTGCATGTCTTTAATCCCAAAACTAAGGAGGCAGAGGCAGGTGGATCCCTGAGTTCAAGGCCAGTCTGGTCTACAGAGTGAGTTCCAGGACAGCTACAGCTACACAGAGAAACCCTGTCTTGTGAGGAAAAAAATTCAGACGGTTACAAACTACTGAATAGCAGATATAATTGGAATCTTTGCCACTGTTACCAAAACACTGAAAACAGTAAAACCATTAAAAACATAAAAAATTAAAATAGAAGACATAAATTAATTTTGCCACAAATAAAATGAAAAAAAATCCACATTTTCTTGAAGAAAATATAATTGGGCTTTTTCCTGTGGTTTATGGGCCATGCACAGCACTTAATTGATTCAGCAGGTCCAACAGTAATTTCCCCACAGTATTTTCTTATGAACACCACAAGGGAGAGTTCCAAACCCAAATAAAATTTAAAAGACTACAACATGCAAACTCTTTAAATTATTCAATGTTACATAAGCATGCTGAAGCCCTGAGAAGTTATATTTCTGATCAAAATATTGATTACTTTTTCAGAACCAATGTTCCCTAGTCCATATCTGGAAGATCATTATTTTTGAGCCATTTATTATTAATAACTCAAGGCCTCTGATAACTACTTCAGCTAAGGTGACAATCAAATAAGCCTATTATGGACAATTGTGCAAGATTCACTTGAATTTTTAAAGAAAATTAAACATTTAGAAGTGTACAGTTTGACTTACATTTATAATGTAGAACATGAAGATACTGGGTCTAATTCCAAGACAGGCAGGCCCAAGTTCTGCCTGGTCATAGCAGGCTTATTGGCAAGTATTTTAAGTAACAATTATTTCAGAAATCCAGTGGCCAGGAAACAATGTGACACTTCCCAGGTAAAGCTATTAGAGATTTAGGGATACTATCTTTTAACGTCCTGAAGAACTCAAACCCCTAATCTCATAAGGACATGTGGGCCTGGAACCTGAGCTGTGTGGCTACTCCAGGCCAGCCTGCCTCCAGTCTTTCCAAGTGCAAGATCTTGAGTGCTGTAAGCATCTAAGTAGAAAAGGCCGGACTGCGGGAAGAGCTACAAACTGAAGGGTGAACAGCATTACCAAATACTCAGAGGGCTTAGTCTCAGGCTAAAGAAAACGGTGGAAAAGTTACAATTGCTTCCTTTAGCAAAATCATGATAGATCCGTTTTTTAATTTATTATTTTCCTTTTTTAATGATCTTAATACATTTTTAGCAAGTCAAATCACTTTATATTTGAGGTTGATGTTGGGAGACAAAGAATAAGTAACCTAAAGTGAAGAAATTACTGAGCAAAATATGAGGCCACTGAAATGTTTAATGCCTTAGGTTTCTTTTTCCCTTCCATGTTTATAACTTTATTAACTATTAATTCATGCACCTAGATACTAAAACTCTGTTGATCAGAATTTAGACATCCTAAATTGTTTCAATCTTATGATGCTAACTGGTTACTCAAGGCAGATTTAACAATCTGAGAGAAAGGGGAGACTATAGCTTTGCCCTCTTCCTCAAGGAGATCACTCATCTCCAATGTGGTATTTTCCATGGTGAAAATCTAGTTTTCTGTGCATATTAACAGTTATCAAGGAAGGAAACAAAAATAATCTTTTTAAATTGTAGCAACATGAAAATTTAAAATACCAAAAAACAAAACAACAAAACACCAGCAAAAGCGATTCTTAAATATATTTGAGATGTGCATATACTAACTTGGGCAAGAACGTGCTAATCTTGGTGATCTTCTCTGTCTTAAACACCTACAACTAAGAGTTAATGAACAGAACCTCATGGACTAAAGTAAATTCGCTGAGGCTTAACCAATTGTGCCCCCCAAATCACTAGTTCCCCTTGTGCAGAAAAAAAAATTAATACAAATGAATGAAGTCACCAGTTTTTAACACAGCTCTGTCTTAAGAGATTTGGGGTACAATATGGGCATTAACATTTTCCTTACTATTCAAAAGATTAAAAATTAATTTATTACTATAGCTACCCTGAGTCAGGAAAAATCTGGAGTTATTTCCTCCCTTTTCCCAATCTTCAGGAATGAATGTCCCCTTTTTTTGTTTGTTTGTTTTTTTCAAACATCTCTAATGGGGAATCAACTTGACACACACACACACACAAAATCTAAATTAAGGAGAAAGAACACCATTGAAACTTTTTGCAACATTTTCTGTTTTACTCATAGATTTGAAGGTCAAATTTTTTTCCTCCTGAAACAGGGTTCCTCTGTGTACCTCTGGCTATCTTAGGACTGGCATCGTAGACCAGGCTGGCCTCAAACGCAAAGATGCACCTGCCTCTGCCTCCCAAGTGCTGGGACTTGTGGTGTACCATCGCTGCACTGCTTTCTTTTCGGTCTTATCCTCTTTGCTGGTATCTGGTTGGGTATAGTTTGGAAGTTTGAGGGTGATTACTGGCTTACTTTGAGAGAAATAAGTGTGAGGTGGAATGTAATTATTTATAACCTTGGTTCCCCAGTACAGTCTGGGTTTCCCCATCTTACTCAAAGTGAGAATGGCTGAATAAATAAATGGTAGGTCATCTCCAAATGACCAGTTACTGTGAGGAAAAACATAATCCATACTCAGTTTTTTTAAAATTTACACATAACAGAAAGGGGGCGGGGGAGCGTGTGTGTGTGTGTGCGTGTGTGTGTGTGTGCGCGTGTTGCTTAACAGACCCAAAAGATAGGACTCTCCTTTTCATTTGGAATCAGATGTACCAGAGATTGTTTTATGGTACCTTTTGCTCTTCTGTGAATTCAGAATTATTGTGTTGAGCCTGGGCCTCCTTCTGTAGGTGTCTTGCTAATCTGTAAGAAGAAAACATTGTTTAGAACTGAAAGCAAGCAAGCTATCTCAACAGCAGCAAGACGATACAGGTCAATCGTTTAAAACAGTGAAGCACAATGCTTTGTTGTAATGCCAAGTTTCCCTCACCCTGAGAAGCAAACTCTAAATATGCCACACTACTTTTCACACCCTACCACTGGGCAGAATTTGAGCCAAGACAGTAAAAGCAGAATGCCAGGGCTGGGGAGGTCTCCAAGGGCATTGAGTCCAGCCCTCCTTGGCATGAATGAACTCTTCTGTAACCAGCCAGAGGTGGTTATCCAAATCCAGCTTTGAATCTACACTGAGCACCAACTGCTGCACTGCCTACAGATGCTTTATCAATTATTAACTTGATGATTAGTCCAAGCCCAAATTACATCCATGACAAAGTGTGAATACCAAAATCTGGTTTTGAAGGTACTTGTTTTTGGGGAAAATTCCATCATTCATAAACAGAAATCACTGATTATCAAATTATCCTATTTAAAAATGGCAGCTATACCGGGGGTGGGGGGATGGAGGAGATGGGAGGGTGGGAGGTGGTGGGGGTCATAGGCTCATACCTTTAATCCCAGCACCTGGGAGGCAGAAGCAGGCAGATCTCTGTGAATTTGGAGACCAGCCTGGTCTACGAGAGCTAGTTCCAGGACAGCCTCCAAAACAACACAGAAACCCTGTCTCGGAGGAAAAACAACAACAACAACAAAAAGCAGCTATGGGCTAGTGAGAAGACTCAGTATCTGCCTCCAAGCCTGATGACCCAAATTTGATCCCCAGAGCCCACATGGTAGAAAGAGGGAACCAACTTCCCCAAGTTGTCCAGTGACCTCCACATACGTGCTATACACATGCATGCAAATAGCAGGCCATCTGAGAGTTTTCAAGGTTGGATCAATGTTTCTACTCCAAGATCAACAATAAGGATCAAATCTATTTGTTAAATAGCAAAACAAAAAGGACCAACACTTAAAACACACACACACACACACACACACACACACACACACACACACACACACACTGGGGGAGGGGGATTCTGGAGAGATGTGAATCCAGCCAGTAAGAACATAAAAAGACTCATATCATTAAGTCTTAGGAAAATGCATACCAAATGACAAGCAATCCTTCACAGCCAAAGATGACTATGATTTAAAAAAATAAAACAAAGGAAGAAAATAACAGGTGCTTAAGAGGATGAACAAAAAGCAGGAACCTCAAATATTGCTGATAAAAAATAGAAAATGGTATCAATCATATAGAAAAGTTTGATAGTTTGTCAAGTAATTAACTACAGACTTACTATAAGACTCAGCAATTTTATAGCAGGTATACATAAAAAACACTCAAAATATATGTTTACATGAAATATTTGTATACACTGATGCATTACTCATTAACAACTGAAAAGTAGGAACAACTAAAATGCTCATTGACTAATGAGTGAATAAATAAATTGTGGTACACCCATTCAATGAAATATTTTTCCTTAGGGCTGGAAAAATAGCTCAGCAGTTAAGAGCACAGGTTGCTCTTGCAGAGAAACCAGGTTCAATTCCCAGCATGTGGCAATTTACAACCATCTGTAACTCCAGTCCCAGGAGGTCCAAAACCCTCTTCAGACTTCTGTGCACACCAGGCACACATGTGTTACACATATATACATAGACAAAACACCTACACACATAAAATAAGTATTATTCAGTCATAAAGAGGACTGAAATTAAGGTAACATGCTATAATATGAACTTAAAAATACTATGCTAAATGAAAGAAGCCACATTAAAAGACTATGATTCCATTCATATGAAAAGTCCAGAATAATAAACCCATTGAGAAAAAAATTATTGGTAATTGCTGTAAGTATCCAGGCATCTGTTCTGGCCTGCCCTTGGGGTTCTGACAGGATTTGCTCTCAGCTTCAGCCACTAAGAGCACCACCTATGCACACTTACTACTTCCCTTCTAAAAGGGCCCTGCCCACCTTCCATCCTTCTCTTCCTCATTCTGTTCTGCTCTCTCCTCCCTTCTTTCATCTCTTCTGTTGCTCCTGTCTCCAGATGGCTGGTCTCCCTCCTCCCCTTTCCCTTTTTTATGATCCCTTTCCCTAACAACAACACTCTCTGTTGGAACCCTGCTCTCGAACACTGTTTTTCTTCCATTACAACAGTTGCTTCTACCCATATCTTATTTTCTCCTAAAACTGGGAACATATTTTTCTCCCTAAGTAATATTCTCAGACTTTCATGGTCTGAGACAAGACAAGGTATAGAGAAAACCAATATGGTCGTTTTTGTTCAGGATTCATGCTGACCTGCATGGAGCATTTCCTGGAAATGCAGTTTATAACGTTATAAATCAACTATATGCCCTTGAATTTAGGAGCACCACACTGTGACATGGTTGCTCAATCTGAATAAATATACACATAATTTACTAATTGTGGTTATTAGGTCAAGCAGGGTGATCATCAGAAGAAAAATGACAGCTTTAAATTCTTGTTCAGATACTAATAAGCAATAGAAAGAACATTACATTCAAATAGAACCCAACACACAAAACGTAGACAATAGACTGGGAAGATGTATTACAAAAATAAAGGATTTACATCCAGAATATATAAAGAACCTTTAGAACTTCAAATGTGCAAGATAATTCAGTCTTTAAAAAGAGACAAAAGATTTGGAAGGTAACACAAAGATTTATAGAGGGAAAATAGACATGAAAAGACACTCAACACCATTAGTCACTAGTGAAATGTAAATTAAAACCATGGTGAGGTATGTTACATGCCCTCTAGAAGGATGTAATTAGACAGACAGACAGTACCAAATGCTAGCTATGTGGGGGGGGGAGGGGATCCTCTCATTGCTGGCAGAACTATGAAATGCTACCCCTATTCTGGATAGTAATTCAACAGGTTTCCTTGAAAAGTCACATATTTAACATAAGATCCAGCAATTGTACTCACTGGTATCTATATACTCAGAAGGAATGAAAATGCATGCTTACATGGGCTGGAGAGATGGCTCAGTGGTTAGCAGTGCACACTGCTCTTGCAGAGTACCTGAGTCTGGTTTCCAACACCCATATTAGGCAGCTCACAACTGCCTGTAATTCCAACTCCAAGAAACCCAGACTTCTGATCTCCCAGCTTCAGACACTTACACACATGTGTGTATACAACCCCCCTCCACATAATTAAAAATGAAATTTAATTTTGAAAAAGAATTTCATGCAAATGTTTAGGGCAGAATTGCAGATAATAATCAAAATTCCAATGTTCAATAATAACTAGTTTAGTGGGCACATGAAAAGTGGTGCACCTACACAATGTAACATTTTTGTTCCCTAACCAAAAAAATAAGGCATGCTAAGTTAATCTTAGATTATGTTAAATAAGTCACCAAGAATATGGCGTGAATGCAAATGAGCAAAAGGGACCTTTGGACGGGACGGGAATGTACTAAATTCAGTGTGGTGACAGTTGCACAAGCTGGTGCATGTAAAATGTGTCAGTTTTGTGGTGTGTAAGTTATATCTCAACAGTTTTAGTTGTTGGAGGTGGTGGAGTTTTACGTTTTGGATCGGGTCTTACTATGTAGCCTTCCCTGGCTGGCCTGGAAATGGCTGTGTAGATAATGCTAGGCTCTAACTTGTCTGCCTCTGCCTCTCAAGTGCTGGGATTTAAAGCAAACAAAGGACAAAACTCCGTTTTTCTTAATGTTTCACATATTTAAATATATAACCCAAATTTCCTGTGAATGGAATCCTACAAGTGAGACCTGATTCTGCGCACTGAAGGAAAAGATACATGCTGTGGATAACCAGATGAACAAACGAAAGAGTTGGTTATGGGTAATGGTGAGAAAATAGTCCAATGTTCTTCTCTAGGCCATGGATCCATGGTTCCACAGTTCACAGCACTTGCTGCCCAATCCTGACAACTAGAGCTGGACCCCCAGTACCCACATAACTAGCCAGGCATCCCTAGCACAGGTTATGGAATTTGCCTTCAATGTGACAAAACTAGCCATATGGCCAAGAAACTGCTCTCACCTGGACTACCTGACTGTATGCCATATATACTTAGAGAAGGAGATTCCACATCAAAGTGGCGTGATGAGAATGCCTACTGTACACACAAGTGCACAACTCACATGAAAGCAAATAAATCTTTAAAATTTCTCTAGAGACTCTTCTTCTCCTACAAATGAAACAGGACTGCTCTCGGGAACTGTCTTTCATATACTTCAAGCACATTAGTGACTTGACAGGAACCTTATCACTATAGACAGAAATTAGCGTGTCTCAACCAACCTAGCAAAGAACTAGGTTTTCTCTCCACCAGTTCTTGGCTGATACTTTGCAGATATAAGAACCACACTGCAAACAGGCGGGCGGGACAGCTCAGTGGGTAAAGCTGCCAAGCCTGACAACCTGGATCAATCCCTGGGACAGACATGGAAGGCGGGACCTCAATCCTGCTAGTTTTCATTGACCTCCATATAGAGGCACCAAGCACACGTGTGGGGTGCAAAAATACATCCAGGCAAAACACTCATACACATGAAACAAGCTTAAAACTAAAACATAGTATTCTTAAAGTGAAAGTACATACACTATGCCACCAGCATTGCCCTCTATATACTGTGTGACCATGAAGACAGTATGGCTGCCCAACTATCCTAGACCTCGCCCTTCAGTCTTGATATCCAGCCAGTGACCAAGTAGTTGTGTGCATCATTATCACCGTCCCCAACTGGCCTCCTTGGCTTCAGTCTTTCCTCCCAAAGAGTGTATTCAAAAAAATGAGAAAAGACAACTTGTTTCTATTTCTGGTAGCTGTAACTTCTTGGCCGCATTTATGTGTAGCCCGAGTGTTACAAAGTTTAACCCAATCACTAATTTCTATTGAAATCTGACAGTGCAGTTTTGTAATAACGGGAAGAGTATTCTGCAGCTCTCCAGCAGTGGTCAGTGTGGAGACTCCAAAGGGTTTGCACGGGCCTGTTACTCTCATTCCCACTAAGCAGTTGCCTGCTCAATTTTCCTTTGTAATGTCAATTAGACATGGTATTCTTCACTTTCCACAGGGAGGTTTGCTGCCCAGTACCAACAGCTGCTGGGTCCACTGCATCACAAATGAGAGGCAGCTTTGCATTTCAGGGTGCGCCACTTTGATTACTATAGAGGGTGATAACACACAGACCCTCATGGGTTACCTGATCAAGGTATACAAGAGCACAGTCTGCAAAATTTATCCAGTTTATTTTTCAGGGTTACTCTATCAATGTTTTATCAAGCCAAGCACTTTGTTATTAACTCAGATATCAACCAAAAGGGACTAAAGTTAGAAAAAAAACACAAACAGATTTCAAATGTATTATGTTGTGTCACCAGTTTTCTAATTTTGTAAAAAGAATTCCATCCCTAGTGGGCAGTCACAAAAATCACATGGGAGTTCCAAATACATGTTAATAGTTGTCCAGCATGGCAAAACACCCAAAGTACTGCGTTTTTCAATCTATAGACCATTCTGTCAGTTAAGACAGGCAGAGAACACCTCTATATACAAATTATCTCATGGACTGACCCAAAACAAGTAGCTTTTAGGGAGAGGATAAAAGTTTCAATTTTCCAAGTACCAATCCTGTACTATTTCCAGAGAGATAGGGATGGTTTCACAATTTGACAAACCTCAAATAATTTATTTCAAAAGCAAGAATTAATGGTAACAGTGTGCAAACAATAGCATTTAATGAGCAGTTTCTTTTAGGAATAAGTCCAAGAAACTAAGCAAGATGTTTATACACAGTTATTTCTTTTTTCTTTCTTTAGTATCTAAAGCTTAACTGGGAGGCACCAGAAAGAGATAATGAGACTTGGGTGATGAAGGAAACCAGTCCTCACATGTACCCCGAGGCTATACATTGCACACAGGAAAAGGGGGAGGGACCCAAGGAGGGAGTGGCGGCCCCTGTGCCTGGTCTATTAATTCACATTTTGCTCCCCTCTATTCATATCCTGCGCGGACTCCACCCAAAGCAGCCAAGCGAGAGGGTGGGTGGGACTCACAACCTAGCAAATAACAGTCCCAGAAATCGAAAACGAAATCGAGTCGGAATTGTGAAAACACCGCTCACCAGACAGAGGGGTGGAGAAGGAGCTCGAGTAGCGAGAAGCGAGTAGGGACCCTACTCTTGGCAGGACAGGCATCTCTTACCCTTCCCAGGGGCAACCTCCACTCCCGCGCTAGCAACCCCTTCTCTCCCACACGTGGAGAATGGAAGACACACACACGCAGAACATGGCCACTCATCCCCGGAACGTGGGCGAAGAGCACACAAGTATTCCCAAGGGATTTTCAAAGACTTTTTTTTTTTTTCCTGGAGGGGTGGCGACCGGAGAAAGGCGGCGGGAAGGAAAGCGGACTGCCTGCCTGCAGAGCCCACAGGGCCCGTGAGAAGATCGAAGGGAACTAAGGGGAGAGCCAGTTGGGGCCCCAGCTACCTGTTGAATGGACCCGGCCCCGTGCAGAAGAGAGAAGATGCGAGAGCTTCCCCGGAGGGCGGACGGGTTGTCCCCAAGCAGCCGGATCAGGGCCC
The DNA here is from genome assembly GCF_017639785.1 of Mesocricetus auratus. Lineage (NCBI taxonomy): Eukaryota > Metazoa > Chordata > Mammalia > Rodentia > Cricetidae > Mesocricetus > Mesocricetus auratus. The sequence continues at coordinate 10,926,065 of NW_024429266.1, forward strand.
GTGGGATCTCAGCCCTGGTGCTTGTGGGGGCCCCACCCCAAAAAAGCCTGCGCTGCGGGACCCAGTGATGTGAGACCCGGGCAGAAACAAGGGGTGGCGACCTGCCCGGCCCGTTCCCGCGGTTAGTCACTCACATCTGATACTCGTCTATCGCCTCCACCAGCTGGCCCCAAGAGTCGAAGTCGGCGCCTCTCCTAAGACTGGCGCCCCAGCGCTGCAGCAGACTCCGGGTCACCTCCGACATGGCCGGTCCCCGCCCCGGCCCCCTCCCGCCCCTGCCCCAGCAAGACCGGGCTCTAGGGCGCCATCCTCCCCGGGCTTGGCCCTGACATTAACAGGGCCAGGAGGAACCGCTAGGGCCACCACCGCCACCCGCCGAGGAGCCGCCCAAACCCATTTGCCGCCACAGCCAAACTTTGCAGCTCCAAGGCGGCCGCCCCGCCGAGGCCACGCCCCCACGCCACGCCCCAGTTAGGTTGAGGCCGCCCCGATCCGCCGAGGCCATCGCTGCGGCGGCATCCGGCCTTGGCTCGGGGACGCCCCCACGCCACAGCCCTCCCTCCCCAGGGCCCAGACAGGAGCTGCAGAGCTGAGAGCAAGCCGAGTCTAGAAAGGGTAGGCAGGCGGAGCGAGCCCAGGGGCCGCCACCGCGCGGCGGGACCCGCCCCTCTGAGACACGCGCGGCCGCCTCCGCGGCTGGCGCGGCCCCCGGTCACGTGACGCCTGCTCGCCGCTGGGCCCGCTTCCGGCCTCTCTAGCCCATTGGTCTCGGTGCTCCCGGAGCCTTCCTTGTCTCGCTGGCGGACTCCGTCCCGCCTTCCTTTCGTCCCGCAGGAACGGCGTCGTGCGGCCTCTGAAGTCCCCCCGGGAAGCGTGTCAAGAGGTGTGCGAGCCCGGGATCTCCCTCCCCTCGGGTCCCTGCACTCCAGTGTGTGTGTGGGGGTCCCCCCCTTCTTTGGGGCTTCCATTGGCCCTGGGATGGTAGTCGGTGGAAGAATCGACGGTATTGACAGCTAGGTCGGCCGGCTCTCCTCGCCCGGCGTCTCCTTCGGCTGTTAGAGGGCTTGCTAGACGCGGACTGGTGGCTTGGCCTTCCGAGGTTGACCGGGTCGGTGTGCCACCCGAAAGGCCTGACCGCGCTCCGGAGGAGGGTGCGTGGGGTCGCGGCCCTGACTCAGTAGTGCACCCGGAGGAAGAGGCCGGGCGGTAAACAGGAAGTGGGTGCGGGCCGCGTCTAGACCGCTGCCCGGCTCCGGGGAGCTCCCGAGTAGGGAGGGGGGGGGGTGTCAGCAGGCTCGGGCGTCCTGTGGAGGTCTGGCAGGTGACCTTCTGTATTCGGGGTTGTACTGGGGGCTCTGCAGGCTCTAGAGGACCGGTGGGTGTGTCGTCCTTCGACCCCACCCTCCGAGTTCTTGAGACCAGAGGAATGCCGGGTCACCAGAGTGTTTGAGGGATGGAGCCGAGTTACAGTCATTAAAAGAAACGGTGGCGGAAATTTTATTTTCACAGATGTCCTTGGAGCATGGTAGACTCACCTAGTGCTGCGTTTGCGTAGGTTTTGAAGGTGGTTTGCATAGACGCTGTTTTGGTGGCATGTTCTGAAAGGGCTTGTTAAATGTTTTGAGTCCTAAGTGGATCTGCCCAGGCTTTCACTGAGTATGTAATGCATTCTTTGTTCGTTAAATACCTGGTGCTTCCCAAAACCGATTTTGCAATGAGTCTAACTTGAATGATGCATAATGTTGATATTTCAGAACGCTGTACCCCTCCACACTCCCTCTGCCCCCAGTAGAGGTTAATTGAAAACCTTAAATTATATTTGCCATATCAGAATTGCTTCTGTATTTCTTCTGGAATCTAATGAGGTGTTTGAGACTTCGGTTTGGAGCCTTCTTGTGTCACTAAATGCGTTACCTACCCAGGAACTTGAAAGAGCTCATCTGGTGCTGTACCTTCTCGTTTGCAGCTATCCAGCCAAAGTCTCAGCTTTGCTTCTCAGAAGTGTAGACAGGAGCCTGCAGAGTCAGCGTCTCAGGCTCTCCCCCAGACCAGTGAGAACACATTTTAGCAAGACTCACTTACCTCCAGGTGATTTTTGTTTAATGTGTTTTAAAGTCAAATATTAGTACTCTTCTGTATCTTATCACTCAAGTTATACTGAAGAAAATTGATTTTCTTATGTAGATGTAATCTGTGGTATATTATATGTGTATAATGTTTTGTGTATAGTAACTTATTCATAAAATGTATATATCTTGTAAAATATCCAGTCCTTACTGTGTCTTTTTCCTGCCTAATGTTCCTTCAATTTTATTGTCTCTTCTTCCTGTAGAAAACATCTTGAGAAAATGACCCATTGGTTTCACAGGAACCCATTAAAAGCTACAGCTCCTGTGTCTTTTAACTACTATGGCATGATCACTGGTCCTCCTGCTTCAAAGATTTGCAAGTAAGTATTAGTGCAACTTAAACAGTGTTGGTTGGTTAGTGATTCAAGGTACTTTATAAGTTCCGTGATGAATACAAAATGTGTGACACATTCCTAACATTAAACTCCTGATAAATTTCTATTTTATCATCAACAGATGAAGATTAAATCATGGGGTACCTAAGCTTTGGGAATCATTGAGGCCACATTCTTAATTTCAGATCAGTAAATGAGTCCTAGAAGGGTTAAATCAGTAACAGTGAAACTATATTTCAACAGAGCCATAAGATAGGATAGAAGTATTATCAATAGGCTTGAGACTAGATTATTTACGTTCCAAGCAGAGAAAGATTCCTTTGATTTCAAATGGCCTTCAATGTAGTGACTATAGGAGAAAGCACTTGAGCTGAGGTTCACATAAATTGTTTAAGTGATATCAGGAGTTGGCAAACTATGCCCACTCTGTTAGGCCCACTGCTTCTTTTGTCTCTGATGTGTGTTCTCCCAAAGCTCAACATGCCCAAAGTTAAATTCATCTTAAAATGGTACAAATTGAGAAAAGCATGCCTTAGAAATATGTTATTTAGGCTCAGGCAGATCTGAGTTCGGATCCCGAGCATCCACGTAAAACATGGACAAGATGGTATACCTCTGGACCCCAGCACAGGGTGCAAGATGTTTGTGGAGACTGGTAGATCCTAGAGCTCTCTGTCTAGCAGGTTTAGCCAAAATCGAAAGTGCTGGGTTCAGTGAGAGACCCAGACATCCAACCTCTGACTTCCACATGTGCCCAGGCATGAATATTTGCATATGTGTGCACATACACATGCTAACATGTATTTAGAATGAGAAAATTTGCAAATGACTTTGAAAATATTCAGAGTATAATATATTATGCTTTCTATGTGTTTACAATTTAAATTTAGTCTTCAGCAACTGAAACCTATTTTAAATGTCTTATGTCAATGTCCATTTAATGTGATTTCTGGCGCTCTCATGGCCCCCTGGATTAGATGTGGATGCAGATTAGAGATGCTGTAGATGCAGAGAGGCAGTCATTGAAGACGTAAGAATAGAGATCTCAAAAGAGACTGGTGTTATTATAGGTGGGAGAGAAATGGAGACATAGAAAGGAAATGTTGAATGTGGAGGAACATCTCGAAACTGTAGTGCTCACTGTGACTGTGGGGTAAAGGAATTGCAAGAAGGAAAGGTGGATACAAGGCACAACACACTTTTTGTTACAGAGAAGAATAGCATGTAGGGGGCACCTGGTATTTTAACCTAATGGCCATACAGTTTTACATTTTCTGCATGTATATATGTTCATCCACTATGTTAGATAGATATTTTGTGTGTAGTGCCAAATTTAGAAATTCAAAACGGTTATTAAAATCATATATAAGTACATTAAATTTCTGTTTTCCCCAGAACTATTGGCTAAAGAATGAAGAATGGGCCAGGCACTGACAAACGCCTATAATCCTAGCTAGCACTCGGGAGGCAGAGGCAGGTGGATTTTTGTGAGTAATACCAGCCTGTTCTACACAGCTAGTTCCAGGACAGCCAAGGCTACACAAAGAAACCCTGTCAGAAAAAACAAAATACATAAAAAAATGAAGAATGAACTTTGCATACGCTCAGTTGTTGTTTGTGTTAATGGAGACATAGTCTCAGCTAACCTGAGCTGACTCAGCCTTGCCTTGGTTCTGTGCTAAGGATCCCTCTTCCACCTCCCAAGCACTGCAGTACAGATTTGTGTTGCCGGGCCTGGGTGACAGTTTTGTTTTTAAAATTGCTTTATATTTTTATTTTACAATTGGATGCATACATTGCCCCTTTACTTAGACTGAGTTTACTTTCTTACAACTTTTGAAGCAATTATTACTAGAAACTACATTTATTTCTAACATTGGCCCTAATTAAATTTATTCCTTGGAATTGATACACAGGTAATGAAAGGGAGCAGGGAATCTGTGTGTGTGTGTGTGTGTGTTTTAATCCTTTAAGTTGTAGCCTCTGAGCTGTTTTTACATGGTCTTTGAAACACAACTTACTTAGCTTTACTGTCTGTTAATTAAGTGATTTGAGATCATCCAGGACTCGGCTCCTCGAATTGTTCACTGATTTGAGCTGTAATCCGGAAACGATGAAGAATGCAGCAGACTTGTATTTCTCACTTTTACAAGGTTAGTGATTTTTATAAACTTAAACATTTCTAAAAACTAGCTATGTAGCAGTGTACACTTGATTTTTCAGATACAAGTGGTTTTACCTCCCAGGCTATATTTGGAATGATTGCTTCTCAAATGTAACATTGTGGTGGTGGTACATGGTCTTTCTAACAGTCTAAAAATCGGATGTGTAGAGTATAGTCTTCCTTGCCAATCACCTGGGCCCTGCCACAGTTACAGTCCCCAAATAACACACAGGACACTGTATTAATTATGAAGCTGTTGGCCGTTTGCTTGTTTCTTACTGGCTAGCTCTGACCTAAGTATTTAACCATAAATTTAATCTTAAGTATTTCTCTTATTGAAGAAAAGGGTCAGGACCTCTTACTCTGGCGGCTTACATCGTATCTGAATCTGCCTCTCTTTCCCAGAATCCTCCTTGACTCCTAGTCCCACTTGTTTTGCTTCCCTAAGCAGCAGTGCTTTATTCAACAACCAATAAGAGATTTACAGAATGACAACTCCCATCCAGGATGTGTATATTTCATGTTCTGTTATTATATATGTAAAATGTGGGAAGGAGAAAAGTTCCAGAATGTTCATTCAGGCATCTGAAAAAGTAATTGTATGAATAAAACCAACTTTTTTGGTCGGGGGGCCGGGGGTTCAAGACAGCATTTCTCTGTATAGCCCTGGTTGTTCTGGAACTCGCCTTGTAGGACAGACTGACCTTTGACTCACAGAGATCCTCCTGTCTGTCTTCCTGGTGCTGGGATTAAAGGTTACACCAGGTCCAGAAATTAAAATATTTTTCATCTTTTTATAGGTTTCATAAATTCACTGGGTGATTCTACCCAAGAAAGCAAATTGCGGTATGTTCAGAGTTTCAAGTGGACTGATACATTGCAAGGACATGTTCCTAGGTAAGTGTGCTAATGAGGCCCTAAATCCAAGAAAACAAAACAGATAAGCATTTTCACTTGTTGGGAAACTAATTAAAACATTGATTTAAACTATTATGTTAAGTTTAAAATAATGTGTTCCTACCAGACAAAATCTGTTTTTGTGTCAATATAAATATTAACTTTAAACACCTTGGACTGTTTAATAACACCCAATTTGTAGTTCAAAACGGGCTTAATTTTTTTTCTCCTCTTTTCTAGTCATGTTTCTACTCTTGAAAAGTCCCTTCACAACTTTCTCAGTACTCAACTGTTAATAGTAGGTGTTATTGTGGTGTTAATTTTTAAAAACACAATTGGATGGATCTTTGTTTAATTAAAAAAAAGAAACGATGGAGCCAGCAAGATGGCTCAGTGTTAACAGTGCTGGCTGCCAAGCCTGACAACCTGAGTTCAATTCCCATAACTTGCCTTTTGACTTCTACACATGCCTTGTGGAGCATGTGTATCCACACACACAAATAAGTAAGTAGATAACTGTGAAAAGATAAAGTAAAAGCAGACAGGAAGAGATTGGAGATCACAAATCCCAGGGTGGTGCTACAATAGAAAGAATGGGTGTTGGGTTAGTACATGCCGAGACGAAATACAGGTTTTCTGTGAAATGAGCATCTACTTTAACTAGATTTTGATGTAATGATAATAGGAACAAAACAAGAAACTGTGGGCATGGTGAATGATGTAATGCCAGGCCTCTATAGAATTAAGACATTCACTATATGTTACTCTCCTTCCTTCCTTGGGCATGTTATGTGGCTTTTAGTAGTCTTGAATACCAAAGTTTTGCAAGACTTTTTCTGTTTTCCTTTGTATAATCACTGTTTTTCATCCAGAATTAAGGATTTGTTGTTGTGAAGACTTTGTAAAATGTATCCATTTGTATTGTATGTACAATGGTGTTTTGTCTGTGTAAATGTGGTGGATTAGAGAACAACAAGCAGGAGTCAGTTCTCTTCAACATATGGGGCCAAGGGATTGAACTCAGGCCACCAAACTTGACAGCAAGAGCCTTTATCTGCTAAGCCAAGTAAACTTTGTATAGCAATGTCTTCATAATTCACAGAACTTAATGATTTCATTTTTAATTCCAGTGCCCAGCAAGATGCTGTTTTTGAATTGATTTCCATGGGCTTTAATGTAGCATTATGGTATACCAAATATGCTTCAAGATTGGCTGGAAAAGAGAAGTAAGTTAGAAATCAAAGGTTTTGTGTGTGCATGTATGTGCATGTATTGTTTTTTTTTAATATATTGAATTTAAGTCTAAGCTATTTTCTAAAAGGTCCACTTGAAGTGAATGCAAGAGTCATTGTTTCATACTTAAGTACTGCAGTTATGCAGCTTAACCTTTGTTTTGTACATTTTTATTTATTGCTCTTGGAGTGGGAGAGGCCACACAGCCCAGGGTACATGAGGAGGTCAGAAGCCAGCTTTGTGGGATAGGTTCTCTCAGTATGCCAAGTCTCCAGCTTGTGCGGCAAGCCATCTCACTACCTCTGTATTCTAGTTTTAAAAGGGAAAAGGTTTCACAATCTTCTTAGATAGTGGTGGAACTAAGTAAGATCCCAGACCAAGAAGTCATTAAAAATGTGAATATTTGACGACACTTAAAGTACTATAAGCAGATTTAAAACAATGACAGACTTGGTCAACAAATTGCAGCTCATTATAAGTTCTCCATTTTTAAATGTGTAACCTAAAAATGCTATCAAGTCAGTTGAAAAATAAATGATATGAATAGGTAATTTATAGAAAAAGAGATACAACGGCCTATAAGTATATAAAATAGTGTTTAGGAGACTAAAGAATTACATAAAGCCAATGAGGTAATTCACTGGGTAAAGTTGCTTGCCATCCAATGGTGCAAGCCTGAGTTGGACCCCAGAACCCATAAAACGATGGAAGGAGAAAACCGAGCCCGCAGACTTGTCTTGTGACCTCTACTCATGCACCTGTGCACACAGAGAAAATAGCAGAGTTTTTTTGTTTTGTTTTGTTTTATTTTTAAGAATTGTAAAATTAAATGAGACAACTTTTGTAATAACTAACTTGGATACATCGTTAGAAAACTGGTACATTAGGTATAATTCATCCATACATAATAATATGTAGCCACCTAAGCATGAATCATGTTTGCTGATATAAAATGGTTCAGATGAGCAGAGTAGTGTGTGTAACTACCGTGATGTGTTAAGTTCATAGTATTCTGTATTAATGACAGATCAGTCTGGAAAGAAGTAAGACTGTTTAGCATTTACTTCTAGGCAAGGTCTCTATTTGTCTGCAGTGTCTTGGGATGTTTCATGTGCATTTTTTTTTTTTAGTGTCAAATTAGGTTTCATTTTCTTTTTAAGGAAGAAAGCTGATTGTTATGGAATATTAGTTGAAGATGTGTTACATTTGTTTATGCTGTGCAAGATTTGTTTAATGATGTAAAGATTTGTTGCATTCTTTTATGTTGCTATTTGTTTAGCTTTATGAAGCAATGTTACTTTGTCTAAAACATCTGATTGGTCTAATAAAGAGGTGAATGGCCAATAGCTAGGGAGAAGAAAGGATAGGCGGAGAGAATAAATAGGTGGAGAAATCTGGGAAGAAAAGATCAAGGAGCAAAAAAAGGAGGAGAGGGGGACCCCAAAGGCCAGCCACCTAGCTACACAGCAAGCCATGGGATAAGAAGTAAACAAAGGTAAAGGTACATAGAAAGGAAAAAGCCCAGAGGCAAAAGGTAGATAGGATAATTTAAGAAAAGTTAGCTAAAAACAAGCCAACCTAAGGCCGGGCCGTCATAAGTAAAACTAAGACCCCTGTGATTATTTGATTGCTGGGACTGGGTGGCAGGCCCCCGAAGAAGAATAAAGAATAAAGAGTGTTTAAAACAAACAGCAACAACTAATAATAAGAAACACATAATTTGGTTTTCTGGTGTTTTTAAATCATGTGTCTTTGTGTGCGTATGTGTACATGTATGTGGGTGCCAGAGGTACTGGGTGACCCTGGAGCTGGAGTCCCGGGCAGTTGTGAGCCTCCTGACATGGGTGCTGGGAGCTGAAATGGGTCCTCTGCAAGAGCAGCAAGTGCTCTTAGCCACTGAGCCATCTCCGCAGCCTTGGTGCTCTGATAATGTGTTAGTTGCTAGAACCAGAAATACAGCTCATCCTCTAACTAACATAACCACTGTCTTAAAGCATAACGGAAGATGAAGCAAAAGAAGTCCATCGAAGCCTAAAGACTGCAGCTGGGATTTTTAAACATTTAAAGGTAAAATGGGCATGGGGGCAGGGCAGGAGAGGGTGGGTCAGGGAGTGGCACATTAATTCTTGGACTCTGTATAGGGCTTAGTAATTCCACTGTGTCAAAGAGGTAGTTCAGGCCCTCCAGTAACTGTAGGGAGCCCCTTCACACCTCCATACCAAAGTCTAGATTCCCAAGTGCCTTTTCTAAAGTGACATGGGCTCTGCATGTAAGCCATGCACATCCTGTGTACTGTAAATCATCATAGAGTGTGAGTGCTCTGTGAGTGCTCGTCCTACTGGATTATCTAGGGAATGGTGACAAGGGAAATGTATACACACTTGGCACAGATGCTGCCTCGGTGGCTGAGTGCAGATATGGAGTGCTTGTGTCTGAGCAAACTGTGCATGTTGTACATTAATTGCCTTATTGGTGAGTTACGGCCAATTGCTATGCTAATAGCTCCATTTTTACCTTAAAGTTGGTGAGTCATAACCAGAAGTTTTAGCTGTAACATTCTGCTTACTTTTCTGTTTCTTACCCTGAGTGAAAACAACACAGATAAATGAGCGTCTGCCGTTGTGCATTGCTTTCTGCTGTTGCCAGGAGCAGTCACACTTCTTGGGTTGCATTCTGTGTCTCTCACTGGCCAGCCAATCACTATAATCTGTTTATATCAGCCTGAAGATAGAATGGGAACTTTGCGGAAAAAGCATGTGTCTTCCTCTAAGACTGCCCTTCTGCTGATTAAAACTACTGATTACCGAGGGCCTCTTGGAGGCAGCTTTAACGTGTTTCTTCATCCTGGATTAGATGTAGAATTTGTAGCATTTTCTTTTCATCACTGTTTTTTACTGTGAATGTACAGTTCACAGTACAAAGAGAATTTGGGTTACTATTACAGTTAAATACTCTCTAAGATAAAAATGTGCTTTGCATTATATTGAATATGTAAGAAATCTCCCCATAACCTAAATTTTGCTGTTGGGTTTCTTATAAAAGTTCATTTCGAATACACAAGCCCTCACCTTGCCTGTGATCTTTCAGCTGCTGCTTAGTCTGTCCTGTTAGCTCCCAGCGAGTCTCTAAGTTGAATGTCCCATAAGTTGGGTCTTCACCTCTGACAGCAGTGCTAAGGTGAGATTTGACATGTTTGTTTTCTGTTCTTTCTCTCTAGGAAAGTCATATACCCAAACTTCTTACCCCACCAGAAAAGGGCCAGGACTTAGAGGCTCGGCTTATAGATGCTTACGTCATCCAGTGCCAGGCTGAGGCTCAAGAAGGTATCTAAATACTTGAAAGTGTTTTGTCTTTAAGAATGTTTATGTTGGCTTTGGATTCCTTTAGAAAGCACCAGAATTGGCCATATTAGTTTCAGGTTTTGAGAGCTGATTATGACGCTCATTGTCTCTTTAACATTCCTTTGCTGTCCAGAGAGCTCCTGCCAGCTCATGCTCCATTAAAGAGGATTCTCTTTTTAAAATTAAATTTTAGGTGTGTGTGTTAGTGTATGTTGTGGGGCTATGTGTGCTGCCTTTGGAGGTCAGAAGAGGGTGCCGAATCTCCTGAAGCTGGAGTTAGAGGTGGTTGTGACCCTCCCAAAATGCATGTTGGGCACTGAACTTGGTTAGTTTTGACTGTGAGCCACCGCTCCAGCCACAAACATTACCCTTTACTCGTTTTTCCTCCCGTGTTGTGCTTATTATTCTCCTTCTTCTACTCACTAACTTACCTTGAAGCCCTCACCTGTCCCATACGCAAACAGTCAAGTTAACTCCTATAAGCTTTGTCTGTCGAGTGCTCTCAGGGCACTTCTGTATGTCATACTATTTTACAGTAACTCTCTGTGCTTGGCTAATAGTTGGCTAGGGGTTTAAAGATACTGTATCAGAAATGCAAAGTCAGTGTTTTCTTTTTGTGTTTATATTTTCTATAAATGTTTATACTAAAAAGTATTAAAAAGATACTATAAAAATCTGGAAGAAGACTAGCAGGCTGTCCTATGCTATTGTGGCTGAACTTCCGGTAGGTGGACATGAACTTAGAGACTGTGTTTCTGTGTGTCGGTTACAGTAACAATCGCCCGAGCAATTGAACTGAAGCACGCTCCGGGACTGATCGCTGCGCTTGCCTATGAAACAGCCAGCTTCTACCAGAAAGCAGGTAACCATGGTGTTGTCACACTCCCACTCCTTAGATCCTCATCTTCACTTGATTTTCCTGAAAAGGGAAGAAAGCGAGTTTCTCCTTTCTCCATTACAACACCAGGTCTTGCTTAAAATAAGAGGTCAGGTGTGGTGGCACAGGTACTCCAGAGGCTGTCACAGGAGGATTGTAGTAAGGCCGTCTGGGCTACAGAGTAAGATCAAGGCAATTGTCTCAAAAATAGGGAGACAGCTCTGTGGGTAAAGTGCTTGCCGTATGAGCATTAGAACCTAAGTTTGATCTGTAGGCTGTAAGAAAGCCAAGCGTGATGATGTGCCTGTGATCTTAGCACTGAGGAGGAAGAGTCAAGGGGGCTCCCTGGTTGCTAACCAATCACACTCAGAAGTAAGAGGCCTTGTCTCAGCAGTTAGGGTGAATAGCCTACACACACACACACACACACACACACACACACACACACACACACACACACACAATAATTACTAGGTTAAAATTAATGTATAAGGAGCTAGAAATACAGCTGGTGGTGTAAAGCACTTGAGTCAGTCCCCAGTGTCTCACAGCTGCGGCTTCTAAGGGGGAGATAGGGCTGAACTTCCACCATTACATCCAGTTACATGTAGCCTTTGCTTTTTTTTTTTTGCTCTTTACAACAATCTTATTTATGTATTTAGTTAGTTAGTTTGTTTTTAAGACTAGTCTTTCTATGTAACCCTGGATGTCCTAGTACTCACTAGACCAGACTGGCCACAAACTCAAGAGATTCACCTGCCTCTGCCTAAAGTGCTGAGACTAAAGTCATGCACTACCATATCCAGATCTTTATAACCATTTTATAATTGTTACCCTTATTTAGATAAGAAATCGACAGTAAAGTGTTATATGGCCACCTATAACTTGACTACTAGCATGTGGAAGGTGGGAACCAGAACTTGGTTCCTGTGATCTAGGAAACATACTGAGGTTTCTGTTTGGAGGTGCGTTACTGTCAGTTCCTGAGTAGATAATCAATTCACAGTCTAGGGACAGGGATGAACTTGTAGTCAGACCGTGATGTAAGATGCATCAGTGATGTAAGAAACTGACCAGTGTGGGTGTACTAGAGAACGCTTGCAGAGGAAGAGGCTCTTTTACTCTCGTTTCAAAACAAACGCTGTCTGATTTGATGGCACTGTGATTTTGAAAGAAAATTCCCAGCTCACATATGGGCTTGCTGTGTGAAGTCTCGGTGGTTAGGAAGAAATTGTTACAGGCTCCAGAGGAAATGAAGAAAGGTTTGATAGTGATAATGAAGTTGAAAATAAGGAAGACAAAAATCGATTTAGGAAGTGTTTGGATTATGTGATCATGTGTACACATGTGAGTAAGTGAATGTGTATTTTTAATGAACGGCTTAGTAGTGATTGGATAATAATATGAGTTGTTTCTGGTATCAAATAGACTGTCTACATGGCTATATTACATATAATTTTAAAGCTATGATACAGATACTTGCTTTGAAGTCTGTAGTCCTGTCTCTTTTTGTCATCAACTTAAAGCTACATTAACCATCAAATTGAAGAGGTACTTAATGTTGTTCAAAAATGTAATTATAAGAAATAAATCGTGTTAAGTATTTAGGGTTTTTTTTTCCCCTTTATGTATGAAAGCCCAAATTTAGACTAGATGGTACTCTGCTTTTAGCACCAGAACACAGGAACTAAGAAATGTTACAGTGAAACTGGGTGAAATGATATTTTGCTTTTTAAAATGTAACTTTAGATCATACTTTATCCAGTTTGGAGCCTGCATATTCAGCTAAATGGAGGAAATACCTTCACTTGAAGATGTGCTTCTACACAGCTTATGTAAGTACCCATAGCCCTACAGACAGACAGTGAATGCACTCTCTCTGGCCCCTTGATTGCCAGCTCCCTCATCTCCCCACTAATCATTAGCAGCAAGTCAGTGCCAGGCAGCAGTCAGGAAATGTTCCCTGGCAGTGAGTGAAGGAGTGAAGGAGATGGTAGGCCTGGAATTGCTGCGTGCTCCCAAACCGCACTCTCATTCTCTCGGTTGTTTAGCCTGTCCATTGAGAAGGACCAACAAATTCTAATCTTAACGGCTGGGGAGCATGGCTCAGTCGCTTGTGAGCAAGTGTGAAGCAAGGGCAACCTGAGTGCAGACCCCCAGGAGCCATGTTGAGCTGGATGCAGCAGTCAGCACCCCTGCAGCGAGAGAGAAGGCAGAAATGCCCGCAGCTAGCCTTGCATACCTTGCAGCAAACAACAGGACAGAGTGGAAGGTGGGGACTGAGTTTGCCTCTGACCCCTGCCCATTCACACCTCTATACACCTCTATATGATTGTGTTGTTTTGTTTTAATCTTAAGGCTTACCACGCAGTGTGACCTAGGTGAAAACCACCAGTATGCACCATTTTACAGGTTCCTTATTAGTTGATTAAACCACCAAGCTTGATTGCTATCACGTGAGAGGCGGTCAAAACTTTTTTCAGAGTTAAGTAAATATTTCTATCTTTTTTTTTTTTTTTTGGTTTTTACGAGACAGGGTTTCTCTGTATTGTTTTGGAGGCTGTCAGTCCAGCCCGGCCTCGAACTCACGGAGATCTGCCTGCCTCTGCCTCCTGAGTGCTGGGATTGAAGGGTGCGCCACCATCGCCCGGCTTTAAGTAAATTTTTTTTTTTTTTGGTTTTTCGAAACAGGATTTCTCTGTGGTTTTGGAGGCTGTCCTGGTACTCGCTCTGTAGACCAGGCTGGCCTCGAACTCACAGAGATCCGCCTGCCTCTGCCTCCCGAGTGCTGGGATTAAAGGCGTGCGCCACCAACGCCGGGCTTTAAGTAAATATTTCTATCACTTATATGTCACAGTGTTTTCTAACACATTCCTGCTCAGCACCAAGTGTCTGTATCAACAGATTTTAACAAGAGGACTTCAGGCTGACGAATTTTCCTTAAACTTGTGGTCCTTGCTGTGTGTGGTGAAACCCTAGCTGAGGCTGGAGGACCTGAACTGAGGATGGGTGGGGGTGGGGGCTCGACACAACCCGGGAGCACACGTGAGACAGACTCTACTTGTTCATCTCAAAACACTGCCCTCTCCCTTTCCACATGCACAACAAAGAATTTACTCCTTTTTTAACCTCTGCTCTCATTTTTAGAATGTTTCAGCCAGCAGGTTTTACTCTTGGAACATGGTTACAAGTCTGCTTTGCCTCAGGGCTGGACCTAATTATACCTTTCATTTGGACAGAGCAGAGACAGGGGGAAGCCTACCTCAAGTAAAGGACTGCATGGGTAGTCCAGGCAGTGACCGACAGTGTTTATCTGACATGTAAGTGCCAGGACAGAACGTATGAAAATGTGTCTCTCTTGCCAGGCATATTGTTACCATGGCCAGACTCTCTTGGCTAGTGATAAATGTGGAGAAGCAATCCGGTCTCTCCAAGAAGCAGAAAAATGTAAGTTTTGCTTTCAGGACTTTAACTCCCTTTAGAAAAAAATCTTTCGTCCTAAAGGGAATGAGTAGACTTTGGCTGAGTTGATGAAAGGAAATAGACAAGATAGTTGGAGAAAAGAAAAGACAATTCTTATCCTTGAGCCATAGAAAATGCTGCCTCCCAGCCGCGCTGTCATGTGCTGCTTTTACAGCAGGTGGAAACAACAGAGGTTGCTGTCTGACTTAAAGCTTTGAGCACTCACAAGCAGGGTGTAACCATTCTGAGACTGTTATCCTCTCTGCAGTGTACGCAGAAGCAGAAGCCCTGTGCAAAGAGTACGGGGAAACCAAAGGACCAGGACCGACAGCCAAGCCATCAGGACACTTGTTCTTTCGGAAGCTTGGAAGCCTTGTGAAGAACACCCTAGACAAATGTCAGAGAGAGAATGGGTTTATGTGAGTACTGCTCACTCCTTGATTCTGATACTACATGGCTCGTAATTGTTAAGATAGTCACATTTTAGCAACAGTTTTTCTCGCCAGTCCCAAAGGAGTTGTCTTAAATTGTATTTAAATTTAGTATTAATTTTCTCTTTAAATTACTGATAAAGTTGTTAAGGCCTTGTATTCTATGTATGATGATGTCATAAATATAG
The DNA here is from genome assembly GCF_017639785.1 of Mesocricetus auratus. NCBI lineage: Eukaryota > Metazoa > Chordata > Mammalia > Rodentia > Cricetidae > Mesocricetus > Mesocricetus auratus. The sequence continues at coordinate 10,941,122 of NW_024429266.1, forward strand.
GTTTAAAATCTAAATGTGAATTGTTAACATAGTTTATTTCACTTCTATAAAGGCTTCTTTTTCTATTAACTTTGTTTCAATATGCTACTTAGGTGTGTGGGGTGTATGGTATGGGTGTGTGTGTGTGTGTGTGTGTGTGTGTGTGTGTGTGTGTGTGTGAGAGAGAGAGAGAGAGAGAAGAGAGGGGGGGTCAACTTCTTTGCATATTTGTCTCACACAGCTAACTATAAAGTAGGAAATTTTAATTTTCCCATAATTCTGCCTGGTCCTTTTGGGCAGTAAGACTAAGACTGCCTGCCTCTTCATATTCTTCCTGTGATACTCTGCTTTGGTCACATGGACTTTTCACTTGCCTGGTTCAGTTTTAGTCACTTCCTTTGAAAATAGACTGAGTCCCCAAATCCAGGCCCACTGCCCGTCTGTATTCTTTCTGTCCTCGGAAGCTGCTGTTGCATTGTTCTGTAACTGCTAGGGCTTCCTGAGTTTCTCATCTGTCCATCTGGGACTGTGCCCCCAGGGCAGAGAACTGTCATACTCATCATAGTCTTGAATATATTACGTGCTCAAGTAGTTGCTGAATAAGTGAATAAACCCACCATTTCAATTGCTTTTTGCAGTTACTTTCAAAAAATCCCAACAGAAGCCCCACAACTGGAACTCAAAGCAAATTATGGGCTGGTAGAGCCTGTGCCTTTTGAATTTCCTCCTATGAGTGCTCACTGGACACCGGAAGCGTTGGCTGCATTTGATCTCACCAAGAGACCCAAGGATGACAGTGTATGAGAACGGGGTTTTTCCTTCCGGTCACAGACCTTTAAGAAGAATGCAGAGCTGGTTTGCGATGTCTGTCTACTTCAGCAGGGCTGTGTGTGTCTGCAAGCTCAGTTAGATTATTGCAGAGCTTCATAGTCAGTTGTCGACTGCTCTCAGAAGTAGCCCCTGCACCTTTAGTAACTTAAGGAGAGTGTGGGGGAAGGTCATCTGTGTTGATGTTGCTATCACAGTGCCCCTCTGACACTGGGTATTTGAAGATTCAACTTAACTTCAGTACGCTGTGGTGCTGGGAATCAAATGGTAGCTCACATGGGAAGTTATGTGTGATTACCAAAAGACTAGGGATCTGTGACCGGAGAAGTGGGGATGGTGTTACAACCCTAGTCCTCCCATGACATGCATATTTTTATAGTTTCCTCCCCATACAAGTACTCCTTTGCATACTCAATTTTTTCTTCTTATTGAGCCTCTTAAATAGTACTTTAAAGATAGCCTATGTTGTCATAAATTGTCTCCACACACTAGGGTTCTGTTGCCAAGTTTTTCCTTCCTCAAAAGATGTAGAGGAGGAAACCCTGCTGGCTGTGGGCCGGCGGTCTAGGTTTCCGTCCACTGCGGTGTTGCCTGTGGGCAGCGTTTTAGAATGCAGCTTCTGGAATGCCGTGGGTAACCTCAGTGCCACCCCTTACAATATAGCGCCCTTGAAGGTCTAAAGCAGAGGAGATAGATCCGTGCGGGTTTTTTCAGTCTCCGTGTGCATTTTTACCTTGTTTTCTTTCTCCTTAGGTCAAACCCAAACCAGAAGACGAAGTGAAACCTGTAAAGGAACCAGATATCAAACCTCAGAAGGACACTGGGTGTTCTGTCTCTTAAGAGTGTAACACTTGCTTAGAAATCTTGCTGCCAGTCCCCAAGATAAGCTGCGGGACTTCAGCTCACATTTTCTGATTTCTCTGAAGCCCATAGGATAATTATTAACTTCGGAGGAACTTGGCCTTTTGTTTATTTATTCTTGATTTTTAACATAGAAGTGTTTCATGCTTTTGTTTCTGGGCTCTGCTTTTTTTAATCAGGACAACATTTGGAAGGGTTGTTTTGTATTTTAATGAGTATGTGGGGGTTGGGCCTTGTTTGAACTCTAGACAATAAGTTTCATGTTAATGTTTTCTACCTTCACTAAAAAAACAATGCTTATTTTCCTTCTTGTTCAATACCAGAATAATGTTTTAAGAAGTGGGTTCACCTCATCATGACTTGTTAGATATGAGTCTAACTCAGCCTTCTGGTAAGAAAAGAAAATTGCAGTTAAAAGTCAGAAAACCTTCAGACCAATAATTCCCTAGAAAATCAGTGTTTAGAAGAATGTGGAAGTTACTTGAAAATGGGTGGTGACAGGTCTGCAGTCTGCTGTCTGGCATACACCTCCCTTACCTGCACAGCCCCTGCTCCCGTAGTCACCCCCAGTATCCAGACAGTGGTTTGGTGTTTTGCTTTTTTTACAAGTACCTTTTCTAATGAATTTTTTTACTTAAGGGACAAAGTTTTGTACTAGCATTTGGTGTTTCCTTGTAGAGAAGTAAAAAGAATGGAGTGTGTTTTGAAGAAGTAAAACACTGCATGTTGTAAAGAAAGCCTTGGTAAACTCAACTGAGATAGGTCGTCCTGGATCACCCTGATGACGCCTTTGTTAAAAGCATTTAAGAAAATGCCCTTGGTTACCTGATTTTGGTGTACATTGTGTTTTTAACATGGTTTTCTTCAATATATAGCTTATCAGAATTGTTTGGCTGTAGGCCAAGGCCATAGCCCCAAAAGGTTAGGATGTAGACATAGACTATGATCTTCAAAGTGGGTTGTACTGCTTCGAGTCTGTTTATATCCACAGACTAGGAAATAGCAATATGTGACACTTTAACAAGTCATATATCTGTAGTGTGCCCCTGCTTGGCTACTCTGCTGCAATGTTAACTCCTTTCATAGGTGGCAGATTGGCTCACTTGATAGGAACAGTAGTGTACACGAGAGCTTACTGTGTAGCAGCCAGTGTGCAGGCACGTAGACAGACCACTGCACCCACATAGCAAACCCTTTGGGAAACACATCAATCACAGAAAGTATTGAAACAAGAGATGAAGAATGAACGGATGATTTCTTCAATCAAGATTGTATTCAATAAATCATATACCATAGTTTACACTCCTTTGGAAAGGTATGTAAATCAGGTTTTGTTTTGTTTTTTATAGAAATGCTAGTTACAGCTTACAGTATCTATTTAATATTTGAAGCTGCAGCTTTCAGAATACTTGGAGAAACTACTGAATGGGCATTAAATTTTATTTTGCTGCCTGTAGAAAGAAATACTAAATTTCACCCTTACCATGGTCACTTGTCCTAAATGCCAGTTACTGACAAAACTTTAACCAGTACTTGCCCCCGCCTGTTTGCTCTGCCTGTGGGACTTATTTTAGGCACTATTACTCACCAACCTAGGGAGTGAGATTTTTGTGGACTGACTAAACTTGTGAAATGGAAACACATAATATGTCCAGTGCTTCTGTCCAGTGCAGTAAGTACAGGTGTTGAAATCCACACCTGGCAGCGTTCACATGGTCAGATGAGAAGTCTTCTGTTGATTGAAGAGGTGACACCAGCAGCCTAACACACCCTGTTACATAAGGTTTTGAAGTGACATTGGGGACTTGGGGAGGTACAGAATGTGAACACTGGCATGAAGGCCATAGAGAAATGGAACTGCACATTAATGTTGCATGTATTTCATACCGGGCAAGGACAGTTCACATACTACTTCTGCTCAGTGTTTATATAATGATTTATCTTTTTATTTATGGAAATAAAAGCAATTTTACCTACATTTTCACTGAATTTTTTGTGGGGGTGTGTGTTTCATATACTTAGCTAATAGCAGATTTAGTACAGTACATATTCTTTCTTACAGTAATAATTTTAAATGACATTTGCATCAGTTCTGTGCTTCCTGAGTTAATTTCCTTGACATACTTTGTAGATGGAGTTTCTGTCCCGCCTGGTCCCACAGCCATTTAGCCCCAAATAAACACACAGAGACTTATATCAATTATAAACTGTTTGGCCAATGGTTCAGGCTTCTTACTGGCTAGCTCTCTTAATTATTAACCCACAACTATTAATCTATGTATTTCTACATGGCCTTATCTTACCAGAGAGCGCCCAGCACGTCCTATCTTCCCAATAGCTAGATGGCATCTCCCAGGGCAGGGTTACAAGCAACTGAGGGCAGGGAGAGAAGGGTACAGGGTAGAGTCTCAGCTGTGAGGCCCAATGATCCTCCTCACCCCCTTTCCCAAGAGAGCTTCAATATGCCAGTCATGCAAGGGTCACATGCAGGTGATCACTCTTGTGGTTTCAAGACAGCAACACCCTGGTCATCCTTCAACAAGAGTTCCACAACCATATAGCGCAAGAGGCCAGACAGCAACCTCAGAAGCCACTGGGCCTTGACTTGGGTGACCCACTGGAAAGGTTTAAACAGGAGTAACAGGATCAAACAGTTGAACAAGTTTGGATTTTTTTTTAAGTTTAGGCTGTATAGGAAGCCTAAGATGACCTTTACAATAATACAGACCAGGGTGGGACAGTTAATGGCAGAAAGTCTTAGGGTTCTGGAAATACACAAGATAATTTCTTGAGATATTTAATATGAGATTTGATTGAAGAATCAATAATGGCTAATGCTTTCAGCCTGAGAAATTAGAAGGATAGAATTGTAAAGGTGGGGTTTAAATGAGTCCACCAGACAAGGCAAGATGCCTCTACAGAATTGGCATATATTGAGATAGCAAGACTACCAGGATAGATGTGTGTGTGTGTGTGTGTGTGTGTGTGTGTGTGTGGTGATCCAATCTAATCAGGATTTAGAAGCCTGCCTATTTGACATCCCAGAAAAACTGGCAAAGAGGTGGATCTGTGAAATACACCCAGAGCAAAACCCTGATGTAGAATATATACACCCCAGAGTCATCTGTGTGTAGACAGTATTTAGGCCACAAATCATTAAGAGGCAGTCTAATATTGAAAGACTGGACACGGCATGGTCTGCTGATCACACTGTGTACCTTTACAAGTAAAGGTCTTCTGAAGAATCGAACAGGTTAAACAGCTTGACACAAGGAGCCTTTGACCTGGGAATTGGTATAAAGAGAGAAATGTTACCAAGATGTTCAAAAAGAAAACCAAACATTCCAAATTGCTCTCTATTGAGCCACATGACAGGCACTGTGATCAACAAGGTGAATTCTGTATGGCATATTTTCAAGTGACCATTAGGTGGCAGAAAAGCCTTCTCTAAACCAACTGCGAGCTACAGTCTTCCTCCACCCTGTCTGGCTAGGAGTCCTCTGAATCAAAGACAAGTTAGTCTAGTGAATGCAGAGTACTGTAGTTACAGAGAAGAGAGAACAGGGAGCCAACAGCCTGTAATTCACAGAGGAGAACAAGCTATCCAGAGTAGACTGTAGGTGTGGTTCGCTTTGGAAAGAGATGTTTGGGTGGTCTTAAGGAGCATGAGTTGACTACAACCAGTCCGTTAGGCCGTATTTAAACCTTTCATATTCAAGCTTTTTAGATTTTCGTGAGACTGAAGTAGACAGGGCTCAGAAGTAAAAGACAAGGATCCTTCCTAGAAAATAATGCACAGAGCATTCTAGAACTGGCCTGAAGTTTAAGCTTTCTGTAGTTCACCACCTCACTGAACTTTGCATTTAAAAGTTATTTCTTTTCCCACTCTTCATAAGACGTGCTGATCTTCAAATTTGACTGCAAGTTGGGGTCACCTGGGTAGCTTCACAGACTTCAGGTGGCCTGTGTATCCTGGGACTGTGATATAAGTAAGTGGCCTGCGGTACATCTCTTTGGCGCTTCTATCAAGACCCAGGTGACTCTAAAGTCGAGTTTGGGAACACCAGGTTTGGTCAATGTTGACTGTGTAAACATAGCAAAGCTCCCCACAAATCAAACACGTCCCTCCTTGTAAGACAAACACAAGATCATTTCCACGTCAGCACACACAGGGACTTGGTGTGGCCTCAGTTGGGTGTGATCAATTTACCTTCTGTGTAACAGCTTCTAGCTGAGAAGAAGGTGTCTAATTACGGCGAGGAAAAGGAAGCATCATGTGAGTTGGCTTCTGAAAGTATTTTTTATTTTCCTTGGATTGTCATAGAATGTGTTTTGTTTCACATGACATGTATATTTACTTGTTCAATACTATCATGATTCATATTATTATTGGTCTTAACAAATTTAAATGGTGACTTATTTATTTAGTGCTCACTGTCATTAGAAACCAAATGGTACCTTTGCTTCCTGTCACTTTCCTGGGGCTTCTGTGCAGCTCACTGGTACTAAGCCAGGGACAACAGGTGGACCCTCCAGGTCTCCTCAGTGATCCCCAAAGGTGCTGTATCCTGTTATTGTGCCTCAGAAAATGAATTTAACACATCTGCCTCCCAGACATTCTAGAACTCTGATCTTCTCAGTTGCATAAACTAAGCATTGCACCAATAAGACATGGTTACTTGTGTTACCAAAAATAATAAAGTAACAGGTGACTTCATTCATGAGTGCTTTTGTGTGCACACACCTGCATCCAGTTTTGCTTGTGCTGCTCATAAAATAGTTCTGAATTGTCAGTTGTCAACCTTCTAAAAAGAATGCTAACAATGATTGACATTTACTTCTACTACTGATGAATTCCTAATGCCTCCCTCTCCTTCATATTTTTGTTCACAAGCTTCCCATCCTTGTCTCCATTTGTATTTGTTTTTTAATTAAGATTGATTTATTTATCATGGGTACAATTTTCTGCTTGTATATATGCCTCCATATGAGAAAAGGGCACCATATTTCATTATGAACGGTTGTGAGCCACCATGTGGTTGCTGGGAATTGAACTCAGGACCTCTGGAAGAACAGCCAAGTCTATTAGCCACTGAGCCATCTCTCCAGCCCTCCATTTGTTTTGTTTTATTTTTCATTTTTTTTAGAGAGATAGAAGTTCTCACTGTGTAGTCCTGGCTGACCTGGAACTCTCACTTTGTAGACCAGTATGGCCTTGAACTCACAGAAATAGCCTGCTTTTGCCTCCCCAGTGCTGGGATTAAAGGTATGAGCCACCAAGCGTGGCCTTCTTGCTTTCTTTTTTAGGGTAATTGTTTTCTTTTACTTCTGTTAATTATAAAATTATGCATCCTCGTTTCTTTTTTTCTAGTTATCCTTAAATTGCTCACTTGTGTGCCAAATAACGTATCTCACATATCCCTAAACAATTCTTGGAAGCTATTATCTCATAGTTTTAATGGTCTAATACTTAGTACTGTTTTATCTTCATCTTGTCCCCACTGAAATTGTGTTAAGGGTCAATACCTACTGTTACTTGAATTTTTCTCTTTTCATTTAAATTCTGTTTCTTACATATCACTCTTGCTTCTTTTTGACGAAAACAAAAATTATTAACCATGTTTTCATGTCACTCTCTCAATTGTTGTTTTGCTAGTAACTGAATTCCTTTTGACAGGAATTCACTGTCTGATGGATCATTGTCTACTTGAAGTTGGCCAGTACTGTAATTGCTACACCTTTGTGAGTAATCTTTTCTTTTTCTATCAAATTAGTTATTTTCTGTTGGGTTGTAGGTGTATTTCAGCAGTAGTACTTAGCTAGCATACACGAGGCCCTTTCCCAGGATTGCTTATGAGGAAACATTTTCTGTCATTTTCACTATCTATCTATATCTGATTTCATGCCTGTTCATCCCCTTTGGTATTCTCTGTTTCCAGATGTGAAGCCTGTTTCTTTCTTCCATTGCGGACAGTTGACAAGCCATCTCCTCCTTGCTCTTCCTGTTCAGTGCTTCCAAACTCTCATTAGACATCTCTTGTACTTTCTTACCTATGTTTTGTAGCTCACAACTTTGGATTTGTGTTAAACACGTATGTATTTATTCCATACTCTGAGAGCTTCCTTGGATTTCTTCACTGCTTTAAATGTATACCCAAGCTTTCCTGTGTTGGCTGTATGCCTCCTTTCTAGAATTTCTGTCTAGTTCCTTCTGTGGGTGTTACATTTCCCTGTGTCTTCCCAAACACAGCAGACCCAGGAAGACTCGCTTGAAAGTTTCCATCTGTACTCTTCAGGGTTCTCTAGCGTAACAGAACTTACAGAATGAATCTATATAGAGAGAGGGGGATTTATTAGACTGACTTACAGGCTGCAGTAATCCAACAATGGCTGTCTGTGAATGGAAGGTCCAAGAATCCAACAGTTGTTTAGTCCCATGAGGCTGCATGTCTCAGCTGGTCTTCAGGATACACCAGAATCCTGAAGAAGTAGGCTCTAATGCCATGAGGGAATGGACTTGTGCAAGGCAAGGGACAAGCAGGCAAAAAAGCAAAAGCTTCCTTTTTCCATGTCCTCATCTTGGCTTCCAGTAGAAAAGGTGGCCCAGGTAAGATTGGGATTAGAGATGAGTCTTCCTACCTCAAAAATCCAGATTAAAAATGGACCAAAAGCCCTCACAGGTACCCCTCCATGTGGGGTTTTAGTTCCAGATGTAGTCAATTTGACAACCGCTTATTTTATTATTCTAAATCCTTGGATCAGGTCTATTACAGATCTTGAATGTAACCATTTGCTGAAAACGTGGTGCCCAGCCCAGGGTGCTGTTGAGAGGTAGGTGGTGGAGCCTTTAAGTAGGGCCCAGTGGAAGGAAGCTAGGCCACTGGGGGCATGTGTTAACCTTTCATACTCCCTCTCTCTTTGCTTCCTGTTCTCCTTTTAAAACATTGAATCAAACTAACCTTTTCTCTCCGTAAGTTTCTTATCCCAAACAGTTTGCCTGAGCAACAGGAAGCTGACGGGCACAGACTCCGATGCCCGTTGTCAGTTGCACTTCCCTCTTCATGGTTTGTTTCTTTGAGCAGTTTCTAAGTTTCTGCAAGCACGTCCTCATCAGAGGTCCTTTTTAGCAAAGATTCAGGAGACCCTGTTTTGTTGAAGTATAATCCGAGGTAGGTTTGTCTTTGCAATCGGCAGGGTTGTGAGGGTATCCTGGTTTTGATTCCTTGACTTTGCCGTCGTACATCGTACACAGAATGACCCTGTACTGGCTGCCTATCAGTGTATGGTCTGGCCCTACGTTCCAGTTGTTTTCCAGGAGAACATTGCCACGATATGGCAAATTCTTCTGCTACCTTTGCAGGCCATGAGAGTTTCTTGAGTCCGTAAGTCATAGATACAACAGTGCTTTATTATCTTATTTTTCATGTGTAGCTCATGTTAACTCCTCATTCATACTCATGGCATTCATGACGGGGACTCCCCTCTCAGTATTGACATTAGCGTCCAGCCTTAAGGCCTGCTTCTGATTTGGAAACTCCCGGGAGCTGCCTGGGCTCCCGCTCATGCTCTGTTTCCTCCGATTCTGACCTCTAGGCCCGCCCCTTCCTGCCTGCGTGTCTTTCTTCCTTATTCTCTTCTTCCACTTACCTCTCTTCTTCTCCCCCGTCTTAGAGCAGCTATGAGCTAATGTTTGTGACTGCTAATTGTGACTGTGGATTTCTGTGTGTTTGGAGCAAAAAGGAGAATTATTCCAAATCAGCTAAGTCTGCTATACTTGATGATATAACCTTAAAACATATTAAATGTTATTAAAAAATAAGTGTGCTTTTAGCATTGGTGCCTGCTATATATGCTACTAAGCTAATGATAGATAATGATAGCTAGCTTTTATTAAACATTATTTTCTAAGAATTGTTCTACCTTTTTATGTCTTTATAGTAACTATAAAGACTTGCTACAGGATCATTTTGTATTATTTAATAGATGAGCATACCATGACAGGCATATATTAAGTAGTAAGATTTTTAAATATAGGTATCCTGGCACAAAAGCTTTTATGCTTTATTGAGATGTGCTTTAAATATAATAAAACCAGAGGCAGCAAGACGGCCCAGCAAGTAAGGGTACTTGTGGCTAGATCCGACTACCTGAAGTCAACCTCTGGGAGCGTCAGTGTGGAAGGACCACGAGTGCCTTAAAGCTGTCCCCTGACCTCCACACTCAATGCCATGGCATACCCACCCCCAACCCCACACAAATAAACAAATATTTACAAAATTAAGTAAAGCTAACTAGCTTCCACGTCACATTTGCTTAGTTTCTATAAATGTGTGCAGCCAGGAGACCTCTATTATAGCATGACATCTATTTCCATCTAAGAAATTACCTTTGGTGCCCGTGTTGTTTTTCTTTCTCCTCGTGAAAACACTGAGCTTTTTTTTTTTTACATCTGTGTGTTGCCTTTCCTAAACATAAATGGAATCTCCCCATGCAATGACTGGCTTCTCTCGCTTAACAGAATGCTCTAGAGAGTCTTTCACTGTGTTACAAGTGTTAGTTGTTTCATTCTGAATTATGGAGTAGCATTTCATCGACTAGATAAATTCCTTTTTGCTCCCTTGCCTCTATAGATGATGGTTTGATTTGCTGTCAGTTTGGGATGCTCACAAATGGATGTGATATGAATATTCACATTTGTTAGACATTTTTTTCATTTTTTGGGTAGTTATCAAAGGAAGAAGTTAAAAGAGGAAATAGTAAATGTATGTTTAGTGTTTAAGAACTTGCCAAATGTTTTTTATTGCTTTTTTGAAACAGAGTTTCTCTGTGTGACAGCCTTAGCTGTCCTGGAACTAGCTCTGTAGACCAGGCTAGCTTCTAACTCACAGATATCTGCCTGCTTCTGTCTCCCAAGTGCTGGGATTAAAGTCATGCACCACCACCACCACCCATAACCAAATGGTTTTCTAAAGTGATTCAAGAGACTGATTTTGTCTCACTGATTTATAGATTTCAGTTCTTGGTCACATGGGCTTCAGGTGGCACAGCATAACTTCGTGGGAATGTGGCAGAGGAAGCCTGGTCATATAATAGCCAGTAGGAAGCAAAGAAAGAGGAAAGGCCTCCAGGCCCTACAAGGGTGCACCCTGAGTGACCTTGTCACCACACTGGAGGTGGTGAGACCTGGGAGAATGGCACGGACGAGCAAAGCAGACGAAAGTCTCACGCAGTAGCCGGCTTTATGCGGGGCATCAGGCAGTTTACGCTCTGAGGGTTAAGAAGGGGCACCTGAGAAAAGTGGGCAACCACGGGTGGCTGGCAAGCCGCACATGGTAGATAAGCCGCACGTGGTAGGCAAGCCGCGCGTGGTAGGCAAGCCGCACGTGGTAGGCAAGCCGCACCGCACGAGGTAGGCAAGCCGCGCGTGGTAGGCAAGCCGCCCGTGGTAGGCAAGCCGCACCGCACGAGGTAGGCAAGCCGCACGTGGTAGGCAAGCCACACGTGGTAGGCAAGCCGCACATGCAAAAACAGGTTTTCCCAGAGAGGAATATAAATAGTGTAATGTGCCTTTTTCCACCAGCCTGGTCCCAGAGCCGCATCAGTCCCGAATGAACACACAGGAGGCTATATTAATTATGAAGCTGTTGGCCATTTGCTTGGTTTCTTATCGGCCAGCTCTGACTTAATTATTAACCCATAACTGCTGATCTGAGTATTTCCACATGGTCTTCTTACCAGAGAAAGGGTCTGGACCTCTTACTCCTTTGGTGTCCTACATCGTGACTGCCTGTGCCTCTGTTTCCCAGAATCCTCAACTCCTAGTCTCACCTATCTTGCTTCCCTATTGGCCAACAGTGCTTTATTAATCAACCAGTAGGACAACATATACACAAAAGAACTTCCCCCATCAAAATAGCAATAACCAGTTGTAATGAATAATCTGAAGTGAACTCTTAACTATCCAGTACACATTGGAGGAACATGAAAACACATTCCAAGAACAATTTTGTGTTTAAAGAAACTGGAGTTCCAAGACTCTTTTCTTGTTTTCCTGGAGTTTTTTTTTTTTTTCACGAGCACTCAGAATTCTCCTCAAACAATCCATTCTTGGACCATGTTCCAACATGGTCTCAGACCCTTCCATCAGACCCCACCTTCTAAATGTCCTAATATGTTATAGTAGCATCACAGGTTGGGGACCACACCTGAAACACCTGGGCCTTTGGGGAACATTCCAGATCTAAACAATAGCACCTTCTCACTAGCAATGTATGAGTGCTCCAATTGCCTCACATACTACCCAATGTGTGATATTATTAGTCATATTAAATCCTAGTCACTCTAGTGGGCATATTTTGACATCTTACTAGGCTTCAATATGCAGGCCTCTAATGATTAATGACACGACCATCTTTTCATGTGTTTATTTGCTCCCTATAACTCATGTTTGGGAGTCTGCTAAAATCTACTGGTTATGTGAGAATTCTCTCTTATCTATTGGATTATAGTAATTCTTCACATATTCTGAAACGCTTCTTGATCGAAACGGGCTTCGCAAATATTTTCTCCTGTCTGTGCACAGTCTGTGCTTGTAAATAATTCCCTGTGTCATCTCTCAATGCAAACTGGAATGATTGAGAAACTTTGATGGTCAATTACTCACTCCTACCAGCAGTTGTGGGGTTTACAGTAATTAAAAGATCAGACAACCATGATGAATATCCAAAACCACATTTTTACTAAACAAATCTCTTTTATTCTAATAGAGACTGAGCATTCCTCTCGGGTGTGAAGAGTCAAGACTGCTGATAGGGTTACCTCTGAACTCCGTCTTTACCTTGACTGAGAACAGCTAGACACCCCCCGGCTCTATATAAACCCTGTGCTGGGCATCTTGTCCTGGAGCATTCTGTTTTCACGTAACTGGGGAATCCTTTGTGGAGGAAGGCCATCTCCAGCAGTTATATTCAGAAATGAGTGGATCTTATAGAAGAGCTGTTCCCAAAAGGGTTATCCACTTTGCTGACGGAGACACCATGGAAGAATACAGCACAGAGGAAGACGAAGAAAGAGAGGAACAGAACTTGGCACATGATCCTGTAAGCTCATCGTATTAGTACCAGTGGGAGGAGAGGAATAAATAAGAGATCGATCCAGACAAATTATATAGAAAATATGGCTTTACATATTCAGGTTTTGGTCCCCTTGATTACTTTCTAGATCACATACAGGCAACAGACAGTCATTGGTTAGTTAATTTTCTCACTGGTAAGAGAGAAAATTAAGCATTTGTAATATATTTTGAAATCTTTGTATAAGAATCGACAGTCACTACTCCTGATATTAATTACTTGAATTTTTAATCATAGTTATCTATTTGTCGGGGTTGAGAGCACACATGGCGTGGCATGTACGTGGAAGCCAGTAGACAGTACGGAGGGGTCAGTTTTTCCTACCACCACGTGGGGTCTGGGGCCTGAACCCAGGTTGTCAGGCTTGCCAGTAAGTGCCTCTGCCCACTTGTTAATAATTATCCTAAATTGGTCTCTCTCTATTTTTCAGTCTAAACTTTCGTGGGGATCATACTTCTGGTTTTGGGCAGGTCAAGTGGCAAGCAATTCAATTTCTAGTAAGTACTGTTGAGGTTTAGTTTGTTTTTCTTTCTGTCCTAGCTGTGTATTAATTGATTCTCCAAGACAGATGAGACTTCCGGCTGTTCCATCCACTCCTCAGGATTCAGAAATGATAATGTGGTTACTTCTAAGTTCATGTGTCAACTGTCTGAAAGACTTGGAGGTCCTTCTATCTGCCTTCTGTTATTCTTTCTACCAGTGGAACTTGATTAGGATGGGATTGGCTCTCCAAAGTATCGTCAACATCATTGCCTTCCACAGTTGTGGAAAACATGCATTCTTTAAAGGGTCATTCCATCTGACCACATCACTCCATTATTATTAGTTTTAGTGTAGCTTGAAGACTTACTTACTGCTTGTTGCCATGGCACCCAAGCCAGTCAGGCCTTCACACTTTCTTCAGGTCTACTTGGGATGTGAGTTTCCTGAGTCACCCTGTCCTTAGTCCCTGAATGACTGAATCACATGAGAACAGAGATTGCCAGCACATCTTTTCTTATCTTGACCCAAATTTCCTTCTTTAAAAGTTCCCGCCATCTCTCTAGTTATCACCCTCAGAGCTGTGCAAAGCCAGCCCACATTCGTTCATGGGTCAAGGATGCAAATAATGAAGCCAACAGTCAGTCCTTCCTGAGTTTATTCTTCATCTGGACAAACTTCCAGATTTTTAAAAAATATATTGAATGGTACACTTCAAAGTTCCCCCATCACAGTCACTCTAATATAAACATGAGCTCTATTGGTCCCTCCTGGGGACATAAGTGATGTCCTATATGCTTATTTATAGCTCATAGAATCTTACTTTGTTTTACTCACATTTTTGACACAATTGGCAAAAGTATAATGACTCATTTCCTTCTAATGTGCCTGCTTGTGAATGTAATATCGGGAAAAATTACTTTTTACTGTAGAGTTCTGAAAGAAAATATAAAATGTAGCTCTCGCAAACTTATCTTTACTCATCCATTAAAAAAGCATTACTGACTGCCTACTGCATGCCCTGCACCAAGCTGGACTCTGAGACACAAAGGCAAATGATGTCTTCATGGAATTCGATTTTCAATGAATAATATAGACTAGTAAATGTGTCCAGAATTGTAATTTGTGCTCATAATTGTCAGGATAGGAACAAGTTGGGGGACTAGGGACAGGGAGAGTCAGGAAAACTGACATAACGAGAAAGTCCTGAGAGAACCATGAAAGTATCTGATTAGCTGATGAAAGTTTGGGAACCATAACATTAGTCCCCATCATAAACGGTTAATCACTTCGAAGGAAGGAGCCGTCATAGCTTTAGTTTTTTCCTGCCCTTGCCCTAGGTCAAGTAAAAGATACAAAACTCTACAGGATGAGAGCATAAAGGAATGGTCTACAGTGATTTTCATTGGGGTTTTGGCTTAGAATGATACAACTTCCTGGGCATGGTGGTTCATGACTATGGTCCTGGTTATTCCAGAGGCCCAGTGTGTAAACAAGTTCAGGCTCTTAGCACCTTGGCTGACCCTAAGCTTCAGGCATGCATTCAGTTTTTCTAAGTGTTTGTTCCTCCTTCCAGCTTGTGAATTCCTTGGTGAAAGATTTGCCATCTTCTTTGGCCTTACTGAACCCAAATACCAGTATGTGCTGGATGAGTATCACAGAACACAAAATAAGGTAGGTCGAGTCCTGCTGGGGTGCTGGGGGCTCTGAGAGGGGTGGGGTATTTTACTAGTTGGGTTTCTGCTTGCTTTGACTGAACACTGGCAGAAGGGACTCAAGGAAGGTTGATTGACAGGTGGACAGACTCACAGAAGCAGGGAAGTCTTGGTAGCCAATGGCTCCATAGCAGTGGTGGTGGTGAGGCTCTTTCTTTACATCTAGCTGGATCAGGAAATTGAGAAGGAACAGGAAGCTGCTGCTCTAGCTAGGCCTATTAGCCCAAAATTTCCACAATCTCCTGAAACAGCACTACCAGCTGGAAACCAAGTACTCAAATCCATGAGTCTATAGGGAATATCCAAAGGTTTGGAGTATGGAAGAATGTGTTCCCATCTTATAATCAAGCCATGCAGTTGCACTGAGTTCCCATGACCAGACTGGCTCACATTTCTGATGCCTCTTACCCCTCAACACCCCTCACTTAGCATTTGCCTCCTTCTCATGAAATCAGGATTTCATAAGTAGAATAGCAAAAAAGTTGAGCATGAAGCTTGATATTGCTTAAAAGGCAAAGCTTCTTACATGAGTGTCTCTATGAGAGGGCGTTCTGAGGCTGGTGCCTGTTCTGTGAAATTTTTCCTTCTTTCTCTCCATCCAGGAAGGTGACAAGGAGTTTGAAGGGAATGGATCAAAGACCCAGGATGCTGAGGTTCCTAATGAAAAGTGTCACCTGGGAGCTGGTGGCCAAGAGTATGGGGCCATCTCTTCCAGAGAAGGCCCAGGGGCAGTTTCCAGCTCATGATGGACAGCAGAACCTACCCCTGCATTCCGATGCCTTGACTATTGGTTACCATGGTGACAGCACAATAGGCAGTACTTGTGAGCTTGGTCTGGTTCTAAGCTCATGAATGAATTCTCAAGAATCCAAGAGTTATATATAACAAGTAAAGCAATTTTAGAGACTTTCACAATATAAAATTTTAATTGTGAACACCTACCCTGATGTCATCCCAGTAATAGAAATTCTGTCTGCTCTGACTTTGCACAACAGCAATGCCTCATGGGCCTGAAAGTCTGGGCTTCCATTTTTATGATGGTGTTAAAGTCCAGTAAAAACAAAAAACAAAACAGAACAAAACACTAGAAATCTAAATTTAACCTACGAATTCCCCTTATAACAAGTATTTTCTTCTATACAGCCAACTGAATTCATTGGAACTTGTTTTACCATCGGCAACTTCATCAGTACATTACCCCCTTTAAAGATCTTTGTCAACATCTTTGAGAGTTCCATGGTAAAATCAGTAGCTGAGTGCTAGAAATAGTCTGTGTCCTAGTTCCCCTTGTGTTGCTCTGATGAAGTCCTCCAACAGAAGCTGCTTAGGGGCGACTGTTTATTTCAGCTCACAGTTCCAGGTTCCAGTCCATCATGACGGGGGGTGCACCGCAGCAGGAGCTCCAGAGAACCCAGTCTTGTGAAGTCCACAGTGGGACTAGGGCAATGGGTGCATGGATGCCAGTGCTCAGCCAAGTCTCTTCTTCCCATCAGTCCAGTAACCAGCCCTTGGGAGTGGCAGCACCTACCTTAATTAGGTCAGAAAAGAGCATCGTTCACAGATATGCCCCTGGCCAACTTACTCTAGAATGCCTCATAGAGACTCCCTTCCCCAGTGGCCCTAGATTGCTTCAAGCTAACGATGAAAACTAGTCACAATATTTTAAACAGATTTTTAAATTTTAACCTTTTACATCCCTTCCCTCCTCCCACTCCCCTCCCCAGCCCACCCCTCCCTCTACTCCTCAGAAAGTAGCTTATATAACAAAATAGGATTGTTTTTGGAAGGGTAATAAGGTAGCTCACAGTCTCCAAGGTCAGATAAATCTCAACAGTGTCTAGCTCAGTCTGATAAGAAACTAACAAAGTCCCCTCCCTTTCTCATCCCTCATGCACTGGAGGCAGAGGGACATTCAGTAACATTCCTAACTCCTCTGCTCAGTGATTAGTGTTTTGAACCTCAGTCCCAACTCAAAACAGTCAGGAAACAGTTTCTGACTAGCCCTCCTTTGTCCTATGCCAAGTAGAGACACACTGTAGTAACATGGTTATAGGGCCCTTTTCTCAATGAAGGTGATTCTCAGGAAAAGGGACTAAAAATGATCTCAGCAGATAATGCTGTGGGCATTTTATGCAAAAATCGAAGAAAGCCACTTAGCCATAATTAGGCACTATAGTCACTGTGCGTCAGTTATGCTTTTGAACATTTGTGATGTGTCACGTTGATTGGGCCCGGATTAAAGACCGTCTGTGAGACTGTTTCAGTGAGACCAGCACTCATACAGTGTGGGGGCGTCATGTAACTCCATCCAAGGCCTGAGTGGGATAGAAAGTCCAGGATGGAGGATCTTCTCCTTTCTGCTGCCTTCGTGCTTGAGCTACAATGTCTCGTGTCCTCTTCTCTTCGTGTGCCCTTGGCCTGGGACTCAGGTCACTGCTTGCCCCACCCCACCCCATTCTCAGGCCTTTGGACTTTGCTTTGTTCTGACACCAGCTTTCCTGAATTCTCAGGATGCAGGTGGCAGACTATGGGATATCTTGGCTTCTATAACCGAGTGGAATCATATCTATCCAACTCCCCGTAAGAGACCTACTTCCCTACCTATCTATCATCCGTTCATCCTACTGGTTCCAAACCACTGGAGAAACTGATTAATAAACATAGAGAGAGAACCCTCGTTTCATGGGTTTGCATGGTTTGTCCTCACTAAGCAGTCTTAATACTTTATCTGATATGCTCTGTTGGTTCAGTTTCAAGGTGAAGCGAATCTGAGAGTTTTATGACATAGAGGGAGGGGCCACATCTCACTGCTAAGTATTACTTACGTTAGCCTAGGATGTCAGATCAAAGCAAAAATCAATACTTGATTTACTTGCTTTTTTCTTTCAGAGTAAGCTCTAGTGGTTTTTTTTTTTAACTTTTCTAATAAAACTATCCACTGACCAAATAAATACTTGTCGATGATTCTAGGGAACTAGACTGTGGTGGTTTGAATGAGGAGAGCCCCTATAGGATCATATATGTTTTAATGCTTGGTCCCAGTTGGTGGAGCTGTTTGGGAAGGATTAGGAGGCATGGCCTTATTGGAGGAGGTGTGTCAATGAGGCAATGCCTACTCCATCCCCAGCATGTGCTCTCTGTCTCTGTTTCTCTCTTCCCACCCCACCCCCAAACCCAGCTGACATGTCGTGAGGACACTCAGGCAGTGCAGTGGACTCAATGCGCTCTCCCCAGACCCCCAAATTCATATGTTAAAATCTCAATATCACCTGGGATGTGTTAGGTCGTTACATCAAATACCTCTTGAAGGAGATTTGTGCTTGTGTAAGAGGCCAGAGGTAGCCAGTCCACCATGTGAGAAGACAGCTTTTACAACTCAAGATGGTTGTTCCAAGTTCTGAGCATGCTGGCACAGAGATTTTTGGCTCCCAGAATTAAACCAGCCAGCCCATGGTGTTTGCTGAGGCAGCCTGAACCCAGCAAGGCTATGAAGAAATCCATGTTGTATGAAACAAAAGTTGAGACAAACATCCAGTGTAAACATGGGTATGTCTGGAAGATGACCTCCTAGCCTACAGATGACTATAGACCCGGTCTGCAGCTGGCACACAGCATGATGAGATCTCCTGAGCCAAGACCTTCAAGCCAAACCTCTCCTGGATTCCTGACTTACAGAATATCAGATCAGAAATATTTTATCTTAAGTTTTGCCCTCACACAGCAATAGTTCCAATACATGTTTAATTCCTACACATTCCTATGGGCTCCTAAGGATAACTGAGCTCAACGAAGAACCATAAAGTTCCTAGAAGGCAGATACTTCATCTCACCCACCTCAAGACTAGACTGAACTCATCAAGCCACATCAGATATGCCCCCTACCTTACTGTAAGATGGGGAAGCCATGCCCCATAGCTGGCTCCTCTGCCTTCCACTAATACAGTCTCCTGTTTCCTTTGCCACCTGCCATTTGCCCAGAGCTGTCTTCAATGTACCAAAACCCAAACCAAACCAAACAAATGAAAACTACTTCTCTGTAGGACTTCTCATGATCGTCTCAGAAGAGAGAGCTTAGGCTCCCTGGAGAAGGCACCTCTGCAGTGATAAAACTCTTAGACATCAGCACCCACTTCCCTCAAAGGTAATCATATTGTCCAGATGGTTCAGTAACAAGAGGCTCTGTCATTACCATACTCTATAACCAGAACCAATACTTCTCACCAAGACACAGCATACCTGTCACCAATCTAGCCTCCCCTCTTTTGTAAATTCAAACAATTTTATTAATATTGGTGGTAGGGGAGATGTTCGTGGATGTGATTTTCCTGGTGCACACGTGGAGGTCAAAGAACAGCCTTGGGGTTTTGGTTCTCTCTTTCCACCTTTACGTGGGTTCAGGAGAATGAACTCAGGTCACCAGGCTTGTACAGTAAGCATCCTTACCCCCTGAGTCATCTCACTGGTCCCTTTCCCTCTTTCTAGTTGATTACCTCCTGAGTCTTTATCACACTACCACACTTTGGTTACTGTCATCCAGTCTATCCTCAAATGTTCACATCTTTGAATGCTGTCCCCCTGTCTCTCTGTCTCTCTCTCTGTATGTCTCTCTCTCTGTGTCTCTCTGTCTCTCTCTGTCTCTCTCTCTCTCTCTCTCTCTCTCTCTGTGTGTGTGTGTGTGTGTGTGTGTGTATGTATGTGTGTTGAGATAGGATTTCTGAACCTTAGTTTGGCCTTGAACTCTCTATGTGGTCAAAGATGACCTTGAATTCCTTATCCTCCTTCCTCTACCTCCCAAGCACTATGATCACTGGCCTGGACACCATGAACAGTTATGTGCTATTGGGATCAAACGTATAGTTTCATGCATTCTGGTAAACACTCTACCACCTGAAACCCATCCCTAGTTCTCTGCATCTTTGAACCTTGAGGAAATCACACTTCTAGTATTTTTCTTCTCAAAAGGTATCTTTGCCCCCTTGTAAATCTATGGGTGCTAAATAACATATGAAGAAAATGTATTGTCTAGCTCTATCTGGCAGCCTCCAAGGCTCCATGACACACTCAGAAAGGGAGAATATCTAGCTTCCTCTTTCAGCAACATGTGAACCCCAAATCTTGTCAATCCAAACAGATCCTCAGGTAAGCAAATCACGTCACAAAGTCATCTGAATTAATCTAAATTTAAATGACTTTCTGATTGTTGGTATGTTAGATTATCAACATCTTTTATTGTGTGTAACGTAGGCAAATCAATGTTAATTTGCTAATGATGGAGTCACACAAACCTTAACCTTCAGAGTAACGATTCAGAAAGCCTAAGGTGATGAGAGAAGCTCTTTGACGGATGCACACAGGCACCCATCCTTTATCACCAACATACATCATTCAAGGGCCTTTCCCTGAATAAGCAGTCCTGACAAGAAGAGCCAAGTCTTTTCATCTTTGCAGGCTGCTTGGTGAGGATGTCCTTCAATTATCCCCATAAAATTTTCTATCCCCTGCCAAATTGCACCACTTCCACCTGTAAGATGTAATTACTTCTTATACCAGCAGCAGAGTGAATCCAGGCAAACTTTAACCATTTTTATCCCCAAGTACCTTATAGAGCATTGTCACAAGTTAGCAAACACAGTAGACAGCTTTTCCAGCAAGACATGTGGAAAACCATGGAGCTCTCTAGAGGAAAATAAAATCTTGAGAATACAAGAGGAAGGGGGTGGTCCATTGATCAAGGTTAGTCAGGTAGGTAGTGTCTTTATTTATTTATTTATTTACTTATTTATTTATTTTTGGTTTTTTGAGACAGAGTTTCTCTGTGGCTCTGGAGGCTATCCTGGAACTCACTCTGTAGACCAGGCTGGCCTCGAACTCACAGAGATCCACCTGCCTCTGTCTTTATTAGGAAAAATTATTTGAATTTTTGCTTCCATAATGGTTAACATCTTCAGTTGGTTGACTCTAAGTAAAAGTAGTTATGTTCAATGATCTAGGTGGACCTCAGCCAGTCATTTGAGGCCTTTGAGGAGCAACACTAAGGTTTCTGTGAAAGAAAACGTCTCTCTAAAAAGTACAGCTTGTAAATGGACATGTTGTCAAACTGCCCTCTAAATATGTAGGTTTATACTTACAGATTAATGCTCTTCTCAGCCTTGGCCAGGAGAACTTTATTTTGCAGTGGGACATCAGTTAATTATAACTAGCCATAATACTGAGAATAAGTTACTTTTGAGTGTTCACCCCTCTTAAATAGGACAGCCACGGCATCTCTTATTTTCAAGGCTCAGAGGACATCATGGAAGAGGCGTGTAGAAGAATATAAAAGCTGGAGACTGAGGAGGCATACTGTGAAATGTTGTCTTCAAGACAGGACATGGGTATTACACTCACAAGTGAACAGCAACTATGGTTACCAGCACAAGACCTGCACAAGATTCAGCCTATTAACATTCTAGCATGGATGGGGGAAGGGCAGATAAGAGTCTATCACTATTAAAGGAGCTCTTAGAAATCAGTTGCTACTATGGTGAGGGGAAGTTGCTTTTCTTTGATGGTGGACCCTAATTAAACTCTGTGGGTCATAATGAAAATGGGAGAGGGATTTGTTGGAAGAAGGGGTCCAGAGGAAGGTAAGGGAGAGGTACAAGAAAGGTTAATGGGGTTGAGGATGATCAAAATACATTATATGCATGAATGAAAAAAACAAAAACAAAAAAAACCTATAGGATGAAAGTTTACCTGCATTTCCAGGCCACTAACCTGTTGTCTAGATTTTAGACTTGCTAGGCCAATGAGTACATGAGCCTGCACCTCCAAATAAATCCCTTTGAGTCTGTTTCCCTGGAGAACTCTGATGGATATAGCTGGCATTCTACAGGCATTAGGAAGTTTCCACTACCATATTTAGTGAGCTACTACACCAGCCAGCTGGCCTATACTCCCATGATGCAACATGCAGAACAGAGCTGGGCTCTGTTTTCATACAACTTAGCTTTAAACATGTTCGCACTTTTCCAATATTACACAGAACCCTTTTTCTTGGCTCCCCTAGGCTCACTGAATGATGTCCAAGACTTTAATATTTGTGAAGAAACACCTAGTTCTGTGTTCACTCTACTCACAGATCAACTGCAAGTATGTAGAGCTCAGTAAAAACGTCAAATCCCCTGTCCAGCTGACTTCAAGACAATGAACAGATAAAAGGCAGGCCCAGGGGTCCTCACCAGAGACTACAAGTGAACGCTTGGAATGTGTCTTGGAGTGTAAAGGAAATGCCTGGTGAATATTCAAGAGACTTAGATTTTAATTCCAGTTTCTTAGCTTGCATGGCTTGTCCTGAGAAGGACTAATAAGCACAGGCCTTCTGGAACAGAGGGATGTTAACTGCAATGCTGTGTGTAGTCGTTGTTCAAAGCACTGTTCCAAGGGAACGGCATGGTTCCAATGATCTTGTTTACTTTGGGTAGGCAATATTTTTCTTCTTCTGGGAAAAGAAATATGAAGTGTCAACTTGTTTCTTTCATGTTCTCATCTTGATGTCTCTCTTTTCACATCTCTACTTTGCAGCCATAATATGACTTTCTTGAGAAAACAGGATATGTTCAACACCTCCTATGATGTTAGCTTTGATTTTCAAATTGACATAACCTAGAATTACCAGGAAAAGAGAGAGAGACAGACAGACAGACAGACAGACAGAGACAGAGACAGTGTGTGTGTGTATTCATTTCTTTCTGTTCTTGACTTCTTGACTATCCCTGTGATGTGCCTAGTTATCTGAAGTTCTTGAATTGACTTCCCTACAACGATAGACTGTAACCCAACATTATACACTGAAATAAGCACCTTTATCCCCTGTGTTGATTTTTTTGTCAGAATATTTCATCACAATAACAGAAAAGCAAAACAAAGCAGACTAGCTCCTAATGTTTATTCACAACTGTATGTGGCTCTTAGACAGGATAGGTATTTGAGGAAAGCTGGGTCTGTGGAGAGCCACTCTGCCAGGCTAAGGACATGATCTTCAAACCCGGGGTCAGAAAAACCCATCAAGGGGAATCCTTGCCTGCTGGGTTCAGATTCAACAAGAAGGAGGAAGGCAGAGTAGAGGCATAATTTTCGCAGAGTGTTATCTACAGGCAGGTAGACATGAAAGGAGGGAAGCTCTGTTCACAAAGTGGGTGGATTGGGAACTTTGGTCAGGATGAGATGGAAAGGTTTTCTCTCGACTTGTCCCCTTATTGTCAGCAACGAGTTTTGACCTTTCGGTAGACAGGTAGGAAGGGCTGGGAGAGGGGAAGGTTAAGTTTCTCACCAAATGTGGCAACTTGAAGGAACTTCTTGCATCCTGTGGAAAAGAGGATACAATGGAAGACAGAAAAAAATGGAGTCATCCCTCTGGCTGAAGACCCACAGGCCACCTTTACAGACGCCAGGAACCTAGAGCTAGACAAGCCCTGCCTAAGGAGTTGCTGATATTAATTCTAGTCCTCACTCTGTACTAAGAATGTGTATGCTTTTGGAAAAGTCATTTAATTCCTCTGATATCAGTTATCTTATCTAGTGTTTATTATTTTACCTTCTGTATCTTCTCCTGGGTATTAATACATTTTCTATAAAAAGAGAATCTCCAAAACTTAATCTTTTGGAAGATTTTGGTTAAACAAAATGAAAAATGTTTATCCTTCACACATTAATGTGTATTGGCAAGCTGCAAAATGCAGATAAACTATATAATTCTTTCCAGAAGTATCTATGATGAGATAAGCTTGTGTATGGAGTACCCCAAGAAGTAGCAACCTAAGGAGTCTGCTTTAAGAAGCTCTAAGATACACAGTTTATAAAACACCTTTTCACTTTAGTATTCTCATTGTATAAAACTGGAGGATTGCCAGGAAATGGGCATTTTCCAGGTATACAAGTGGCATGCTGAACTGGGAAACATTTTGCTTTTATTGTTACCAGCCTCTCTGGTGGATGTTTCTCTCTTTCTAATGGTGTCACCCCTCTGTCATGCAAGCTGAAAATGTCAGTTTATTTGGGACAATCTTGACTCTCAGCTGTCAATCTGTCCACTGCAAAATTGTGACAATTTATCCTTTACAATAGCTAAAAGCCAATTTTGATGGATACACACATATATTTATAAATCTTTGTGTGCACATGTGTACCACTGCAGGTGTGTGGATGTCAGAGGACAGCTTTGGATACTGGTCCTCATCTTCCACTTCGCTGAAACAGGGGCTCTTGCTGTTTACCGCTGTATCCAGCAGGCTAGCTAGTCCTGAGCACACTGGATCCTCCCGTCTCTACCGCTCTTCCCACTGCGGGAGCATTGGGATTACACATGCACCGTGCTGTGCCTGGGTTTCCACGGGTTCTGGAGAGCCAAACCCAGGTCCACACAGCCAGTGCTCTATCCACTGAGCCATCTCCCCAGCCCCTCCCTGGACCTACCTTTGATTGCTGCTCTTACTTGTAGAATGCAAGGCTCTCCTTCTCAGATGTAAATCAAATCAGACCACGTCCCTCCTCGATCACCTTCAAGGATCTCACATGATGACAGAATACAACGTTAAGTTCTTCACCCTCACTTCTGGACAATGCCCAACTTATCTGCCTTTCCTGTCTCAACGAGGCAGGTTTGTGCTCCCTGGAAATGGTCTTATACCATGACTTTTCTCTCCTTGGGCTTTCTACCTCTTATCTCTTCCCATACGGCACTCCTCCGAAGCAAAAACGTCTTTATCAGTCCAGACTCCACTGTTGTGCCACCTCTCTGAAACCGTCCCTGGTACCCTAATCCAGACACGTGTTCTCCCTTCTCTGTGCTCCACTTGTACATCTCTTATCTAGTGTGCTCTGCCCGGTGTGGCAGTGGCATATCAGGTGATGCTAATCATCCTTTAGATGATGGGTTTGCTCAACACAGAGGATAGTGAATGGCCGGACTGGGCTTAACCGCTCCGAAGCTACTTCAGTCCCTCAGTTTATACCAGAGCAATGATACAAATGCATCAGTGTGAGAAGAAGCCAACTCTAGGACAAAACAAAGAGCTTTGTTGAAAATTAGCTGCCCAGGGGATGGGAGGCAAGTTCAATCTGCCTACATGATTGGCTGGGGAAGGGGTTCAAGGGCTTTTCACAGTCAATGGATCCAACAATATCTTGGGCCTTGACTGCATTTTTTTTTTGTTTTTCTTCTTTTTTGTTTTAAGGTTTCTACTATTCTGATGCTATGCTGGAGTATCACAGTCAGCACTTTTCTCTTAGCTCCCGGTCTGACCACAGTGCTCCACTGGGCTGACACTTCAGTTCTATCCAGTTCAGGGTCATCCTAAGATCCAACTTGGAGGTCCTCCTAGGACATGCTGTGCAAAACCTTAGAAAGGAGGCACTTATTTTAACATGTATGGAAGAAGGAGGGGAACTCAGTTGCATTTTTACTGAGGCACCTTGAGGGGAGCAGAAGGAAGAGGACTGAAAACAGGGTCCAAGAAGCAAAAATACAGCTGGTCGGTGGCTGGGCAGGAACTTACGTCAATTGTGTGTGCTGGCCAAGTTTGAACAAAGCTAGGATCCTGCCTTCCCATGGAGCCTTGGAGCTGTCAATCTTAGTCTATTGATGATTATATTCTCCAGAATGTCTCCTGGTCCTGAGAGAGGAGTCTGAGTTACAAGATATATAGTAACACTTTTGCTAAAATCTTTTAGCAAAAGACAGATGAAGCAAGGGCTCAGCTTCAGGACCTCATTCATTTATCCTTTCCTTCCTTCCTTTCTTCCTGTCTGTCATTTATTTAGCAAGTATTTCTTATGTGCCAGGCAGGAACTAACCTAAATATGGCAGACACCCAACTCCCTTCAATCTCTTAGTTGTTTTAGTCAAGCTGTAGATTTTGAAGAGGTCCCAGTGGGAGTTTACCCTCAGTCTCCTTATCCATCCTGAGCTACCCTTCTCAGAGTGGCCAACTACTCCTGCCCAGGTGTTAAGCATCCTCTCGTCTGAGATCTTTCATCTTCCTTAAAACCCAGCATTAAAACGCACCTGTCCTTTGATCAAACCTCCAAAGCCTTGCTTCCAGCCCCAACCTATTAAGACTGCAGAACAAGCCTGCACTAAACGCTGCACAAAGCCCGGTGCACTCGCTTGAGTATTATTTACTGTAACCTCTGTGACGCGTGCCAGAAATACACAGAAGTCCCCAGCGCTCGAGGCTGGGAAGATGCAGCAGGATGATAAATAAGCCTAGATGATGATTTCAATGGATGGTAATTTCTCGCTTCCATGGAGACTCTACAAACACAGCTGTCAGAAGTGCATTGTGTAAATCAGATGCTAATTAAATTAAATTCCCACTAGAATCAAGGCAGCAAAGTATTTTGTCTTGTTTTCTTGCAACGGGGCTTCTCAATCAAGACAGCTGGGGCAACCGCGTTTCAGGTACCTGGGAGCAACAGCTGCAGCGAGGCGAGTCGACTGCTTCCGTAATTAAGTTGCCGTCAGGAAGAGGGAAATAGATGCCAGTCTTTATATTATCAGTGATGCTAAAAATGCAAAAAAGCTTGCGGCACCAGAGCGGGACTGGGGACGAGGACTGGGTTCTTATGTCAGTTTTATCAAAACCATTTTACTGCTCAAAGGTACACTTCCTTGCTTCCCCCCATCGCCTTCTTCATGTCCTTCTTGATGCTGTTAAGAGCTACCTACTGTTCCCGGAACCCCGGAGGGTCCAGAGGCATTCTCTACCCTTTGTTCTTTTTGAAGAATCAGGAGGTAGGACTCCAAGGTCTGAGATTCAGGGTTCGGGCATTCCAAGTGTTGACTTTGATTAATGTGCTGTCAATCCTGCTTTTCAGTCCTCAGCCCCACCTCTCTCTTGAAGCAGTCAAATGCACATTCCTACCCCGGGCATCAGTTCTGAGAGTGCAACTAGAAACCAAAGACATATAAGCAAGAAATAATTTTTGAAATAGTTCACAGACACAGATGTGCAGACATAGGAAAATGCTGCCTAAATCATGTGGAGAACACAGAGACTGGAACTTAGATAAGTAAGTTGTTCTTGTAGGTTTTTAATTTATTTATAAATTAAAAAATTATATTTATTTCATTGGTGAGAAGCTTATTGTGGTGCTGCCCCATTTTGTCTCTGTCCTGGCCCACTCTGCAGCTGCTCCCCAAATTACCACACAGGAGGCTTATATTGCTTATATATGTTTGGCTGCTCAGAAGACAATTTGCAGGAGTCGGTTCTCTTCCACTATGTGGATCCCAGGAACCAAACTCGGGTCCCCAGACTTGGTGGCAAGCACCTTTACCTGCTGAGCCATTCTGCCATCCCCACTTGTTCACTCTTGAAATGTTTTCTAAACACTTTCCGTGATCCAGGCTCTGTGCTGTGGGTACCAAACAAGAGGGTGTCTGCTGTGAAGGAGCTCCCAGTTGATTGGAGAAGAAATATTTTAAAAAATAAACTGTAGTAAAATGCAGCTAGATCAATTGTGGAATCATTGAAATAGGACATGCACAGTAGGGAGGTGTCCTTCAAAAGGAAGCAAACTCAAATTTTAAGTATTGGAAGTGTGCTGGGTCTGGGAGGTAAATGCACTTGCTGTCAAGATCGACAGCCTGAGTTCAATTCCTTGAGCCCTCATAGCGGGAGGAAAGGACCAACTCATGCAAGTTGTTCTCTGATCTCCATAAGTACAGCGTGGCCAGTGTGAGTTCATGGCATACGTGCACACACACTAATAATTACAAGTACATGTTTTCAATTTTTAAAGTATTTTAAAATATTCTGTCTTCATTCTTTATTTCAATGTATTCTATCTTTTCCATTCTGTTTCTAGATTTTGTGTTCCATACAGCATTCTCCATCAGTATTTTAACACTCTAGATCCAAAACAAAGATAATGTGGTGTGTGTGTGTGTGTGTGTGTGAGAGAGAGAGAGAGAGAGAGAAATGTAGTGTTTGCTTTGTACATGATACACCTCAGCAGAGTGTAGAAATACCTTTCACGAATACAGTTTGATACTAATAATTGGTTCAAAAATGCACAGTGTTAAAATAGAGAAATGGGAAAACAAGCCCGTGTATCAATTTACACAATGGAATATAAGAATATAAGGTAATGACAAAACAAATCATCCTCCCCCCCCAAAAAAACCCAACTACAGGCAAGAAAAAGCATGAACCTCACATTCTGCAGCAGGAAAGAAGCTTAAATAAAAGATAGCATGCTATGCTTCACCATGGAGTTCCACTAGAATACTGCCCTGGAACAGCTCAAACGCCATCTTGGGAAGTCAGAACAGTGATTGGCCCTGGAAAGTAGGAGGCCGGAGAAGGGCTTGATTTTGGATGGCGCTCAAGGGGAACTTTCAAGGCTCGTGGTGATGTTTTATATTTTGATAGCAGTTTGGATCACATGACTTTACATCCTGAATGACGCAATGCACAGTTACAATGCGTGCATCTGGGGGCTAGGGGAAGCGCAGACTGTAAAGTGCTTGCCTTGAAAATATAAAGATATGAGTTATATCCTCAGAATCCATGTTAAAGAAAAGCTGGGGATTTTGTGTGCTCTGGGGAGGCAGAGACAGACAGATGTGAATCCCACGTCCCAGGGAGAAACCCTGTCTCAAAAAGGGAAAAACAGGTGAACGGCACCAGGGGAATGACATCCAAGTCTGTCTTCTGACCTCCACATGTACCATGATACACAGTAAACACATGAATTAGGAATTTTTAAATACAAAGTATACTGCAAATAAAATAAAAATGAGACAATGGGCCTTAATTATGACCCCATACATTGACATACTTAAGGGGAGATACAGTGATGTCTGGAATT
The DNA here is from genome assembly GCF_017639785.1 of Mesocricetus auratus. NCBI lineage: Eukaryota > Metazoa > Chordata > Mammalia > Rodentia > Cricetidae > Mesocricetus > Mesocricetus auratus. The sequence goes on from NW_024429266.1 coordinate 10,969,971, forward strand.
TATTTTAAATGCAGAAAAACAGTATAATTGATGATGGAGAGAGGAATAGATGGCTAAAGATTTGATGTAGCAGTACACTAGAATGTTAGTGATGGTACAGGTGGGGGGGCATAAGGGCATTCCCTGAAATGCTCTTCATTTTGGTGGTATTGTTGAGTAACACTTGGGCATGGGAAAGAAACTAAATGTCTCTACATTACTGGGTATAGCACCTGCTTGCTGCTTTCTCTGGCAATGGTACATTTTTTCTGTGGTTATAAGATAATGCCCATCATCTAGGATCCTGTAAGACAATGGTTCCTAGTTACAGGAGCATGGAGAGACCCCTTGTGAGTTTTTTTTTTAATCCACATGTTATGGACACATGAAGAGAGGAAGTCTTGATGTATGTTTCTAGAGGAATCTTCCCAGGTACATCTCACACAAGCTCCTGCTATGCACTCCTGCCACAGGAAATGAACTTCTCTGCCCAGCAAACGAGTCCGACATAAAGAGCATCCATCGAAGCAGTGCTCCTCAGCATCCTTTGCTGTGGTTGGCAGTTTGGCCCTTGACTGGCAGTTACCAACTCATGATGTGAAGAGTAATGGGGCTAATGGCATGACAACCTCTTCCCTCCTCCCAGATGTGTCAAATTGGCAACCAAGATTAGCCACCACAGGTCTTCAGGATTCGTACTCTGAATGTCCGTCTAGCAGCAAATGCTATTCCTGCAGACTTTGATTAGGAGCAAAAATCCACCAAGGGCCCTATTCCTTTCCTTTCTGCGGTTAGTTTCTCTACCAGAAAGTTGCTGCTGAAATGCGGGCCCTCACTTCATGTTCCTCTACCTGATGTGAGTCTCCAATAAGGTTTTTTTTGGGGGGCGGGTTTCAAGACAGGGTTTCTCTGTGGCTTTGAAGGCCGTCCTGGAAGTAGTTCTTGTAGACCAGGCTGGCCTCGAACTCACAGAGATCCACCTGCCTCTGCTCCTGAGTGCTGGGATTAAAGGCGTGCGCCACCACCATCCAGCTTCCAATAAGTTTTGAAGCCAATTTTCAAGTATCAATTTGAAAAGAAAGAAGCGGATTAAACAGAAAATGTGAGAAGGTAGGCGGTAAAACAGATAGTCACTTGAAATTTCAGTTTTCAGTTTTGCAGCTATAAACATTTGCTGATTCTCCATGGAAAGTTTCTTTGTCTGGTTCAAGGTTAAACGGTTTGCAGTGGGGTTCAGCTACAGTACTTCTCAACCTGTGGGTCATGACCCCCACAGGGGTCACATATCAGATATCCAGCAGATCAGTATTTACATTACAATTCATAAGACAGAAAAATTACAGTTATGAAGTAACAACAAAATAATTTCCCGGTTGAAGGCCACATACCCATGCAGTGGCATGTGCATATACACACAATTCAGAGAAAAATTAAGGTTTCGAGATAAAAATGGCTGCAGAGAACTCTTCTTTCCCACCATCCTGAAATGTACAATGGTTTCCAATCAGTGGTCCTGTTAGGAGTGAATTATGTGTGACAAATTCTCGTTAGACGACAGAGTTCTGCAGTATTTCTTTAGGTGCGTTACCAAACACAGACACAGAGTAAGCAGCGAGTGAATGGACTGAAAGATTTCTGACCTGTCTGTCTTGCTGCTGAATAATCACTTCCCTGAAGGGCGCATGTCGCCTGCTAAGTTTTGAAGCATGTAGCACATTATTAGTTCAACCATGTGACTTTCCTTCACTAATTACAGCTATTCTGTATTTATTATATTCTGTAGTTATAAATCATTTTCTTCCTCTTCTCCCCAAAGACACC